>NW_026970230.1:0-363542 GCF_028390025.1 Pseudophryne corroboree | reverse complement strand
GTGTTCCCTCCTCTACCTCTCATACCCAGGGTACTGAGAATAATAAGAAGACGAGGAGTAAGGACTATACTTGTGGTTCCGGATTGGCCAAGAAGAGCTTGGTATCCGAAACTTCAAGAAATGATCTCAGAGGACCCATGGCCTCTGCCGCTCAGACAGGACCTGCTGCAGCAGGGGCCCTGTCTGTTCCAAGACTTACCGCGTCTGCGTTTGACGGCATGGCGGTTGAACACCGGATCCTAAAAGAAAAGGGCATTACGGAGGAAGTCATTCCTACGCTGATTAAAGCCAGGAAAGATGTCACTGCAAAACATTATCACCGCATATGGTGGAAATATGTTGCTTGGTGTGAGGCTAGGAAGGCCCCAACAGAGGAATTTCAGCTGGGTCGATTTCTGCACTTTCTACAGTCAGGAGTGATTATGGGCCTAAAATTGGGTTTCATTAAGGTCCAGATCTCGGCTCTGTCGATTTTCTTTCAGAAAGAACTGGCTTCACTGCCTGAAGTTCAGATATTTGTTAAAGGAGTGCTGCGTATTCAGTCCTCTTTTGTGCCTCCAGTGGCACCTTGGGATCTCAACGTGGTGTTGGGTTTCCTAAAATCACATTGGTTTGAGCCACTAAAAACCGTGGATTTGAAATATCTCACGTGGAAAGTGATCATGCTGTTGGCCTTGGCTTCGGCCAGGCGTGTGTCAGAATTGGCGGCTTTGTCATGTAGAAGCCCTTATCTGATTTTCCATATGGATAGGGCGGAATTGAGGACTCGTCCTCAGTTTCTCCCTAAGGTGGTATCTGCTTTTCATTTGAACCAACCTATTGTGGTGCCTGCGGCTACTAGGGACTTGGAGGATTCCAAGTTACTGGACGTAGTCAGGGCCTTGAAAATCTATGTTTCCAGGACGGCTGGAGTCAGGAAAACTGACTCGCTGTTTATTCTGTATGCACCCAACAAGCTGGGTACTCCTGCTTCAAAGCAGACTATTGCTCGCTGGATCTGTAGCACAATTCAGCTTGCGCATTCTGCGGCTGGACTGCCGCATCCTAAATCTGTAAAAGCCCATTCCACGAGGAAGGTGGGCTCTTCTTGGGCGGCTGCCCGAGGGGTCTCGGCTTTACAACTTTGCCGAGCTGCTACTTGGTCAGGGTCTAACACTTTTGCAAAATTCTACAAATTTGATACCCTGGCTAAGGAGGACCTTGAGTTCTCTCATTCGGTGCTGTAGTGTCATCCGCACTCTCCCGCCCGTTTGGGAGCTTTGGTATAATCATGGTCCTTACGAAGTCCCAGCATCCACTTAGGACGTCAGAGAAAATAAGATTTTACTCACCGGTAAATCTATTTCTCGTAGTCCGTAGTGGATGCTGGGCGCCCATCCCAAGTGCGGATTGTCTGCAATACTTGTATATAGTTATTGTTAACTAAAGGGTTATTGTTGAGCCATCTGTTACGAGGCTCCGTTAATATTTCATACTGTTAACTGGGTATAATATAACGAGTTATACGGTGTGATTGGTGTGGCTGGTATGAGTCTTACCCGGGATTCAAAATCCTTCCTTATTGTGTCAGCTCTTCAGGGCACAGTATCCTAACTGAGGTCTGGAGGAGGGTCATAGTGGAAGGAGCCAGTGCACACCAGGTAGTCCTAAAGCTTTCTTTAGATGTGCCCAGTCTCCTGCGGAGCCGCTATACCCCATGGTCCTTACGGAGTCCCAGCATCCACTACGGACTACGAGAAATAGATTTACCGGTAAGTAAAATCTTATTTTTATTACTTTATTCAGCTCTTTATACACTTAACTTTGTGTTTAATATTTCAACGATTTATCTTACATACTTTACTGTACTTAATAAAGGTTATATATTTATTAGTGCGCAAACAGGACAGCACTTTCTCTTCTTTGGTGTTTTTTTATAGCAATGTCCATGTCACCTCTAGTAATCCCACATGAGCATCCATGTCACCTCCTAGTAATCCCACATGAGCGTCCATGTCACCTCTAGTAATCTCACATGAGCGCCCGTGTCACCTCTAATAATCCCACATGAGCGCCCGTGTCACCTCTAGTAATCCCACATGAGCGCCCGTATCACCTCTAATAATCCCACATGAGCGCCCGTGTCACCTCCTAGTAATCCCACATGAGCGCCCACGTCACCTCTAGCAATCCCACATGAGCGCCCACGTCACCTCTAGTAATCCCACATGAGCGCCCATGTCACCTCTAGTAATCCCAAATGAGCATCCATGTCACCTCTAATAATCCCCCATGAGCGTCCATGTCACCTCCTAGTAATCCTTCAAGAGCATCCATGTCACCTGTAGTAATCCCACATGAGCGCCCGTGTCACCTCTAATAATCCCACATGAGCGCCCGTGTCACCTCTAGTAATCCCACATGAGCGCCCACGTCACCTCCTAGTAATCCCACATGAGCGCCCACGTCACCTCTAGCAATCCCACATGAGCACCCACGTCACCTCTAGTAATCCCACATGAGCGCCCATGTCACCTCTAGTAATCCCAAATGAGCGTCCATGTCACCTCTAATAATCCCCCATGAGCGTCCATGTCACCTCCTAGTAATCCCCCAAGAGCATCCATGTCACCTCTAGTAATCCCACATGAGCGCCCGTGTCACCTCTAGTAATCCCACATGAGCGTCCATGTCACCTCTAGTAATCCCACATGAGCGTCTGTGTCACCTCTAGTACTCCCACATGAGCGTCTGTGTCACCTCTAGTAATCCCACATGAGCGCCCGTGTCACCTAGTAATCCCACATGAGCGTCCATGTCACCTCCTAGTAATCCCACATGAGCGTCCATGTCACCTCTAATAATCCCACATGAGTGCCCATGTCACCTAGTAATCCCACATGAGCGCCAATGTCTCCTCTAGTAATCCCAAATGAGCGTCCATGTCACCTCTAATAATCCCACATGAGCGCCCGTGTCACCTCTAGTAATCTCACATAAACATCCATGTCACCTCCTAGTAATCCCACATGAGCGTCCATGTCACCTCTAGTAATCCCACATGAGCGCCCATGTCACCTCTAGTAATCCCAAATGAGCATCCATGTCACCTCCTAGTAATCCCCCAAGAGCATCCATGTCACCTCTAGTAATCCCACATGAGCGCCCGTGTCACCTCTAGTAATCCCACATGAGCGTCCATGTCACCTCCTAGTAATCCCACATGAGCATCCGTGTCACCTCTAGTACTCCCACATGAGCGTCAGTGTTACCTCTAGTAATCCCACATGAGTGCCCATGTCACCTCTAGTAATCCCACATGAGCGTCCATGTCACCTCCTAGTAATCCCCCATGAGCGTCCATGTCACCTCTATTAATCCCACATGAGTGTCTGTGTCACCTCTAGTAATCCCACATGAGCGTCCATGTCACCTAGTAATCCCACATGAGCGTCCATGTCACCTAGTAATCCCACATGAGCGTCCATGTCACCTCTAATAATCCCCATGAGCGTCCATGTCACCTCTAGTAATCCCACATGAGTCCCCGTGTCACCTCTAGTAATCCCACATGAGCGCCCATGTCACCTAGTAATCCCACATGAGCGTCCATGTCACCTCTAATAATCCCCATGAGCGTCCATGTCACCTCTAGTAATCCCACATGAGTCCCTGTGTCACCTCTAATAATCCCACATGAGCGCCAATGTCTCCTCTAGTAATCCCAAATGATCGTCCATCTCACCTCTAATAATCCCCCATGAGTGTCCATGTCACATCCTAGCAATCCCACATGAGCGTCCATGTCACCTCTAATAATCCCACATGAGCGTCCATGTCACCTCTAGTTATCCCACATGAGCGCCCACGTCACCTCTAGTAATCCCACATGAGCGCCCACGTCACCTCTAGTAATCCCACATGAGCGTCTGTGTCACCTCTAGTAATCCCACTTGAGCGTCCATGTCACCTCTAGTAATCCCACTTGAGCCTTCCGTGTTGATCAAGATCCAGTCTAAGCATCCTAGCTTTTTTGTTTTTTTAATAAACATAAAAGCACTGATTACAGGTAAAAAAAAAATGGCAGTTATAGAATTATATATTGTATCCTGTTACATCCTGGGTCTTGTCTGCTCATTTTATATATTAATGTATTTTATTTCCAGCAGATGGACCCACAAGCAGGAATATCTCAGAAGTACATCTAATGTTATCCCTGGATTGTGAAATAACAGATAATGACAGTAGACAGGATTCTCCAGGAGATAATCCCATTACCCCAATTATACATCAAGCTCTATCAGCTGATCCCCCTGATCCTGGGAAATGTTCTCCTGATCACTCTATTACAGCTCTGAGATTAGATACAGAGTTTCCCTGTTCTATAGATGCCAAATGTTTTACACATAATACAAACCGTATTACTCATCAGCCAGCTAAGGCAGGTGAGAGGCCATTTCCATGTTCTGAGTGTGGGAAATGTTTTACATATAAATCAGATCTTGTTAGACATCAGAGAAGTCACACTGGTGAGAAGCCATTTCCATGTTCTGAGTGTGGGAAATTTTTTACAAATAAATCAAATCTTGTTACACATCAGAGAAGTCACACTGGTGAGAAGCCATTTCCATGTTCTGAGTGTGGGAAATTTTTTACAAATAAATCAAATCTTGTTACACATCAGAGAAGTCACACAGGTGAGAAGCCGTATTCCTGTTCTGAGTGTGGGAAATTTTTTGCACAGAAATCGGATCTTTTTATACATCAGAGAAGTCACACAGGTGAGAAGCCGTATTCCTGTTCTGAGTGTGGGAAATGTTTTGCATCGAAATCATATCTTGTTACACATCAGAGAAGTCACACAGGTGAGAAGCCGTATTCCTGTTCTGAGTGTATGAAATGTTTTCCACAGAAATCAGATGTTGTTACACATCAGAGAAGTCACACTGGTGAGGAGCCATTTCCATGTTCTGAGTGTGGGAAATTTTTTACAAAAAAATCAAATCTTGTTACACATCAGAGAAGTCACACAGGTGAGAAGCCGTATTCCTGTTCTGAGTGTGGGAAATGTTTTGCATCGAAATCAAATCTTGTTACACATCAGAGAAGTCACACAGGTGAGAAGCCGTATTCCTGTTCTGAGTGTTGGAAATGTTTTAGACAGAAATCAGATCTTGTTACACATCAGAGAAGTCACACAGGTGAGAAGCCATTTTCCTGTTCTGAGTGTGGGAAATGTTTCACACAGAAATCAGCCCTTGTTAAACATCAGAGAAGTCACACAGGTGAGAAGCCGTATTCCTGTTCTGAGTGTGGGAAATGTTTTTCATCTAAATCAGCTCTTGTTACACATCAGAGAAGTCACACAGGTGAGAAGCCATTTTCATGCTGTGAGAGAAATAAATACGCTCTTGTTGAACATATTAGACATTACCCAAGCACGGAACCATTTAAATCTTCTGGAGTATAATTATCACTGTCATGCAATGTTCCTCAAGGGTCAATCCTATCTCCTATGCTTCATGCAATATACAGTCTGGTCCATATATATTGGGACATCGACACAATTCTCATATTTTGGGCTCTATACACCACCACAATGGATTTGAAATTAGACAAACAAGATGTGCTTTAACTGCAGACTTTCCGCTTTAATTTGAGGGTATATACATCAAAATCAGGTGAATGGTGTAGGAATTGAAATGGTTTTTATATGTGCCTCCCACTTTTTAAGGGACCAAAAGTAATGGTACAAACTAAACAATCCTAAATCAAATATTGTAAATCAGATCAGTGCGCTCGTCCAGTTCAACAAAAAGTACTTTACTACTTAATGTGGTCGCAGCCCGGATCAGTGTTTCGTGAATTGAGCTTTGACATATTTTCCAAGGGCGATCTGATTACCATCTCCTAGATGAAGACCTGGATACAATATCCATACTGATATGCAAATATTTATCTGGTACGCATATAAATTTTGTGTGATAACTGAATTTAATCCCACATACGGAAATATACTACGCTATATAGCGATTATTTGTGTCTCCTAGCAGCATTTAGATCCCAGTAGTAACCTGGACTAAAGAATGGGGGACTGATACGCCATGTGTCAAGCCGTAATCCGTACGCTATAATATTCTTGCGTGTGACAAAACTAGTGATGAGCGGATTCGGTTTTACTCGGTTTTACTCTGTTCTCAAAACGGCATCTTATTGGCTTACAGATGTCATGTGTTTTGTATAGCCAATAAGATTCTGTTTTGAGATCCGAGTAAAACCGAATCCGCTCATCACTAGACAAAACTGATTGAAAAATACTACACCATAGTCGCTCTCTTGTTTCTTCCTTTGATTCCAAAATCCTAAATCAAACTTTTACTTTTTAATATTTTGTTGCAAATCCTTTTGTCAGTTACAGCCTGAAGTCTGGAAGGCATAGACATCACCAGACGCTGGGTTTCATCCCTGGTGCTGCTCTGCCAGGCCTCTACTGCAACTGTCTTCAGTTCCTGCTTGTTCTTGGGGCATTTTCCCTTCAGTTTTGTCTTCATGAAGTGAAATGTATGCTCAATCGGATTCAGGTCAGGTGATTGACTTGGCCATTGCATAACATTCCACTTATTTGCCTTAAAAAACGCTTTGGTTGCTTTTGCAGTATGCTTCGGGTCATTGTCCATCTGCACTGTGAAGCGCCTTCCAATGAGTTCTGAAGCATTTGCCTGAATATGAGCAGATAATATTGCCCGAAACACTTAAGAATTCATCCTGCTGCTTTTGTCAGCAGTCACATTATCAATAAATACAAGGGAACCAGTTCCATTGGCATCCATACATGCCCACGCCATGACACTACCACCACCATGCTTTACTGATGAGCTGGTAGGTTTTGGATCATGAGCAGTTCCTTTCCTTCTCCATACTCTTTTCTTCCCATCACTCTGGTACAAGTTGATATTTGTCTCATCTGTCCATAGGATGTTGTTCCAGGACTGTAAAGGCTTTTTTAGATGTTGTTTGCAAACTCTAATCTGGTCTTCCTGTTTTATTGCTCACCAATGGTTTACATCTTGTGGTGAACCCTCTATATTCACTCTTGTGAAGTCTTCTCTTGATTGTTGACTTTGACACATATACACCTATCTCCTGGAGAGTGTTCTTGATCTGGGCAACTGTTGTGATGGGGTTCGTGCTATTTAGTACACTAGTAGTGTACTAAATAGCACGAACAGCTTGTAACGTAGAGTAGCAAGTTTAATCTTTCTATGGATAATGGAGAGAAATAAAAGCTCCTCCCTAAGTTCCTGGATGCCAAATCACTGTCCTTAGTATCTCTGTACAGTTTTTTCTATTAGAGTACTAATTAGCAGGAACAGCTTATAATGTACAACACATATTCTCACAACACAGATTCTCTAATGCCGACGATCTACAGTACTGTGTTGCTCGAACAGTTAGTTGCGTCAGAATACACTAATTTATATCTACTGTTATGTCTATACGTGCTCATTACCGCTGTGTATTTTAGATAGTGAATGAGTCACTCCTGCAGATTTATCCCGATTTGTGTGAAACCTGTGTGCACCCTTCTGTTGAATGTTTTACAATGGATTACACAGAAAAAATAATAAAGTGAATGTCACTGGAACACAAAAAAAATTGACACTTTGGGAATCGAACCCGGTACTCAGCGTGGCAGACCGGAGCCTTCATCGCTAGCCCACAGCACTGCATGGAAGATTCTCAAGTTCATGTGTAAAAGTACTGCAAAGAGCGATTCCTCCCCATTGGTGTTTGTTTATGCCGTTAGGGGAGTCGGACGCTCATTTTGTGCACTGTACATACTGTAAAGTCAATGAGCTACATTATTCCTTTCACACATTAGTTGTGTCTGCATACACAAGTGTTTTAACACGTTCATTTGCGTCTGTATAAACTATACACACGGATTTGGCATCCAGAAACTTAGGGAGGAGCTTTTATCTCTCCCCATTATACTTAATACTACGGGATTTGGACACTCGCATATCCCTAACATCAATAGACCATACTGTATCTGTAACACGTTCATTTGCATCTGTATATGCTGTACTATTTGCACCTGTACTGTATATACTGTTATATACTTTATGACATACTGTAGCATAATGTAGCGTAATGAGATGCACCAGTAAAGTAGTTCTTACGCTGTAGTTCAGTATTGTATTTTAATGGAGACCACGTGCTTGGGCATTGGTGATTTAAAAAAGCGACATCTAGTGGATGATCTTCGGTATTACACTCGAAGGTAACGCCAAACGCTCTGTGTGTCTTCCTACGACTAGGCGCGCCTCCTTGTGCCCAGGTACGCTGCGTATGCCTGATCGCGACTAACGCCTCAGCCAGCCAAGATAACGGAGGACCCGTCTGTATATTTAGTTCCTAAATAATACATCCCAAATGCTTAGGTATTTTTTCTGCTGTTTATTTTGTATCTTGTGCTTTGTGTAAATGTGAATGTCTAATACCAGTTTGCACAATCTGTATTGCTGCACGACAATATGGCGGCCATTGGAACGTGTTTTCACTTCTAGTTTGCCTAACTTGTTGCAGACACTCATCTTGATAAGGAGTGCTGAGTGTTTTCAGATACAAGATCCTGTCCATATATACCCTGTACATTGTGCATTAGAGTCACCCGGGTTACATCTGCGGTGGTTTGTTGTATGTTACATCTATATGGTGCGGATACTCCCCTGTATGATTTCATAATAAAAGCTTTTGTTTGCATCTAATTATTGCATTATAGCTTTTATTTTTATTCTATTTTATATTCCCATCTGAGTAATTACGCCATAATGTCTAATCTCGGAGTGGACAACAGAAGATGTAAAGAAACCTTTGTAAGTGTTCCATCATTGTGTTTCGTGCAAGCATACAGGTAAGTGATGGCACGGTGGTCACTGACCGTCACCTTCAGGTTGTATAATGGAAGTGGACTATCTGGGCTTATTCTAGTCTACTGCAGAAATAAAAAACTCAGCCTTTATCCTGCTTAAAAAAATGACAAAGCCCATAAATCAAGCTTGGTCGGACAAGACAGTGTCCACATTAATGGTGGCACATCATATAGGCTGAGGACCCATGCTTCTGCTATATATGGCATAACCCTCTTTGTCGAAAAAAACCTTGACGTCACCATTCACAATGTCCACCATTGCCCTTTCAGAAGGGACACAACTTTGCTTGTTCCACCTACTCCACAGAGCCCAGGACCATCTCCATGACCATGTCATGTTTATCTGGGAGGTTCATGGCCTGAGATGACCACAGAACCACCAGGTAGTTGCCAAGAAGAGAGAGGGGGAGCGCTGTCAATAGCAGCTGGTAAGAGGGGTGGTAAATCCCCTGGTGGATAAATATACAGCAAAAGAAAAGAATTACCAGCGCTGGCTGATCATGTATGATTAATAGGTACTATACATCCGAAAGGCTTAGTGAATTAAAAACCACAGTTATTCCACATGTAAAAACACACAAAAAAATAAAATAAAAATAAAATAAATAACATTGAGAAATAAATGATTAAAAATTAGAATATGCCACAATATGCCTGAGTTGATGATTTAGATGTCCACATGAACTGCTAGTGATGGACATTTCCAGTGACATTGGTCCTCTCTGAGTGTCATTAGCCGTTGATGTGGACATCTAAATCATCAACTCAGGCATATTGTGGCATATTCTAACTTTTAATTTATTTCTCAATTTTTTATTTTTTTTTAATGTGTTTTTACATGTGGAATAAATGTGTTTTTTAATTCACTAATCCTTTCGGATGTATAGTACCTATTAATCAGACATAATCAGCCAGTGCTGGTAATTCTTTTCTTTTGCAGTGGCCAAGAAGAACCCAGACTCCCCAGGAACTGGAGAGTCCAAAGATCCACCCCGCATGAGGTAAAGAAGGGACAACCACAGGGTCTGGCTCACCTATTTCCTTCCTAAAAGCTGCTCTTTACACACTTTGATACCTGTGGGATCCCACTCCAATTTCTCTTGAGAGTCCTTACCCTCACTAATCCCTTCTGAACCTACTAGTTCCTTCCTCTTCCAACCACTCCTCCTTTTTAAGCTTTTCACCACCTGCTGTGTGAGTCCCATGCAACTACTCCATTCCTTGACTCATTGGTGTAGCAACCCCCTTCTCCCACCCCCACCACACTGATACACTGCAGTTAAGCTGTGAGACTTGCTGCTAGCAGTACTCACTACTCAGCACACACACTCACATCATGATTACACAGCTGTGCCAGAGACACTGTCTCACTGACAACCAGGACGAGACACTCCCAGAAAGGCATGTATGTATGAGTACGGAGAGAGTGGGTGCAGTGGGGCTGCATAACTGACATCTGAGCCTGTCACATCAGTGAGGTGGATGGGGCATCCCATTCCCAGCTGGAACAGCACAGTATTTGTAAGAGCCGGAGCGGTGCTAGGCTACTGGCTGACAGCCTAGCATCTCGGTGCAGCGGCAGAAGTCTGTAAATGATGGGAAATAACATCTGGCCCATGGCTACTGTGAGGAAATGAGAGGTCTGTTACAATATAGCTATGCCTCATTTCTCTGACGTCCTAGTGGATGCTGGGAACTCCGAAAGGACCATGGGGAATAGCGGCTCCGCAGGAGACTCGGCACAACTAAAGAAAGCTTTTAGACTACCTGGTGTGCACTGGCTCCACACTATGACCCTCCTCCAAGCCTCAGTTAGATTTTTGTGCCCGGCCGAGCTGGATGCACACTAGGGGCTCTCCTGAGCTCCTAGAAAAGAAAGTATATTTTAGGTTTTTTATTTTACAGTAAGACCTGCTGGCAGCAGGCTCACTGCAACGAGGGACTAAGGGGAGAAGAAGCGAACCTACCTGCTTGCAGCTAGCTTGGGCTTCTTAGGCTACTGGACACCATTAGCTCCACAGGGATCGACCGCAGGACCCATCCTTGATGTTCGGTCCCGAGGCCGCGCCGCCGTCCCCCTTACAGAAGCCAGAAGAGGTCCGGAAAATCGGCGGCAGAAGACTTCAGTCTTCACCAAGGTAGCGCACAGCACTGCAGCTGTGCGCCATTGCTCCTCATGCACACCTCACACTCCGGTCACTGGTGGGTGCAGGGCGCTGGGGGGGGCACCCTGAGCAGCAATAAAAACACGCTGTCGTTTGGACTCTCCACGGCACCGAGGGTCTTTACCAAGGTAATGGCAGAAATGATGATACTCCTTCGAAAAAAGGGAGTTTTAACTATCCCGTACTTGGACGATCTCCTTATAAAGGCGAGGTCCAAGGAGCAGTTGTTGGTCGGGGTAGCACTATCTCGGGAAGTGCTACAACAGCACGGATGGATTCTAAACATTCCAAAGTCACAGCTGGTTCCTACCACAAGCCTACTGTTCCTGGGGATGGTTCTGGACACAGAACAGAAAAAAGTGTTTCTCCCGATGGAGAAGGCCGAGGAGCTGTCATCTCTAGTCAGAGACCTCCTGAAACCAAAACAGGTATCGGTGCATCACTGCACACGAGTCCTGGGAAAAATGGTAGCTTCCTACGAAGCAATTCCATTCGGCAGGTTTCATGCAAGAATTTATCAGTGGCACCTCTTGGACAAGTGGTCAGGATCGCATCTTCAGATGCATCGGCTGATAACCCTGTCTCCAAGGACCAGGGTATCTCTGTTGTGGTGGCTGCAGACGGCTCATTTTCTAGAGGGCTGCAGATTTGGCATACAGGACTGGGTCCTGGTGACCACGGATGCCAGCCTTCGAGGCTGGGGGGCAGTCACACAGGGAAGAAATTTCCAAGGACTTTGGTCAAGTCAGGAGTCGTCCCTACACATAAATATTCTGGAACTGAGGGCCATTTACAATGCCCTAAGTCAGGCAAGGCCCCTGCTTCAAACCCAGCCAGTTCTGATCCAATCAGACAACATCACGGCAGTCGCCCATGTAAATAGTTATAGTTATTGCCTAACTAAAGGGTTATTGTTATGAGCCATCTGTTGAGAGGCTCAGTTATGTTTCATACTGTTAACTGGGTATAGTATCACGAGTTATACGGTGTGATTGGTGTGGCTGGTATGAGTCTTACCCGGGATTCAAAATCCTTCCTTATTGTGTCAGCTCTTCCGGGCACAGTATCCTAACTGAGGCTTGGAGGAGGGTCATAGTGGGAGGAGCCAGTGCACACCAGGTAGTCTAAAAGCTTTCTTTTAGTTGTGCCCGTTCTCCTGCGGAGCCCCTATTCCCCATGGTCCTTTCGGAGTTCCCAGCATCCACTACGGACTACAAGAAAAAGATTTACCGGTGAGTAAAATCTTATTTTCTTATGTCAGATATGTACTTTTTATCCCTATACATTCAATTCATCTGTTTCCTCATTCTCCATAACATGTCCATTACTGCTCACCCAATATTGTTTAAATCAACCTTAATATTGTTAATATATGCAATTGTGTTACGTTATCTGTTACCCTTTAGATAATGTATTCAAGTTAGACCTAGTTTTCTATTGTTTACTACCACCACAGTGGACACTCAAAGGGTGAGTCATATAAGGTACCATTGTCCCTTTTTGTTTACTCCCTATTGTCCAACAGTGAGCTGACCAGACATGGTTGCTCTCTGGCTGATGTAATCACCTTGATTAGAATATGTATTGTATTCCAATGCTGTAAGATCCTTAGACAAAGAAGTCACACACACCCCATGTAATATGAAGCTTCTGGGGGTATAAGTAGAGCTAACCAGAGAGCTGAAAGAGATTCTATGCTCCTTGACTAAGAAGTGATGTTCTGGCAGGAGTTTGTGGTGGGAATTGTCATGTGGAATTGGATTACAGAGGTGTACTGAGCTGTTTATAGCCTATACTGTTCAATAAACCACTGTTGGTTTTTCATTTACCACTGTGCCTGAGTGATTTGGAACCCAGTATCTTCACAGCTTCTATCGATGGCGGGTAACTTCCTGGCTCTCTGCCTTTGATGGTAAAACTAGTTATCATCAGGTATAAACCATCAATGATTCCTGATCATCAATAGTTGATGGCCAATCCTAGACCAGACCCTGAGAGACCACAGCCACCACCAGATCCACAATGTGTACCTAGAAGCTTCCACATCTGGCACTTTGTTACCCACCATCAGATCTACCTTCTCCTAGAGAGCCACCTTCACAGCTTTCCACATCTAAGCTGGAACTCTGCAGGTTTCCTTCACCACCAGCTTGGATCTCCTTTGCATCAGCATCCTGGCCAGCCTCAGACAGGTCCATGGAATCAGCATTATGATAACTTTTGACTCTCTATTTGCTGCAGCTGCTGTATAGTTCCTGTGATTTCCTCCAGCTCATTAACCAGCTGCACCAGCTCCTCATTTCATGTAACTCTCCCAGCTGCTGTAACAGTTTTTTCTCTGATGTCCTAGTGGATGCTGGGGACTCCGTAAGGACCATGGGGAATAGACAGGCTCCGCAGGAGACTGGGCACTCTAAAGAAAGATTTAGGACTACCTGGTGTGCACTGGCTCCTCCCCCTATGGCCCTCCTCCAAGCCTCAGTTAGATTTCTGTGCCTGGCTGAGCTGGATGCACACTAGGGGCTCTCCTGAGCTCCTAGAAAGAAAGTATATTTTAGGTTTTTTATTTTCAGTGAGACCTGCTGGCAACAGGCTCACTGCACCGAGGGACTAAGGGGAGAAGAAGCGAACCTACCTAAGTGGTGGTAGCTTGGGCTTCTTAGGCTACTAGACACCATTAGCTCCAGAGGGATCGCACACAGGACCCGACCTCGTCGTCCGTTCCCGGAGCTGCGCCGCCGTCCCCCTTACAGAGCCAGAAGCAAGAAGGTCCGGGAAAGCGGCGGCTGAAGACTTCTGTCTTCTCCAAGGTAGCGCACAGCACTGCAGCTGTGCGCCATTGCTCCTCATGCACACCACACACTGTGGTCACTGATGGGTGCAGGGTGCTGGGGGGGGGGCGCCCTGAGCAGCAATATTAACACCTTGGCTGGCAAACTGACACCATATATAGCCCCAGGGGCTATATAGGGGTTTATTAACCCCTGACAGAACTTTTACAATAGCGGGAGAAAGCCCGCCGAAAAAGGGGCGGAGCCATCTCCCTCAGCACACTGGCGCCATTTTCCCTCACAGCTCCGCTGGAAGGAAGCTCCCTGGCTCTCCCCTGCAGTCCTGCACTACAGAAAAGGGTAAAAAAAAGAGAGGGAGGGCACAAATTAGGCGCAGTATAAATATATTATGCAGCTATAAGGGGAAAACACGTTTTATAGGTGATATCCCTGTGATATATAGCGCTCTGGTGTGTGCTGGCATACTCTCCCTCTGTCTCCCCAAAGGGCTTTGTGGGGTCCTGTCCTCTGTAAGAGCATTCCCTGTGTGTCTGCTGTGTGTCAGTACTGCTGGGTCGACATGTATGAGGAGGACAATGATGTGGAGGCGGAGCAAATGCCTGTGAATGTGATGTCACCCCCTGCGGGGTCGACACCTGTGTGGTTGGACTTATGGAAGGAATTATGTGAAAGTGTCAACTCCTTACACAAAAGGTTTGACGACATAGAACAGCCGGCTACTCAGCTTGTGCCTGTTCCAGCGTCTCAAATGTCATCAGGGGCTTCAAAATGCCCGCTACCTCAGGTGACAGATTCAGACGTCGACACGGATACCAACTCCAGTGTCGACGACGATGAGACTAGTGTAACTTCCAATAGGACCACCCGTTACATGATTGAGGCAATGAAAAATGTTTTACACATTTCTGATAATACCCCAGGTACCACAAAAAAGGGTATTATGTTTGGTGAGAAAAAGCTACCTGTAGTTTTTCCTGCATCTGAGGAATTAAATGAGGTGTGTGAGGAAGCGTAGACTTCCCCCGATAAGAAATTGATAATTTCTAAATGGTTATTGGCAGCGTACCCTTTCCCGCCAGAGGATAGGTCACGTTGGGAAACACCTCCTAGGGTAGATAAGGCGCTGACACGCTTATCAAAGAAGGTGGCACTACCGTCTCCGGATACGGCCGCCCTGAAGGAGCCTGCTGATAGGAAGCAGGAAACTACCCTAAAAGCTATCTACACACACACAGGCATTATATTGCGACCAGCGATTGCATCAGCTTGGATGTGCAGTGCTGCTGCCGCGTGGTCAGATTCCCTGTCGGATAATATTGATACCATGGATAGGGACAATATTTTGCTGACGATTGAGCATATAAAAGATGCAGTCTTATACATGCGTGATGCACAGATGGATATTTGCCGGCTGGCATCAAAAATAAGCGCTATGTCCATTGCCGCCAGAAGGGGGTTATGGACTCGGCAATGGTCTGGCGATGCCGACTCGAAACGGCACATGGAAGTTTTGCCCTATGAGGGGGTGGAACTGTTTGGGGAGGGTCTTTCGGACCTCGTGTCCACAGCTACTGCTGGGAAATCGACCTTTTTGCCACAGGCTACCCCACAGCAAAAGAAATCACCGTATTATCAGGTACAGTCCTTTCGGCCCCAGAATAGCAAGAGGGCTAGAGGCTCATCCTTTCTGCCGAGAGGCAAAGGTAGAGGAAAAAATCTGCAACACACAGCTAGTTCCCAAGAGCAGAAGTCCTCCCCCGCGTCCGGTAAGTCCACAGCATGACACTGGGGCTGCTCAGGCGGACCCGGGTACGGTGGGGGCCCGTCTCAGGAATTTCAGCGCTCAGTGGGATCTCTCACAAGTGGATCCCTGGGTTTTTCAAGTAATATCTCAGGGGTACAGGCTGGAATTCGAGACAACTCCCCCCCGCCGTTTCCTAAAATCTGCCTTACCGGTAACTCCCTCTGCCAGGGAGGCGGTGTTGGTGGCTATTCAAAAAGTGTATTCACAGCAAGTGATTGTCAAGGTACCCCTCCTCAAGCAAGGAAAGGGTTACTATTCCACAATGTTTGTGGTACCGAAACCGGATGGTAACACTTATATCAAAAGGTTCACGTTCAAGATGGAATCGCTCAGGGCGGTTATTGCGAGCCTGGACGAGGGGGATTACATGGTCTCCCTGGACATCAAGGATGCGTACCTGCATGTCCCCATTTACCCTCCTCACCAGGAGTACCTCAGATTTGTGGTACAGGACTGTCACTATCAGTTCCATACGCTGCCGTTTGGGTTGTCCACGTCACCGAGGGTCTTTACCAAGGTAATGGCCGAAATGATGATACTCCTTCGCAAGAAAGGAGTTTTAATTATCCCGTACTTGGACGATCTCCTGATAAAGGCGAGGTCCAAGGAACAGTTGGTAGTGGGAGTAGCACTTTCTCGGGAAGTGCTACAACAGCACGGCTGGATTCTCAATATTCCAAAGTCACAGCTGGTCCCGACGACACGTCTTCTGTTCCTGGGAATGATTCTGGACACAGACCAGAAAAGAGTGTTTCTTCCAGTGGAAAAAGCCGAGGAGTTGTCATCTCTAGTCAGAGACCTCCTAAAACCGGGACAGGTGTTAGTACATCAATGCATACGAGTCCTGGGAAAAATGGTGGCTTCGTACGAGGCAATTCCATTTGGAATGGTTCCACGCAAGGACTTTCCAGTGGGACCTGTTGGACAAATGGTCCGGGTCCCATCTCCAGATGCAACAGCGGATAACCCTGTCGGCAAGAACCAGGGTGTCGCTGCTGTGGTGGCTGCAGAGGGATCATCTACTAGAGGGCCGCAGATTCGGAATACAGGACTGGGTCCTGGTGACCACGGATGCCAGCCTTCAGGGCTGGGGTGCAGTCACACAGGTAAGAAATTTCCAAGGACTGTGGTCAAATCAGGAGATTTCGCTTCACATAAATATTCTGGAGCTAAGGGCCATTTACAATGCCCTAAGCCAAGCAAGACCACTGCTTCAGAACCAGCCGGTGCTGATCCAATCAGACAACATCATGGCGGTCGCCCATGTAAACAGACAGGGCGGCACAAGAAGCAGGAGGGCAATGGCAGAAGTCACAAGGATTCTCCGATGGGCAGAGAATCATGTGTTAGCACTGACAGCAGTGTTCATTCCGGGAGTGGACAACTGGGAAGCAGAGTTCCTCAGCAGGCACGACCTCCACCCGGGAGAATGGGGACTTCATCCAGAAGTCTTCCAAATGCTGGTACACCGCTGGGAAAGACTACAGGTGGACGTTATGGCGTCCCGCCTCAACAAAAAGCTAAAAAGATATTGCGCCAGGTCAAGGGACCCTCAGGCGATCGCTGTGGACGCTCAAGTGACACCGTGGGTGTACCAGTCGGTTTATGTGTTTCCTCCTCTGCCTCTCGTACCCAAGGTACTGAGAATAATAAGAAGGCGAGGAGTGAAAACTATTCTCGTGGTTCCGGATTGGCCAAGAAGAGCTTGGAACCCGAAACTTCAAGAGATGCTTGCAGAGGACCCTTGGCCTCTGCCGCTCAGACAAGACCTGCTGCAGCAGGGACCCTGTCTGTTCCAAGACATTACCGCGGCTACGTTTGACGGCATGGCGGTTGAACGCCGGATCCTAAAGGAAAAAGGCATTCCAGAGGAAGTCATCCCTACCCTGATCAAGGCCAGGAAGGATGTCACCGCAAAACATTATCACCGCATTTGGCGGAAATATGTTGCTTGGTGTGAGGCCAAGAAGGCCCCAACGGAGGATTTTCAACTGGGTCGATTCCTGCATTTCCTGCAAGCAGCTGTGACATTGGGCCTCAAATTGGGGTTCATTAAGGTCCAGATCTCTGCTCTGTCGATTTTCTTTAAGAAAGAACTGGCTTCACTGCCTGAAGTACAGACATTTGTTAAGGGAGTTCTGCATATTCAGCCTCCTTTTGTGCCCCCAGTGGCACCTTGGGATCTCAATGTGGTTTTGGAGTTCCTAAAATCGCATTGGTTTGAGCCACTTAAGACTGTGGATTTGAAATATCTCACGTGGAAAGTGGTTATGCTGTTGGCTCTGGCTTCGGCCAGGCGTGTGTCAGAATTGGCGGCTTTGTCCTGTAAAAGCCCTTATCTGATTTTCCATATGGATAGGGCAGAATTGAGGACTTGTCCTCAGTTCCTCCCGAAGGTGGTATCAGCTTTTCACTTGAACCAACCTATTGTGGTGCCTGCGGCTACTAGGGACTTGGAGGGTTCCAAGTTACTGGACGTAGTCGGGGCCCTGAAAATGTATGTTTTCAGGATGGCTGGAGTCTGGAAAACTGACTCGCTGTTTATTCTATATGCACCCAACAAGCTGGGTGCACCTGCTTCTAAGCAAACTATCACGCGCTGGATTTGTAGCACTATTCAGCTGGCGCATTCTTCGGTGGGACTACCGCAGCCTAAATCTGTAAAAGCCCATTCCACAAGGAAGGTGGGCTCATCTTGGGCGGCTGCCCGAGGGGTCTCGGCTTTACAACTTTGCCGAGCTGCTACTTGGTCAGGGGCAAACACGTTTGCAAAATTCTACAAATTTGATACCCTGGCTGAGGAGGACCTGGAGTTCTCTCATTCGGTGCTGCAGAGTCATCCACACTCTCCCGCCCGTTTGGGAGCTTTGGTATAATCCCCATGGTCCTTACAGAGTCCCCAGCATCCACTAGGACGTCAGAGAAAATAAGAATTTACTCACCGGTAATTCTATTTCTCGTAGTCCGTAGTGGATGCTGGGCGCCCATCCCAAGTGCGGATTGTCTGCAATACTTGTACATAGTTATTGTTACAAAAATCGGGTTGTTATTGCGAGCCATCTATTCAAAGGCTCCTCTGTTAGCATGCTGTTAACCGGGGTTCCTATCACGTGTTATATGGTGTGATTGGTGTGGCTGGTATGAGTCTTACCCGGGATTCAAAATCCTTCCTTATTGTGTCAGCTCTTCCGGCACAGTGTCCTAACTGAGGCTTGGAGGAGGGTCATAGGGGGAGGAGCCAGTGCACACCGGGTAGTCCTAAATCTTTCTTTAGATGTGCCCAGTCTCCTGCGGAGCCCATCTATTCCCAATGTTCCTTACGGAGTCCCCAGCATCCACTACGGACTACGAGAAATAGAATTACCGGTGAGTAAATTCTTATTTTCTCCTGCAGGGTCCACAGGTTATCCACAGGATAACATTGGGATATGATGATGCGACAGTGGATTTGCACCAAATGGTCAAAGCTTTTGGCCTCCCAGAATGCAGTGGGCCCGTCCATATATCCCCACCTCCTGGCTCAGGCAAATCAGTTTTTTGTTTGGTGTGGCAGGAGCCAGTCCATGGTCAAGAGGGCTTCTGGTTTTTAGCAGCTATAAGCTTTCTTATTTTATTTTTATAGTCTTTTTCTTGAGTGATCTTTCTAAAAAGCGTCTTACACCTACCTTAGAAAGAGTAGCTCCAACAATGCCCCGCCGAGTCATGACAACGCTTACCCACATGTACAGTGCTGTTTTGGCGGGAGTCTGCATCGGATATACTAGCAAGTCCAGCAGAATTTACCTGGCTGTGACCGGAGCATGGGGAGAAGGTAAGGCATCGGTTCTGCTTAGAGGGGGAACACGGACACAGCCGCACTGTTTTGGAGACTACCAGTCACTGACGCAGCTGCCACCTAGGGTGCACCGTGCTAGGCCTTCAGGATCATAGGCTCCAGAGGTAGCATAAGGCCACCATACCTGGGATTGATGTCAGCTGTGGGGAGACAGACGCTCCCCTGCTCACCCCTCCCATGAACCATTTTCCGGCTTCCATCTGAGACACTGTGTATCTAAAAGGACCCAGTCGCAGCATAGGCGGCTGTGTGACTGGTGCGGCTTTGTTCACTTGGGCGTCTGTGTTCACTGTAGGTTCACGGGGCGAGTGTGTACACTATTAGTGTCTGGATCCACTCAGCGTTCGCTAACGTATTGATCGGTCCTGGAAGCGAGGTGAGTCTCGTCGTATCCCACTCTACTGAGCCGGGTAATACAGCACTAAGAATCTAACTACCTTTTGAGTATGAATAGTTGGATATGTGCCTACTGCATACGAGTCTAATAATTATTACTGTTGTTTCTTTTGCTATATGTCTGAATATGGCTAAACTCCTATATAAGGTAATAGTCCCATAGTTACATAATTAGTGAGGTTGAAAAGAGGCAAAATGCCCATCGGGTTCAACCTGTATTCTGTGATCATATGATCATATTATAATGTACCTGCTGATGTAATGGTTTCGTACCAATTGACAACAATGACTCTTACCACTCCCAGTTTAATGTCACTGTGGTAAATGCTATAACCCTGGATTCCCTTTCCAGTTAGAAATTTGTCTAATCGGTTTTTAAATGCATTTACAGAGTCTGCCATTACTATCTTCTCCGGCAGGGAGATTCACATTTTTATTGCCCTTACCGTGAAGAACCCTTCCCTACGCTGTATACGGAAGCCTTTCCTCGTACTCCAGTGTCTCTAACCCTTTAATCAGTTTAGTAGCCCGCCTTTGAACCCTTTCTAGTTCTCCTAAATATTTTTTATAATATGGTGCCCAAAATTGAACACAATATGCCAGATACAGACGTACCAATGATTTGTACAGTGGCAGGATTACATCCTCGTCCTTGGTCTCAATGCCCCGTTTTATGCATGCGAGCACTTTACTTGCCTTTTTTGCAGCATTTTGACATTGTGTACTGATAAGCCTATTATCCATGAGCACCCCAAAATCTTTTTCCACCACAGTTACCCCTATAATTTCCCCATTTAGAGTGTACGCTGCTTGTGTGGTTTTTGTCCCAAAATGCATAAGTTTGCATTTTTCTATATTGAACCTCATTCCCCATTTAGACACCCAGGCTTCAAGTTTAAATAAGTCATTTTGTAGAGACTCCACATCGCTATCTGAATTACCTTACACAGCTTAGTATCATCCACAAAGATTGACACTGTGTTTTCCAAGCGTATTCCTAGATCGTTGATAAATATATTGAACAGTTGCGCGCCAAGTACGGACCCTTGTGGTATTCCACTAACTACTGGTGCCCAGCTGGAGAACATCCTGTTGACCATTTCTCTTTGTACTCTATTATCCAGCCAATTACCTATCCATGTACAAATAGTATATCCTAGACCAAGTTCCCTTAATTCGATGATCAGTCTCCTGTGAGGCAGTGTATCGAAGGCTTTTGCAAAATCTAAATACACCACATTCACTGCTTTTCCCTGATCAAGATTCTCGCTCACTTCCTCGTAGAAGCTAATTAAGTTAGTTTGACATGATCTGTCCCTTACAAACCCATGCTGACTTTTGCTAATAATCTTATTAACCTGCAGATAATCCTCTATGCTATCCCTCAAGAAACCTTCCAATATTTTGCCCACTATAGAGTTAAGCTAACTTGGCTATAGTTACAAGGATTATTTTTAGTTTCCTTTTTTAATAATGGCACTACCTCCGCTATGCACCAATCCTTAGGTACCTTGCCTGATCTGTTTGAACTGTGGATTATCAAGTATAGGGGTTTTGCTAGCTATGACCTAAGCTCCGTAATAACCCTCAGATGAAAACCATCTGGCCCTGGTGATTTATTAATCTTTATTTTGCTTAGTCTCTCCAGGACAACAAGTATTCAGCCAAGAGTCATTACCATCACTATCTTTATGCACTACTTTCTCTGACTGATCCTCCCTGGTGAATACTGAGGAAAAAAATTGTTCAGTATTTCCGCTTTTATTTTATCATCGTTTATCAAAGCTCCCAATTCATCTTTTAACGGGCCTACATTCTCCTTCTTTAACCTTTTACTGTTTATGTATTTATAAAACTGTTTAGGATTGCTTTTACTCTCTATAGCGATTTGCTTTTCGTTTACAACTTTTGCTGCGATTACTACTTTATTGCATTTTTTTTGCATTCCTTGTAATGCTGGAATGACTCCTCCCCTCCATTAGATTTAAATGTTTTGAAAGCACGCCTCTTTTTAGCCATTGCTTCTTTGACCTCCTTATTGGTTTGTTTTTAGTACTCCTGCGTTTACTGTTCATAGGAATGTATTTGTGAATATTGCTATCAAGCAACCCTTTTAAAGCATCCCACATTTCTGTTGTCTTTACCATGAAACAAAACTTCCCAATCAATCTCGTTTAGTGCCTGTCTCAGCATATTGAAGTTAGTTTTTCTAAAGTTAAATGTTTAGTTGTTCCCTTATAGCTATGTTTCTTGAAACTGATGTCGAATGTGATCATATAGCGGTCACTGTTTCCCAAGGTCTCCCCAACTTTAGTGTTTGATATAATGTCCACATTATTGGTAATAACTAGGTCCAGAATAGTTTTACCTCTAGTTGGGTCCTCGACTAATTGAGTTAAGTATTGATCCTTTAATGTATTTAAGAACCTGCTGCTCCTAGTTTTTACACATGAATCGTTACTCCAATTTATATCAGGATAGTTAAAATCCCCTAACACTAGGATGTCCCCCATTCCCGCAGCTTTTTCAATTTGGTGTAAGAGTTGTTCCTCGTCGTGTACACTAATATCTGGTTGCTTGTAGCACGTGCCAATGACTAGTTTCTTTGCCTCTGTGCCCCCACTTGTGATCTCACCCCATAGCGACTCCACGTTATCTCCAGCCTCCCTGTAAATATCTTCTATTAAGTTTGGTTTTAGAGATTGTTTAATAAAGAGACATACCCCTCCTCACCTTTTGGTAGCCCTATCCCTCCTGAAAAGAGAATATCCCTCCAAATTCGCAACCCAGTCGTGAGAGTCGTCCCACCATGTTTCCGTAATACCTATAATATCATACTGAGACTTTGATACAAGCCATTCCAATTCCCCCATATTACCCGATAGGCTTCTTGCGTTCACAAGCATACATCTTAGCTTAGCCTCTCCATTGCCCGTTTGTTTTAGTTGTATCTTATCTATATTTACAAGAGCCTTTCTAGACTTACCCTTACTGACTGTTATTCTCCTCCCTCCCTTTCCTCCCATCATGCTTAATGCAGCTTTCCTCTCTACTATCTCTATCTGACCTATAAGACTTTCTAACCCCCCCCCCCTGATGTTATTATCCTCCCTTATGCTATGCACATTATTTTCTATATACTGTGTTGCTAAGCCATATTTGTCATTAGGTAATACATTGGGAATATCTTGGGCAATACCTGTGTCAGTATTTCTGGTGTCAATACCCATGCAAATACCCTTGCCATCTGATCTTACACTCTCCCCTTCTCCACCCTCAAAATGTTCACTACCCCCATCCTTACTGCTTTCCCTAATTAACCCGCAGCTTCTAACTAAAACCTCCCCCCAGGCTCCTAGTCTAAAAGCTCCAACCTTCTGACCATGCAGCACCACAGCCCCTCCTCATTCAGTTGCTATCCATCGCAACAAAGATGGCACCTGACTGAGAAGAACGCCCGGGGTTCCAGGAACACAAACCCCTCCTTCCTACACCAGTCTCTAAGCCACACATTTACCTCCCTAATCTCCCTCTGCCTCCCTGGGCTAGCGCGTGGTATTGGTAATATTTCAGAGAATATTACCCTAGATGTCCTTGCCTTAAGTTTCTTGCCTAAGTCCCTATAGTCTTTCTTAAGGACAACCCACCTACCACTAACTTTGTCATTGGTGCCAACATGCACCAAGTCTGACGGGTCTTTACCAGCCCTTCCCAACAATCTATCTACCCTGTCCATGATGTGTCGTACCCGAGTACCCGGAAGACAGATTACGGCGATCACAGTCACGGTAGTAGGTTGCCCTGTCTTCCTGATAATAGAATCCCCTACCACCACAATCTGACTAGGTACTTCACTATCTTTTTCCCATCTGCATCGTAGGGACCGCTCCTCTGGTTGCTAGAGGAAACTGTCTCCTCCGGTTCCATCATTTTCTCACTGCCATCCTCAGAATCTTCATCCAATCAGGTGAATTTATTGGGGTTTGGCAGATTGGAGATGTCCTGTCTCCCCCTCCCCCTCTTCTTCCTTCTAACCATGACCCAGCTGTCTACCTGATCTTCCTCATCTACCAGTGATCCCCCCTGCAACTCCTCCACCATTCTATCTAACCTTTGCTCGAGATTGTGAATGCTCCTCAGTCGCATAACGGTCCGCTCTAGATCAGTTACCTGGGCTACCAGGGTGGCCGTACGGTCACATCTCGCACAGATGTACCCACACTTGGACTGTTGTGTCAGGTGCGCATACATCATGCACGACACGCACTGAGTGAGATTCCCAATCTCGGCCACCCCCATTTTTTTTCGTATAATCTGCTTTTATTGAATATAATACAGACATGTGCCAATATATAAACACGTAAGAACACATTAACTGACACTTAGAAAACGGCTTAATATAGTGGCGTACAGTAGTATAAACGAGGTAGTAGCAGTGTGTTCAGTATATACAAAGTCTGCACTAACATTTTTTGAGACAGGAGCCATTAGAAGAAAATAGACACAGGATGGAAAAAAGAAAATAACAGAGAAAAAGGTGACCGAGCCGAGAATGCAAAGAAGAGAAGGAAAGGATGCGTGAAAAGAACAGATATATTCAAATATGCAAACCCGAGACAAATGACAAATAGATTCTCATCTCATTTCGCAGAAGAATTATGGGTCTTGTACGACTCAGAGGTCTTCTATTCTATCCAAGGCAGCCATATAGCAATAAACTCAGACCGTCTATCCCCAGCACTCAGTAATATATCTTCCATATTCATAGAATAATCCAGTCTGGAGAACCAGGTATGCCACGTGGGAGGATTGGAGGACCTCCACAGAGTGGGAATTACTGCCCGGGCGGCATTGCCAAGGTGTCGTAGTAGAGATGACTTATAGGTAGAGAGTGGGGTAGTGGAATGGATCAACAACCAAAAGGCCGGTTCAGGTGGGACAGGAACATGAAGGATAGCACTGGAAAGAAGCAAATTATACTTACCGATAATTTCATTTCTTCGAGATACTTCATGGCAGCCATAACTACTGGGATTGTATCCCTATTCCTAACTTTAGACAGGGAGTTTTCTTAATCCACTAGGGCCCACCCACTATGGGTATATAATCGCACTCCACCCCTTCCTCCTTAGTCTTTTGAGTGTCTCCTACGACAAGCCTCTCTGAGAAACCCAATAAGGGAGGGATTTTGTAGGCTGCCATGAAGTATCTCGAAGAAATGAAATTATCGGTAAGTATAATTTGCTTCTTTCTTCTACGCTACTTCATGGCAGCCATAACTACTGGGATATACCAACTCTCGTATAGGGAGGGCAATATAATACACAGGAAGCCTTGCTTTGATGCTGAAAATAATACTTATTTATTGCAAAGCCCCTTGAAGGACCTGCTTCCCAACAATATCTAAAGCATAATGAGTAGAGAATGTATGCATCGAAGACCACGTGGCTGCTGCGCAAATGTCTCTCGCCGACACGCGACCCTTCTTAGCCCAAGAAGTTGCCATGGCCCTAGTAGAGTGTGCCTTTAAACCTTCTGGAACTCTGCGACCACTTCTTTCATATACAAATGTCAAAAGCTCTGTAATCCATCTGGAAATGGTCTGCTTTGTTGGCCTTTCACCTTTCTTCACACCAGAGTGTAGCACGAACAGATGTTTTGTGTTACGGAACTGTTTAACTCTTTCCATATAGATCGAAACTGCCCTTATCAGATCTAACTTATGCATTGCTTCTTCCTCCTCATTCTGCGGATCCGGATAGAAAGATGGCAACACTATGTCCTGACTGAGGTGAAACTCCGACACAACTTTTGGCAAAAAATCTGGATTGGTTCTCAGAACAATTTTATCTGGGAAAAAATTAAGATAAGGTTCTTCCGACCACAGAGCCTGTAATTCGCTAACTCTTCTGGCCGTTGTGATGGCTACCAGAAACACAACTTTCCAAGTTAAGAACTTCAGCGAAATATCCTGCAGAGGCTCAAACGGAGGCAGCATCAAAGAATTGAGAACTAAATTTAAGTCCCAAGGAGCAAGAGTTGGCCTAACTCGAGGTCTTATTCTTTTAATTGCCTGACAAAACTTCTTGACCAAGTCTTCCTCAGACAATCTCCGATCCAACAGAATACTCAGAGCCGATATCTGAACCTTAATAGTGGACACTGCCAATCCTTTCTCAAAACCTTCAAACAGGAATTGCAAAACTTGAGAAGTTTCTGCTTTTAATGGATTAAATCTTGATCCAGACCAAGAGATGAATTTTTTCCAGACCCTATAGTAAACACTAGAGCAGGGGTCTTCAACCTTTAAGACAGTGTGGGCCACATAAAAAAATGAAACGAAGCCGAGGGCCACTAAGCTATACTGCGGTATTTAGAATCTAAATTTTTATTTATGATTGTAATGAGACCTTTTCTAGACTCATAAGACCATAAAAAAGACTTCAAAAGATAATTATTGTAATTTAATGAATGAAACATGGTCTACTTTACCTTTGTTATTATAATAAGTTCATATCAGTGGGAAACTTGGCATTGTTTTTGCTTGGCCAGCTTGTCGATGTTGGCATCAATGTTAGAAGTCGCTATGCGCAGAGTATTCTCAAGATGTTGGTCTGTAAGCTGAGTTCTTGTCTTGGACTTTGCGTTCTTCATCCTTGAGAAGAATTGCTCACATAAGTATGTGCTTCCTAACAAAGCACACATCTTCAAAGCGTGCTGCCAGAGATAAGGGAATGTGTCCTGAGAAATGTAGTCTTTGTAAAACGTAAACAAGGGCACATTGAAGAATTTTTCTCGCAAAGATGAGTTGTTTTGGAGATCAAGCAGCTCCATTTGTACTGAGCCTGGCATATTGGCAGCATTGACAGTAAAAGGCATAGAAAATAAATCGAAAAAAGACTGTTGATTACGGAAATCACTAAATCTGTCTTCAAACTCACTTCGCATCATGCTTAATTTTGTAGCGTAATCACCAGGAGACAAACAGTTGGACTCACCGAGAAGCTTAAAATGTGTAAAGTCTTTTTTCGTGAGTTGTGCCTCCCAAAGTTTGAGCTTTTCTACAAAAGTTTTAATGTGATTAAACAGAGTGTGCACCAGCTGATCCTTGGATTGTAGCCGCGTATTTAGGTCATTCATATGCAAGGAGATGTCGGTCACAAAGGCAAAATCTGAAATCCACTTTGGATCATTAAATTCTGCAATCGGCTTCCCCTTGGTTTGCATGAACTCTTCTATTTCACTTCTTAAGTCAAAGACTCTCTTAAGTACCTTCCCTCTGCTCAACCAACGCACCTCACTATAATAAACCACGTTGCCGTGATCCGCTTGGCACTCCTGTGTCAAAAATTCTTGGAATTGACGATGATTCAATCCTCGTGCCCTAATAAAGTTGACTACAGACACAATAACTTTCATTACATTCTCAAATCCAATCGTTTTCGCACACAAATTCTCCTGGTGGATTAAACAGTGGTACTGGATGAGATCTTTTCCTTCTAGTTCCGGTTCTTTTTTTAAAAGTGCAACAAACCCTTCATTCCTTCCCACCATAGCAGGGGCACCATCAGTTACCACTCCCACAAGGTTGGATAAGCTGAAGTCGAAACGCTGGAGTGTTTTCTTGGTGGCTTCCAGAATATCAGTGCCTTTCGTCGTTCCCTTCATAGGTACAAGCGCTAGCAGCTCTTCTGTCACATTGAAGTGTTGATCAATGCCACGGACAAAGATAGCCAGTTGTGCTGTATCCTTCACATCTGTGCTCTCATCTAAAGCAAGTGAATATGACTTAAATGCGTACAGCCGTTTTTTTAAAGTTCCTTCAATGTCATTGGCAAGTTCTTCGACACGTCGTGCTACAGTTACACCAGACAAACTCAATTTTTTAAACAGTTCGTTATTCTTTGGATAGAGAATTTCCCCAGCAGCGATGAGACACTCTTTTACGAACTCACCGTCCAAGAAGGCTTTTGTTTTTTTAGCAATTTTTTCAGCTATTACATAACTTGCTTTGACGCACGCTTCACTCTCTTCCATATGCCTTTTAAAAGTACCCTGCTGGCGTTTTAGATCTTTTTGGAGATCGTTCACTTTATCCACACGAGGTTGCCCTTGAAGGTGATTGAACTTGGACGCATGTTTTGTCTCAAAGTGTCGCTTTATATTGTATTCTTTTAATACTGACAATGACTCACGACAAACTAAACACACTGGCTTATCGTCAATCTCCACAAAAAAGTACAAATTGGTCCACCTTTGATTAAAAAGCCGGGAACATTCACTTGTTTTATGCTTTTTACTTGTAGACGCCATGGCAAAGCAGATGAACCTAAACAATGATCCCACTGTTCACGACTGAGTGACTGTAGAATAAAATCTGCTTCTATTTATAGCTGACTATAGAAAAAATAAGTAATAAAGACTCAATGAAGTATACACTCCAGCCCGTGTGTGCTTGTAGGACAGATTTGTATGAGAAGTACTCCTCAGATCCCTGTGAGCTTGCCTTTAAAATTCCCCTGTCACCAGCTCACAATGGAAGCTGCCATTTTGAAGCATGAAACAAAATCCAACTCAACACTAGTTCTTTGGTATGGAGGCTTCTGGCGTGTAGCTTTATGTCAAGCTAAAAACAATCAATAAAGAAATGTAAGCATATATAAAATAATTCTGATAGGTTACTGGGGCATATAGCATGGGTACAGCCACAGAATACATTCTATAGATGGGACAATATATATATATATATATATATATATATATCCAAAATGAGGCACTCAAGGAGACATACAGCAGATAAAAACACTGTATTTCAAGATGTAGGTCTAACCTAACGTTTTCAGGGTCTCCCCCTTCCTCAGGACCTCAATACAGACCACAACAGACACACACACAAATCCAATTTAAATACCCCCCGCACACTGACTTACCCGCCACCTTGATTCCTGCTTGCGTCACCTGCCTGTACAGCTGGAAACATCACGTGTCTCTGTCATTACAGAGCTGGTAACCAGGGAAAACGCATAGCATGCGTTCCACCAGGGATCCAACTTCCGAGTTCGAGAGACCAGCCACGGAGTTCCGCTCTGACGGCTGACAATCGCTGGGGACAATATAGGTGGGGGCTATAATATAAACAAAACACCAATGAAAATAGTTACAGAAATAATAAAAAGAGCATAGATAGCAGTAGTTAATACAGAGAAATACCAACCGAGATTAACTGAACACTTTTTGCCAGACTGATAACATTGTCAATATTCACCAGACCCATCGATGGTGTTACTCCTACACCTTAGTCATGGGTGAGTGAGTAAGTAAAGTGTAGGAGTAACACCGAAACAGCTGTCGGGTGTGCTGTGAATCTGTTTGGCATTATGATCGGACCTTTCTTATGATGACACTTGTGGCTAAGTACCCCTTCTACATTTTGAATATTCTATCTACCGGTCTATGCCTGTTTTTATGCACATATAAATGTACTTTTGTGCTACTAAAATACTTTTGCATGATAAATGGATGTTTGCTGGCCTTTTTTTAAATATATATATACACACACACAATGTATCATAGGTGGTAGAAACACATCTCAGAAATCACAGCCCCCATTATTCCCATCCCCACCCCCATACACAGACATTACATCTGCCATTGTCATTCCCACCCCAGCACCCACCACATATACAGGAATCACAGCCCCCATTATTCCCAACCCCACCCCCATACAGACATTAAATCTGCCATTATCATTCTCTCCCCAGCTCCACCACCACATAGGGCCTATAATCCATATATAGTCCAGAATAGGACTGGACTTATATGGCTGTACCACTGGACTTATTCGGCTATATCACTGGACTGGACTTATATGGCAGTACCACTGGACTTATACGGCTGTACCACTGAACTTATACGGCTGTATCAATGGACTGGACTTATACGGCAGTACCACTGGACTTATATGGCTGTACCACTGGACTTATACGGCTGTATCAATGGACTGGACTTATACGGCAGTACCACTGGACTTATACGGCTGTACCACTGAACTTATACGGCTGTATCAATGGACTGGACTTATACGGCAGTACCACTGGACTTATACGGCTGTATCACTGAACTGGACTCATACGGCAGTATCACTGGACTGGTGGGTATAATGTGGGCATGCTTTCACAATATTGCTGCTGTCTGTCTGTGATGGGGGGAGGGAGGGTATGATAGCGCCTATGTCATTATTTTTTTTTGTGTTCATATGTGCGCTGCGGGCGGGCGCGTCGGCGGGCCATGGAAACCATAGCAGCGGGCCACCTGTGGCCCGCGGGCCACGGGTTGAAGACCCCTGCACTAGAGGATACTTTCTTCCTTGCCTGGATAAGCAAATCGAGGACCTGCCCGGACAGACCTCTATTTCTTAATAGCTGCCGCTCAATTTCCACGCCGTCAAATGAAGCCGTTGCAGATTCAGATGCAACAATGGCCCCTGATGCAGCAACTCCTTCTTCAACGGCAACCTCAAAGGACCCTGCACTGCCATCCTGAGCACTGAAGGAAACCAACCCCTCTTCGGCCAGTAGGGAAGCACCACACTTAATGCTTTGTCCACTTTCTCTATCGACTCTCCGCACACCAGCAAGTCGTCAAGGTATGACCATATTGCTACTTTTTGACCTCTGATCACAGCAATGAGCGACATCAGAACTTTGGTGAACACCCTTGGAGATGACTTTAGGCTGAAAGGAAGGCAAGTGAACTGAAAGTGTTTGCCGAGGACACAAAGCCTTAGATATTTCCTGTGCTGCCTGCAAATTGGAACGTGGAAGTAAGCGTCCTTTAGGTCTACCGAAGCCAAAAAGTCTCTCTCTCTCACCCCTAACAGGATAGACTTTAGGGTCTCCATACGGAACTTTATTGTTTCTATATACTCGTTGAGCTGTCTGAGATCTAAGATGGTTCTGAACTCGCCGGAAGGTTTTCTCACCAGAAACAGTATCGAATAGAAACCTCTGTTTCTTTCCAAAAACGGAACAGTCTCTACAGCTTTCGCTCCGATCAGTTTCCTTAAACTGTCTTTCATAGCTTTTAACTCCAGATTTGTAGTTGGTGTCTCTGAAACTAGAAATTTGTCCAACACGGGAATTTTTGAGAATTCTATCCGGTATCCCTGGGATACGACATCTATTACCCACGTATCCTGAATAGACTCTATCCAACAGCCGGCAAACTCCTGAAGTCTGCCACCCACTGGAAAAGATACCGGAACCTTGTGACAGTCATGCCCTTAGACCACCTCTCCTGTAGGCCTGCCGAAAGGACTGCCTATTGTTACCTGAGGAGTACCTTCCTGAATAAAAGCGACCTGGTCGATATCCTCTTGCCTCCTTAAACTGCTGCTTAGAGGACGGTATTGGAAATCTATTCCTCCTGTCCTGAGGAAGTTTTGCAGATTTTCCTCCAGACATTTTCTGTATTATGGCTTCTAATTTATTTCCAAACAGCAAAGACCCTTCATATGGCAGGGACACCAACCTATTCTTGGAGTGCATATCTGCCGACCAAGAACGCAGCCACAAAGCTCTTCTTGCCATCACACCTGCTGCCATAGACTTTGCAGCAAAATCCAGAGCATCTAACGAGGCCTCACAGAGATACTCGATCCCTTTGAACATTACGGCCAGACTTCTTTGCAGATACTGCCTCGAAACACCTCCTTCTATATCAGTCGCCAATACTGACCCCCAGACTCTCAACGCTCTAGCAACAGATGCTACCGCCACACCGGATTTTAGTGATATTGCTGAGGACATATGCAATTTCTTTAACGCACTCTCCATGCGTTTATCCATACCATCTTTTAAGACTGCGCCATCTTCTAACAAAATGGTGGTTTTTGATACCATCTCTGCGACTGCAGCATCAACTTTAGGGATTGCACACCAATTAGTAAACTGCTCATCTTCCACTGGGAACATACGATCAAGCCTTTTAGTATTACCCAGCTTTTTATCAATGCTTTTCCACTCCTTACTCACAACATCTTTTAATGCTTTATGGACTGGAAAGACCCTGTTCTTTTTGGTTTTATCACAGAACAGAATATCCTCATCATTACATTCCTCTTCAGGCATCTTATAATTCATAGTCTTAAAGATATCTTTCAGAAGACTATCCACCAGCTCCAAATTAAACTTTCTCTCCTCTTCCTGCTCGTCCACCGACTCAGCACTAGAAGCAGCCAGATAATCATCATAAGCAAAATCCTGAGAACCTGACTCATCCACTAAATCAATTCTATCAAAAGACCTATCCCTTTTATTCCCTTGGAATTCCGAGAGCTGCTCTTTGGTAACAAAAGACTCCTTCATCCATCTCATTAAATCTCTTATTTGCTTGGACTGCACAGTCTCCTGAGATTCACTCTGTATACATTCCTCACAGAATTTAACATTTTCAGCAGCTGAAAAGATTTTGTCACAAGCTGCACACTGCATGTCCTTATGCCTTTTTCTTACATAACCTCTTCTTAGGTGGAGACACACTAAAACAACAAAATAAAACACCTTACAACCTATCCTAAACTACCACATGGTAACAGAACAAACAATAAACAATAAATAACAACCAGCCCTCTATGAGGACTTACCTCTTTAGGGCACTGACCGGCTTTTGGGGAGAAGGCTCTCTTTCCATTCTGCTGGTAAGCTTAGAAAACCAGCCCAGCAATTATAGGAGCTTCCTAACTCCTGTGTGCAGCGCCATTAATTCAAATTTCTATGCCTTATAAAAGGCTATGGCGTCCGTGCAGCCCGCCCCCCATAATCAGCTGGGACGGGTGCCAACAGCACTTCCGCCAGCCAGCCTTTTACTGCATCCCCCCAGCACTTCCGCCCACCGCCGCACTTTCCCTTCAGTGCCAGGACCTTCCGGAGGAAGTCGCGTACATCCCCTTCAGCAGACGGACCTCCGGCCGGAAACTGCACAGATGCCCTTCAGAAGAGGTACTCCTCACTGAAAGGCCCCATACACACAGCAGAGCGGCGGCCACAGCAGCGGAAAACGGCAAGAGGGGGACCCACAGCAAAGAGCTGACAGGAGGACACCTTAAGCTGGACATATGGGGACTTACTTGACCGCCCCTTAGCACACCTAGCCAAACACCCAGGGAGCCACCCTCTTCTAGCACTGCTACCAGGAGACGTATCAGCTAGGAACAACCTGAGGTAAGCCCTGAAAAATAAAATTATTTAAATAGAAAAAATAATACAGGAACTCCTCCTGCCAAGCTAGGAGACAGGAAAAAAGACAAAGTAGGAAGGGGTGGAGTGGATTAAGAAAACTCCCTGTCTAAAGTTAGGAATAGGGATACAATCCCAGTAGTTATGGCTGCCATGAAGTAGCGTAGAAGAAACAGGATTTTTCTGAGATCACATTCCCATTGTGAAAGGATCTTATACATTTGATAAATAAAACCTGTGTTTAAATCCCTTTTATATTTCTCTTGCTTATATCAATTATTGCTCTACCTATATACCCATACATAGGTAGTGCTGGTATATAAATTATTTTATATCTTTCATTCATTTTTTGTCTTTCCAGGCTGACAATCAATTGCCTTATGTCATGCCTATTGACAAATCTATCTTAAATAAAAATAATAAGTTATGTTTTAATTTATTCATGAAACAAAGAAAAAATGAGTGCACCACACATTAAGGCTTCTTTATATATAAGCCCACTAGCTGTTTCTTCTAAACCCCCTAACCAGTCATTGCAATTTGCTTAATGGCGCACCTCCAACCAGATTAGCTAATCTTTGGTATTAACACTTTCGGATTATTCCCTCTATCGGTTGGTTCATACATAGAACGATCATAAAACAATTATCATTTGGGTCTGTGCATAGTCCCTTAGACTTAACGTCTTCCCTGGAAATACTTGTGGATGGAGCCCTTCATTCGCTTTGCCAGGATTCAAGGGGGGTCAATATGTTGAAATCAGAGCACTACATTTTGGCCACCGTGCTTGATCCTAGGCTTAAAGCCTACGTTGTATCTCTCTTTCCGGACACAAGTCTGCAGAGGTGGAAAGACCTGCTGGTGAGAAAATGGTCAACTCAAGCGGAACGTGACCAGTCAACAGATCCTCCTTCATTTTCTCTAGCAACTGGGGCTGCGAGGAAAAGGATAACATTTCCGAGCCCACCCGCTGGACACAAAGTAATAATACAAGTGACACATTAACAGGAAATTGTTTCTGTCACCATAGCGACAATTATCTGGAAATAAGATAACACACTGACACATAAAAAGACTCAACGAAAATCTTTTGTTTTTAAACAACTTTATTTCATATCTTTAATACACAGATTTTTCTCTATATTTTAAACTTAAAAAATACTTTACTCTGCACAACATGGATAAAATATCCTTTACATCACAGAAACAATTCAAGTTACATTATAGCATTGCAGGTAAGTAAAACAGATACATATCAGGAGAGCCAAAACTCTATGGGGGTCATTCAGACCCAGCCGCAATAGCGGGCCACAGCAGTTTGCTGGTGGTGACAAAATGCACATGTGCAGCGGCCGCGCAGACACACATTGCGGTTGCATCCCTGAGGGGTGAATGCGGGCGGGCCGGGACCATTTTCCAGGGGCTGCGTGATGTCACATCTGCGTTCATCTCTGATTAACCCCCTATAAGCTTCCAGATTGCACCTCATATCTCATCTTTTCCAAGTTACTACAAATGATATGAGATCGGTAGCAGCACTACTTTCAGGATTATTACACAGAACACACATAAAGGCTGACACAGCAAATAACAGTGACACATACAAGGGATTAATTAGAAATAAGGAAGCATGATCATCATTAAGTCTAATAGTAAACTGATTCTGTGCGGGACCCATACACCTCTTTACTGCTTCCAGCATCCCATGGTACTGCACTGTGGCCATCCACCCTGTCTCCCCCCTCTACTGCCACACAGCCGGTCTCCCTCCTACTACTGCCACCACCCTGTCTCCCCCCACTACTGCCACCCGCTGTCTCCCCCGCTACTGCCACCCACCCTGTCTCCCCCACTAATGCCACCCGCCCTTTTTCCGTCCACCACCCTGTTTTCCCCCACTACTGCCACCACGTCTCCTTCCACTACTGCCACCCACCCTGTCTCCCCCCCACTACTGCCACCGCCACTGCCCGTCTACCCCCACAACTGCCAACCGCCTTGTCTCCCCCCACTACTGCCACCGTTCTGTCTACAATACTGCCACGTCTCCAACTACTGTCACTGCACTGTCTTCCCCCATTACTGCCCCCACTACTGTCACCACCCCATCTCCCCCCACTACTGCCACATCTCCCAACTGTCACCACCCCACCCCCTTCACTTCTGCCACCACCCTGTCTCCCCCACTACTGCCACCACCTTGTCTCCCCTCTGACAACTCAGTGCTGCTTGAGGACAAGATTCTCACAGACATTGCCTCCGGCAGCCCCCACTAGAGCACTAGTGCCACCACCCTGTCTCCCCCTCTGACATCTCAGCACTGCTTGAGGATTCTTAGTACTGCTGGTAACAGTCCTTCATCTGCAGGTGGAAGTTAGAAAGCAGGGCAGTAAGGAGGCAGAAGCTGCTTCTGGTACCATGGACCCTGGTCATGGTGGGCTGAGTCAGTAAGATTATGTAATAGTCACCATCTTACAGGCAGCCGGTGAAGGGAGCAGAGAATGGGTGTTATGTGGCAGGAACGGTCTGGTTAGGTAACAGCCTGGCTGCTGCATTCTGTACAAGCTACAAGCGGTGCAATTCTTTTGCTGGGAGACCCAGGTAGGGGACATTACAGTAGTCTATGTGTGATGATACAAGTACATGTATGACTGTAGGTAGATCTTCTGAGAGAATTACGTGCTGGAGTCTGGCTATGTTCCTCAGATGAGGATCTAATTGTGGCAGATACTGATGTTTAAGTGTCACTCCACCATCCCGGACACCCAGATTCCGCAAATTATCAGCATTCTGTAACTCTGAACCCCCAAGCCCGGTTGGTTTGGAAAGCTGAGCTGTAGCCCTGCCCTTTGTTGGTGAGCTTCTACCATAAATGCCTGTTTCACCAGGACTGAATCACAGCCAACTGGCATCACCCACACCTGGAGCTCAGCTAGACAACCATTTAGGATTGGGACTGGGTTCTCAGTACCTGGAGCAAAAGACAGGTCATCTGCATAGCAGTGGTAGATGATGGCAGGACATCTGATTATTTCACCCAGTGGTAACATGTATATTGCAAAAACATAGGAGAGAGGATAAGAAACTTGAAGAACAACGCATGGCAATGAGTATACTTCAGAAGATTAAAATGGTTCCTCATCTGAGTGATGTCTACTGTGTGCAACAAGAGCTGATTTATTTCTCAGAGTATGAAAATGACCTCTCACCTGTGTGACTTTGCTGATGTCTAACAAGATTTGATTTTTGTGTATAACATTTCCCACACTCAAAACATGGAAATGGCCTCTCACCTGTGTGACTTCGCTGATGTGTAACAAGTTGTGATTTCCGTGTAAAACATTTCCCACACTCAGAACATGGAAATGGCCTCTCACCTGTATGACTTCGCTGATGTGTAACAAGTTGTGATTTCCGTGTAAAACATTTCCCACACTCAGAACATGTAAATGGCTTCTCACCTGTGTGACTTCTGTTATGTTTAACAAGATGTGATTTGTGTGAAAAACATTTTCCACACTCAGAACATGGAAATGGCCTCTCACCTGTGTGACTTTGCTGATGTCTAACAAGATCTGATTTCTGTGTAAAACATTTCCTGCACCCAGAGCAAGAAAACCACTTCTCACCTGTGTGACTTCTCTGGTGTATAACAAGAGCTGATTTGTTTGCAAAACATTTCCCACACTCAGAACATGGAAATGGCCTCTCACCTGTGTGACTTCGCTGATGTATAACAAGATGTGATTTGTGTGTAAAACATTTCCCACACTCAGAGCAAGAAAATGGCTTCTCACCTGTGTGACTTTTCTGATGTGTAACAAGATTTAATTTCAGTGTAAAACATTTCCCACACTCAGAACATGGAAATGGCATCTCACCTGTGTGACTTTGCTGATGTTTAACAAGATTTGATTTCCGTGTAAAACATTTCCCACACTCAGAACATGGAAATGGCCTCTCACCTGTGTGACTTCGCTGATGTGGAACAAGTTGTGATTTCCATGTAAAACATTTCCCACACTCAGAACATGGAAACGGCCTCTCACCTGTGTGACTTTTCTGATGTGTAACAAGATTTAATTTCAGTGTAAAACATTTCCCACACTCAGAACATGGAAATGGCATCTCACCTGTGTGACTTTGCTGATGTTTAACAAGATTTGATTTCCGTGTAAAACATTTCCCACACTCAGAACATGGAAATGGCCTCTCACCTGTGTGACTTCGCTGATGTGTAACAAGTTGTGATTTCTGTGTAAAACATTTCTCACACTCAGAACATGGAAATGGCCTCTCACCTGTGTGACTTTGCTGATGGGTAACAAGTTGTGAGTTCTGTGTAAAACATTTCCCACACTCAGAGCAAGAAAATGGTTTCTCACCTGTGTGACTTCTGTTATGTACAACAAGATGTGATTTCAGTGTAAAACATTTCCCACACTCAGAGCAAGAAAATGGTTTCTCACCTGTGTGTCTTCTGTTATGTACAACAAGATGTGATTTCAGTGTAAAACATTTCCCACACTCAGAACATGGAAATGGTTTCTCACCTGTGTGACTTCGCTGATGTACAACAAGATGTGATTTCAGTGTAAAACATTTCCCACACTCAGAACATATCAGTGGCATTTCACCTGCCTTACCTGTGTGTGGGTTAATAGGCTTTGTGTTCTGTGTAAAACATTTGGCATCTATAGAACACGGAAACACTGTATCTACTGTCAGAGCTGTAACAGTTGCACCAATATCAGAGTGATCAGGAGAACATTTCCCAGGATCAGGGGGATCAGCTGATAGAGCTGGATGTATAATTGGGGTAATGGGGTTATCTCCTGGAGTATCCGGTCTACTGTCATTATCTTTTATGTCACAATCCGGGGATAACATTAGATGTCCTTCTGAGATATTCCTGCTTGTGTGTCCATCTGCTGGAAATAAAACACATTATGGAAATGTGAAATTTTCTGTAACAATATTAATCTTGTAAACAATAGGAGAAGACGACTCTCTGGGACACTTATTAGTAAATGTGTGTGTATAATAAAACATAACTTTTAATGAAGGCTTTATAATATTGTGTCTCAGACTATCATTGTGTCCACCCTCCTGAGAACATCACAATAACAAATGTAATATTATAAGAAGACTTAGATGTATCTCTCTCTTGTACTGTTAACTAACCATGAAGTATAAATGGAGATGTAGTCACTCGCCAAGTCCTACGTCAGCACCAATGTAAAACAATGGATGGGGAACATATCGTATGAATTGGAGATTCTAGATGAACAATAACATCAGTCATATGAGCTGATGGATCAGAGAAATGTCTAACGTTACTACTGGAAGCATTGGTAAGGTAGCATTCCTTTATGTGTGTGCTCATACGCTGGTAAGCCTGTACATGTGTTACTCACCCTTATATAACGTATATTGCTACAGCAGAGTAGGTGTGGCACAAGGTACTTTACATGCAATACACCATATGATACCCCTGCAATCATCATAATCATCTGCTAGGTTATAATCAACTTTATTTTACGTCCTAGAGGATGCTGGGGTCCATTTAGTACCATGGGGTATAGACGGGTCCTTTGGGAGCCACTGGCACTTTAAGAGTTTAATAGAATAGGCTGGCCCCTCCCTCTATGCCCCTCCTACCAGACTCAGTTTAGAAAATGTGCACGGAGGAGCCGGTCACAGCTAGGGGAGCTCCCAGGAGTTTTCTTAGTTTTTTATTTTCTAGAGTTAGTTAGGTTACAGGAAGGCTGCTGGCCACAGAATCCCTGCTTCGTGGGACTTAGGGAGGGGGAAGGAACCAACGTCTTGAAGAGTTAATGGTTCTCTACTCCACTGACAGGACACTGAGCTCCTAAGGGTGCTGATCACAAGCCCACGGGTGACTACTCACTCCCGCAGTACGGCTGCCACCCCCTAACAAAGCCAGAAGAAAGTGTTGAGTACAGCGTCGGCGACCCGGTTTGCGGGTCGCCGGCGGGTATGGCGGCATAAGGGTGGGAGCGCAGCTCTGACAGGCTGCGCTCCAGGAAGGCTCAGCAACACACAGTGTAGGCGCTTTGAGGGGCATCCTGAGCCAGCGCGGATAAACCCTACACTGGTCACACAGCTAACAGGGGCTAATCCTCCTGTTATCACTAAAATCCTCAGGCCAGTATAAACAATTAGTGCGGGAAGCCGCGCGCCATTACAAGGGGCGGGGCTTCCTCTCAGAGTGGATCCAGCACTCACCAGCGCCATTTTCTCCCTGCAGATCATAGGAACTAGGACACTGACAGGGAGCGCTGCCCTCCCTATTAAGGTTAGTTAGTCAGCGCCGGGCTTTTATCATAATAACTGTCTACAGGGGCGCTGTGTGGCTGGCTCCTTATACTCTGTGACTCTCTGAAGGTACTCTGGGGGAAACTGTGTCTGACATTTTCCTGTGTGTGTGTGTGTGTGTGTGTGTGTGTGTGTGTGTGTGTGTGTGTGTGTAAGTGTATATCCACATTGCCATGTCTAAGGACTCTGTGTCCTATGCTGCAGAGTGTGTATCTTCTCCTGAGGAGTCTATTCCATGTACTCCGGACTGCAATGTGTTGTCTCAGCCTTCTGAATCCAAACCCCCATGGGTGGATTCTTTAAGGGGAATGATATCCCAGATTTCAACAAGGATGTCACATACAGAGAAAGAGACGCAGGTTTTTGAGACAATCTGTAGTGGATTTGAAGTATTCAGCTCCCACTACTTCATCTAAAACCCCCCCTACATACCCCAAAAAACGTACACTTGCCCAGATAATGCAAGCTGTCACTGATACCGACTCTGATACAGGGTACGGTGATGGCGATATGCAGGGGGGGATGCATCCATTGCTAAAGGGGTGCAGCTAATGATTGAAGCCATTAGGGATGTTTTGCATATTTCTGGGAAGGTTCAGGAACAAGTAGAGGAATCTTAGATTACAGTAAATAAGAAATCCTCGCTGACCTTTCCTGATTCTAAGGAGTTAAACTCCTTGTTTGAAAAATCCTGGGAAAACCCAGAGAAAAAATTCCAGATCTCTAAAAGAATTCTCATTGCTTTCCCTTTCCCTGAAGAGGATAGGAAGAAGTGGGAAAACCCACCTACAGCAGACACTTCTGTATCTAGGCTGTCTAAAAAATAAGAATTTACTCACCGGTAATTCTATTTCTTGTAGTCCGTAGTGGATGCTGGGAACTCCGTAAGGACCATGGGGAACAGCGGGCCCCGAAGGAGGCTGGGCACTCTAGAAAGATCTTAGACTACCTGGTGTGCACTGGCCCCTCCCCCTATGACCCTCCTCCAAGCCTCAGTTAGGATACTGTGCCCGGACGAGCGTACACAATAAGGAAGGATTTTGAATCCCGGGTAAGACTCATACCAGCCACACCAATCACACCGTACAACTCGTGATATGAAAACCAGTTAACAGTATGAAACAACAGAGCCTCTCAACAGATGGCTCAACAATAACCCGATTTAGTTAACAATAACTATTTACAAGTATTGCAGATAAACCGCACTTGGGATGGGCGCCCAGCATCCACTACGGACTACGAGAAATAGAATTACCGGTGAGTAAATTCTTATTTTCTCTGACGTCCTAGTGGATGCTGGGAACTCCGTAAGGACCATGGGGATTATACCAAAGCTCCCAAACGGGCGGGAGAGTGCGGATGACTCTGCAGCACCGAATGAGAGAACTCCAGGTCCTCCTCAGCCAGGGTATCAAATTTATAGAATTTTGTAAACGTGTTTGCCCCTGACCAAGTAGCTGCTCGGCAAAGTTGTGAAGCCAAGACCCCTCGGGCAGCCGCCCAAGATGAGCCCACCTTCCTTGTGGAATGGGCATTAACAGATTTTGGCTGTGGCAGGCCTGCCACAGAATGCGCAAGCTGAGTTGTACTACAAATCCAACGAGCAATAGTCTGCTTAGAAGCAGGAGCACCCAGCTTGTTGGGCGCATATAGGATAAACAACGAGTCAGATTTTCTGACTCCAGCCGTTCTGGAAACATAAATTTTCAGGGCCCTGACCACGTCCAACAACTTGGAGTCCTCCAAGTCCTTAGTAGCCGCAGGCACCACAATAGGCTGATTCAGGTGAAACGCTGACACCACCTTAGGTAGAAACTGGGGACGAGTCCTCAATTCTGCCCTATCCATATGGAAAATCAGATGGGGGCTTTTACAAGACAAAGCAGCCAATTCTGATACTCGCCTGGCGGAAGCCAAGGCCAATAACATAACCACTTTCCACGTGAGATATTTCAGATCCACGGTTTTTAGGGGTTCAAACCAATGTGATTTTAAGAAACTCAACACCACGTTGAGGTCACAAGGTGCCACGGGAGGCACAAACGGGGGCTGAATATGCAGCACTCCCTTTACAAATGTCTGAACTTCAAGTACTGAAGCTAGTTCTTTCTGAAAGAAAATCGACAGAGCCGAGATCTGTACCTTAATGGAGCCCAGTTTTAGGCCCATATTCACTCCTGTTTGCAGGAAATGCAGAAATCGACCTAGTTGAAATTCCTCTGTTGGGGCCTTTTTGGCCTCACACCATGCAACATATTTCCGCCATATGCGGTGATAATGATTTGCTGTAACTTCTTTCCTGGATTTAATAAGCGTAGGAATGACTTCCTCTGGAATGCCCTTTTCCTCCAGGATCCGGTTTTCAGCCGCCATGCCGTTAAACGCAGCCGCGGTAAGTCTTGGAACAGACAGGGCCCCTGCTGTAGCAGGTCTTGTCTGAGTGGCAGAGGCCACGGGTCCTCTGAGATCATCTCTTGAAGTTCTGGGTACCACGCTCTTCTTGGCCAATCCGGAACCACGAGAATTGTGTTTACTCCTCGCTTTCTTATTATTCTCAATACCTTTGGTATGAGCGGCAGAGGAGGGAACACATAAACTGACTGGTACACCCACGGTTTTACCAGAGCATCCACCGCTATCGCCTGAGGGTCTCTTGACCTGGCGCAATACCTCTCTAGTTTTTTGTTTAGACGGGACGCCATCATGTCCACCTGTGGACGACCCCACTGATTTGTAATCATTTGGAAGACTTCTGGATGAAGTCCCCACTCTCCCGGGTGGAGGTCGTGCCTGCTGAGAGTCTGCTTCCCAGTTGTCTACACCCGGAATGAACACTGCTGACAGTGCTAGTACATGATTTTCTGCCCATCGGAGAATTCTTGTGGCTTCTGCCATTGCCATCCTGCTTCTTGTGCCGCCCTGTCGATTCACATGGGCGACTGCCGTGATGTTGTCTGACTGGATCAGCACCGGCTGATTTAGGAGCAGGGATTTTGCTTGACTTAGAGCATTGTAGATGGCCCTTAGCTCCAGAATATTTATGTGAAGAGAAGTCTCCTGACTTAACCATAGTCCTTGGAAGTTTCTTCCCTTTGTGACTGCCCCCCAGCCTCGCAGGCTGGCATCCGTGGTCACCAGGACCCAGTCCTGTATGCCAAATCTGCGGCCCTCCAGAAGATGAGCACTCTGCAGCCACCATAGAAGAGACACCCTTGTTCTTGGAGACAGGGTTATCAAGCGATGCATCTGAAGATGCGATCCGGACCACATGTCCAACAGATCCCACTGGAAAATTCTGGCATGGAACCTGCCGAATGGAATTGCTTCGTAAGAAGCTACCATCTTTCCCAGGACCCGCGTGCAGTGATGCACCGATACCTGTTTTGGTTTCAGGAGGTCTCTGACTAGAGAAGACAACTCCCTGGCTTTCTCCTCCGGGAGAAACACTTTTTTCTGGGCTGTGTCCAGAATCATCCCCAGGAACATTAGACGTGTCGTCGGAACCAGCTGTGACTTTGGAATATTCAGAATCCAGTCGTGCTGGCGCAGCACTTCCTGAGATAGTGCTACTCCCACCAACAACTGTTCCTTGGACCGTGCCTTTATTAGGAGATCGTCCAAGTACGGGATAATTAAAACTCCCTTTCTTCGAAGGAGTATCATCATTTCCGCCATAACCTTGGTAAAAACCCTTGGTGCCGTGGAGAGTCCAAACGGCAACGTCTGGAATTGGTAATGGCAGTCCTGTACCACAAATCTGAGGTACTCCTGGTGAGGATGGTAAATGGGGACATGCAGGTAAGCATCCTTGATGTCCAGGGAAACCATGTAATCCCCCTCGTCCAGGCTCGCAATAACCGCCCTGAGCGATTCCATCTTGAACTTGAATTATCACCTGCTGGGAATACAGCTTGTGAATTGCCGCTAGCACCGCCTCCCTGTCTGAGGGAGCAATCGGCAAGGCAGATTTTAGGAACCGGTGGGGTGGAGCCGCCTCGAATTCCAGCTTGTACCCCTGAGATACTACTTGAAGGATCCAGGGATCCACTTGTGAGCGAGCCCACTGATCGCTGAAATTTTTAAAACGGGCCCCCACCGTACCTGGCTCCGCCTGTGGAGCCCCACTGTCATGCGGCGGACTTAGCAGAAGAAGCGGGGGAGGACTTTTGCTCCTGGGAACCTGCTGCTTGTTGCAGCCTTTTTCCACGCTTGCTTTTCTGTGTCCGAAAGGACTGAACCTGATAAAATGGCGCCTTCTTAGGCTGTGAGGGGACATGGGGTAGAAATGCTGACTTCCCAGACGTTGCTGTGGAAACTAGGTCGGAGAGACCATCCCCAAATAATTCCTCCCCCTTATAAGGCAAAACTTCCATGTGCCTTTTGGAATCTGCATCTCCTGTCCACTGGCGAGTCCATAAGCCTCTCCTAGCAGAAATGGACAATGCACTTACTTTAGATGCCAGCCGGCAGATTTCCCTCTGTGCATCTCTCATATACAAGACTGAATCTTTGATATGGTCAATTGTTAGCAGAATCGTGTCTCTGTCTAGTGTGTCAATATTTTCTGACAATTTATCTGACCACGCAGCTGCAGCGCTGCACATCCATGCTGACGCAATAGCTGGTCTAAGTATAATGCCTGAGTGTGTGTAAACAGACTTCAGGATCGCCTCCTGCTTTCTATCAGCAGGCTCCTTAAGGGCTGCCGTATCCTGTGACGGTAGTGCCACCTTTTTAGACAAACGTGTGAGCGCTTTATCCACCCTAGGGGGTGTTTCCCAGCGTAACCTATCCTCTGGCGGGAAAGGGAACGCCATTAGTAGCTTTTTAGAAATTGCTAATTTTTTTATCAGGGGAAAGCCACGCTTCCTCACACACCTCATTTAATTCATCTGAAGGGGGAAAAACTACGGGTAGTTTTTTTCTCCCCAAACATAATACCCTTTTTTGTGGTACCTGGATGTAAATCAGAAATGTTTAGCACCTCTTTCATTGCTTCAATCATGCAGTGAATGGTCCTGACGGGCATTAGATTCGACTCATCCTCGTCGACACTGGTGTCAGTATCAGTGTCGACATCTACGTTTGCCACTTGAGATAGCGGGCGTTTTAGAGCCCCTGATGCCCCTTGAGACACCTGGACAGGCACGAGCTGAAGACTCGGCTGTCCCACAGTTGGCATGTCGTCAAATTTTTTATGTAAAGAGTCTATACGTGCACTCATTTCTTTCCATAAGCTCATCCACTCAGGTGTCTGCCCCCCTGCTAAAGGCATCTGCTCCGCCTCCACATCATTATCCTCATCAAACATGTCGACACAGCCGTACCGACACACCCCACACACACAGGGAATGCTCAAACAGAGGACAGGACCCACAAAAGCCCTTTGGAGGGACAGAGTAAGAGTATGCCAGCACACACCAGAGCGCTATATATATACAGGGACTAACTGAGTTATGTCCCTAATAGCTGCTTTTCAATAAAATATAATATATATACTGCCAAATTTAATGCCCCCCCCTCTCTTTTCCCTCTTACTGTACTGTAGACTGCAGGGGAGAGCCAGGGAGCTTCCTTCCAGCGGAGCTGTGAGGGAAAAATGGCGCCAGTGTGCTGAGGAGATAAACTCCGCCCCTTTTTTCGCGGCCTATTCTCCCGCTTTTTATGGATTTCTGGCAGGGGTATTTACCTCATATATAGCCCCTGGGGCTATATATTGAGGTATTTTAGCCAGCCAAGGTGTTTTTATTGCTGCCTCAGGGCGCCCCCCCCCCCAGCGCCCTGCACCCTCAGTGACCGGAGTGTGAAGTGTGAGAGGAGCAATGGCGCACAGCTGCAGTGCTGTGCGCTACCTTGGTGAAGACTGAGTCTTCATGCCGCAGATTTTCCTGGACCAACTTCTTGCTTCTGGCTCTGTAAGGGGGACGGCGGCGTGGGCTCCGGGACCGAACACCAAGGCTGGGCCTGCGGTCGATCCCTCTGGAGCTAATGGTGTCCAGTAGCCTAAGAAGCCCAATCCGGCTGCAAGCAGGCGAGTTCGCTTCTTCTCCCCTTAGTCCCTCGCTGCAGTGAGCCTGTTGCCAGCAGGTCTCACTGAAAATAAAAAAATCTAAGACTATTACTTTCTAAGAGCTCAGGAGAGCCCCTAGTGTGCATCCAAACTCGGCCGGGCACGAAATCTGAGGCTTGGAGGGGGGTCATGGTGGGAGGAGCCAGTGCACACCAGGTAGTCTAAGATCTTTCTAGAGTGCCCAGCCTCCTTCGGGGCCCGCTGTTCCCCATGGTCCTTACGGAGTTCCCAGCATCCACTAGGACGTCAGAGAAAGGTGGTTTTACCTGTCCCTGGTTCAATCGCCATAAAGTAGCCGGCTGACCGCAAGATTAAGACTACGCTCAAATCACTATACACTGCTAAAAGCATGGCTTTAAGGCCCACTATTGCTTGCGCATGGATTTCTAAAGCCATAGTAAAGTGGTCAGGCACCTTACTAGAGAACTTAGATACTATGGATAGGAGTGACATTGACTTGTTTTTTCGGCACATACAGGATTCTGCAGGTTTCATGGTGGAGGCCATGAAGGACATTGGCCTGCTACTTCCATGGCTGTCTCGGCACGCAGAGGACTCAGGATACGCCAATGGACTGCAGATGCAGTATCCAAGAAAAGTGTGGAGAACCTGCCATTCAAGGTCAGGCACTATTTGTTATGATTCCCGTACTCCAGACCAGAAGAGATCTTATGGCAGAGGTCTGAGTACTGGGAAGATATGCTGGTTGTGGGAGCAGGAGAGCCTAGTAACCCCTGGCGCCCTAACTCCGTTGTCTCGCCCGTGTTATCAGAAATCCCTTGCGAGACTATGGTTGCTTGAGCCCATGGCAGCCGCGTTCGAGGGGCGGATTATGTCTGCCCAACCCCGATGCCCCCGCAGGTCTTAATGGGAGACAAAGGGAAATCCGAGACAGGGTGATAACAAGGGGCCCTCTGACTAAGCAACCAGGCCAGGGGTTACAAGCTAACTAACTTTAACCAAAGGTATGTGCGGACTAGCCGCCAGGGAAAAGGACAACCAAAGAACCACTGATCCGTTACTCCTATCCAGCACCGCTGGATACCAGAGTGGATCTGTGGGAGCGGAATCCTCCGCAAAAGCTCCAGAACACAAATAAACTAAATAATAAACAGTAAGCGGACAAGCCGCAACACACGGCTGAGCCGCGACTCACGAACACCACAGGATGTTAAAGGTGCTCGGTCAGACTCCAGGAATAGATGGCAAACTTCCGAGTACAGGATCTCTGAGGACAGGAACAACCGGATAGAGCAGGACTGGAAACTCTCTGTAGCAGACACAGGCAAACAGGAAGCTATCACCGGCGTCTGTAAGAAGTCCTGAGGGTGCCTTTATTCAGGAACCCTCCAATCAAGATCCAGACAGGGTAATCAATGGAAATGCCGTGCAGCTTGCATGCTGCACGGCCAGCACATAATCAGGTAATTTAGGACAGACCCAGCAACGGGGAACGCGGCTGAACGTGGCGTCCCCGTTGCTAAGGTCAGAGCGGCTCTGTGCGCCCGGCGTCTAGCGTTGCCAGGGAGCCGGCGGCTGAACGCGCACGGCGTCCCTGGTTGCTAGGCGCCGGGCCGCACCGACGAGCGGACCCCGGCGCCTAACAGTACCCCCCCCTTGAGGAGGGGTCAAGGAACCCCTAAAGCCAGGTTTCTGAGGAAATTCTCGAAAAAATGCCCTTTTGAGCCTTGGGGCATGAAGGTCCTCATCCAGGACCCAAGACCTTTCCTCTGGCCCATAACCTCTCCAATGTACCAAAAAATAAAGCCGACCCCGGGACAACTTGGAATCGAGAACCTTCTCCACCAAGAACTCCTGCTGACCCTGTACATTTACTGGAGATCTCCCCTGAGATATTCTACGAGGAAATCTACTGGACGAAACATAAGGTTTAAGCAATGAGCAATGGAAGGTATTTCCGATCCGTAAAGTTTTTGGTAAGCGTAACCGGAAAGCAACTGGATTGACTTTTTTGATAATGAGAAATGGTCCAATAAATCTAGGACCCAATCTGGCTGAGGTTTGTCGGAGTTTAATGTTGCGAGTCGACAACCACACCCTGTCTCCTACTTTAAAAGTGCACGGCCGCCGGAGCCTGTCAGAAAAATTTTTCTCCCGGAATGCCGCTTTTCTGAGAGCCAGGTGCACTTTTTTCCAAATAAGTTTAAGATGAGAGGTCAGGGCCAGAGAGGAGACAGAGGAATGTTGAAAAAATGAACCAGCTCTGGGGTGAAAACCAAAAACTGCAAAAAATGGAGACACATTGGTGGAGGAATGACAGGCATTATTATAAGCAAACTCCGCCAATGGAAGAAACTCAGACCAGTCATTTTGGAGTTTGGCCGAGTACAAACGCAAATATTGTTTAAGAGATTGGTTAACTCGCTCAGTCTGTCCATTGGATTGGGGATGATAGCCGGAGGTTAATGATAATTTCATCTTCAACGAAGCACAAAAGGACTTCCAAAATTGTGCAATGAATTGTGGACCCCTGTCAGAGACAATATCAGTGGGTAAGCCATGGAGTCTGAAAACATGACGGAGGAACAAGACTGCCAATCCCTGGGCAGATGGCAATCGGGGAAGAGCAATGAAATGGGCCATTTTGCTAAAACGGTCCACTACCACCCATATGACTCGGCATCCGGCTGACAGAGGGAGGTCCACCACAAAATCCATGGAGATATGCGACCATGGCCTAAGGGGAACATTCAAGGGCATAAGTTGACCTATAGGCAAAGAACGGGGAACTTTATGCTGTGCACAGACCTGACAAGAACAAACAAACTCTTTAATGTCTTTGGAAAGACCAGGCCACCATACTGAGCGGGAGACTAATTCCAAAGTCTTAGCGATTCCCGGATGCCCGGCAACCTTGCTATCATGAAACTCCGCCAAAACAGTAGCTCTCAAAAACTCAGGGACAAAAAGACGACCAGCAGGAGTATTTCCAGGAGCTTGATGTTGAAGCAGCTTTAACTGGGTAAATACATCCTGTGTGAGGCCTGCCCGAATGACTGAAGACGGAAGTATGGGAGTAACAGGACTGTTGTCTTGAACTGGAAGAAAACTGCGTGACAGGGCATCTGCCTTAGTATTCTTGGAACCTGGCCTGAAGGTGATAATGAATTTGAAACGAGTAAAAAATAAAGCCCAACGAGCCTGCCGGGCATTCAGTCGTTTGGCAGATTCAATGTATTGTAGATTTTTGTGATCAGTCAAAACTGAAATGGTATGGGTCGATCCTTCAAGCCAATGCCTCCACTCCTCGAAAGCCCATTTAATAGCCATCAATTCCCGGTTACCAACATCGTAGTTGGATTCTGCAGATGAGAATTTCCTGGACATAAAGGCACAAGGATGTAATTCAAGGGAATCTGGATCCTTCTGAGAAAGGATAGCCCCTACTCCAACCTCCGAGGCATCAACCTCAACAATGAAAGGCAATTCTGGGTTGGGATGTCTAAGGACAGGGGCTGAGACAAAGGCTTGTTTCAAGGCCTGAAAAGATAACTCAGCTTCACATGACCAATTGGTAGGATCTGCTCCCTTCTTAGTAAGTGCCACAATGGGAGCAACTAGGTCAGAGAAAGAGTGAATAAATCTTCTATAGTAGTTCGCAAACCCTAAAAAGCGCAGAATTGCTTTTAAATTGGTGGGTTGCGCCCAACTAAGGATGGCTTGGAGCTTCTTTGGTTCCATTCGGAATCCCCGAGGGGAAATAATGTACCCTAAAAAGGATACCTCCGTGACATGAAATTCACACTTCTCCAGTTTGGCATATAGGTGATTTTCACGTAATTTCTTTAGCACCTGACGCACCTGGGTAACATGTTGTTCTACAGAGTCAGAATATATCAAAATATCGTCTAAGTAGACTACAACGAATCTTCCAAGAAATTCACGGAGCACATCATTAATGAGATCCTGGAAAACTGCCGGAGCGTTTGACAGGCCGAATGGCATAACCAGATACTCGTAGTGGCCTGATTGAGTACTGAATGCCGTTTTCCACTCATCCCCTGACTTGATTCTGATGAGGTTATATGCTCCTCTAAGGTCAATTTTAGAAAAAATCACAGCCGAACGTAGCTGATCAAAGAGGACAGAGATCAGCGGCAGAGGGTAAGTATTCTTTACTGAGATTTTATTCAAGGCTCTAAAATCAATGCAGGGTCTGAGTGAACCATCCTTCTTCTCTACGAAGAAGAATCCTGCACTTAATGGGGATTTAGATGGCCTGATAAAACCTTTCCCAAGGCTTTCTTTCACATACTCATTCATGGCCACAGTTTCAGGACCAGACAATGCATATAACCTTCCTTTAGGCAACGTGGCACCAGGAATTAGCTCAATGGCACAATCGTAAGGCCTATGGGGAGGCAGAATATCCGCATTGCCCTTGGAAAACACGTCGACAAAATCCTGATATTCCTCAGGAATGGGTGCAGGAACGGCGGCAGCTACTCGGATAGGAAGCGTAATACATTCTTTACTACAGATGGTACCCCATTGTAAGATCTCCCCCGACTGCCAATCAATGATGGGATTATGAAAGGCCAGCCAAGGGTGACCCAGAACCACAGGAACTGCTGGACAATGAGTAAGGAAAAACTCAATCTTTTCAGAATGCAGGGCACCCACCGAGAGTAAAACAGGAGGTGTACCTAGAGAAATAATCCCATTGGACAAGGGACTCCCATCTAAACCATGCATGGTGACACACCTACCCAAGGTTAACTGAGGAATACCTAAGGCCTTGGCCCATGTTAAATCCATAAAGTTCCCTGCAGCTCCACTGTCCACAAAAGCAGAGACCGAGGAACAGAGGCTACCAAAGGAAACTTTAGCAGGAACTAGCAGTGAATTATTTGAGGAGATGAGCTGCAGACCAAAGTGAACCCCCTCACAACTCACTTGGTCAGGAAGTTTCCCGATTTGTTCGGACAACTACGGGCAAAATGTCCCTTACCTCCACAGTATAAACAAAGACCAGAATTTTGCCTCCTGGTTCTTTCCTCAGGAGACAATTTGGAGAGACCTATCTGCATAGGCTCCTCCATGTCTACAGGAATGGAAAGCACACAAGGAGTAGACCCGACAGATGCCCCTTTTTCAGCCCTCCGCTCTCTGAGCCGACGATCTATCTTAATAGAGAGCTCCATGAGTTTATCGAGAGTCTCAGGAGCGGGATACTGAAGGAGACTGTCTTTTATAGATTCAGATAAGCCGAGGCGAAACTGACTGCGCAGGGCTGGGTCATTCCATCCACAGTCGTTCGACCAACGGCGAAACTCCGTACAATAATTCTCTGCGGGATTCCTACCCTGTCTAAGAGCACGCAACTGACTCTCAGCAGACGCCTCTCTATCAGGGTCGTCATACAATAGCCCTAAAGATCTTAAAAAGGCGTCTACAGATGATAAAGCCGGATCGTCTGTCTTTAAACCAAAAGCCCAGGTCTGAGGATTCCCCTGAAGCAGAGAAATAATAATTCCAACCCGCTGAGCCTCCGTACCTGAGGAGACTGGTCTTAAACGAAAATAAAGTTTACAAGACTCTTTAAAATTAAAAAACTGTTTTCTATCCCCAGAAAAACGGTCAGGCAGATGCATTTTTGGTTCAGGGATGACCCTCGGGGAAGTCCGTAACAGATCTTCCTGTGAGCTCACCCGGAGGGACAGATCCTGAACCATCTGAGTAAGTTCTTGAATCTGACTAACTAAAAACTGGCCAGGATTTGGCCCAACACCGGCGGGATTCATGAGGCCGACAAAATCTCCCAACTGAATAAGTGAAAAAATTAACTCCTGTTAATTTAAATTTTTTCTTTTGTTAGGCCGGTGATAATGTTATGATTCCCGTACTCCAGACCAGAAGAGATCTTATGGCAGAGGTCTGAGTACTGGGAAGATATGCTGGTTGTGGGAGCAGGAGAGCCTAGTAACCCCTGGCGCCCTAACTCCGTTGTCTCGCCCGTGTTATCAGAAATCCCTTGCGAGACTATGGTTGCTTGAGCCCATGGCAGCCGCGTTCGAAGGGCGGATTATGTCTGCCCAACCCCGATGCCCCCGCAGGTCTTAATGGGAGACAAAGGGAAATCCGAGACAGGGTGATAACAAGGGGCCCTCTGACTAAGCAACCAGGCCAGGGGTTACAAGCTAACTAACTTTAACCAAAGGTATGTGCGGACTAGCCGCCAGGGAAAAGGACAACCAAAGAACCACTGATCCGTTACTCCTATCCAGCACCGCTGGATACCAGAGTGGATCTGTGGGAGCGGAATCCTCAGCAAAAGCTCCAGAACACAAATAAACTTAATAATAAACAGTAAGCGGACAAGCCGCAACACATGGCTGAGCCGCGACTCACGAACACCACAGGATGTTAAAGGTGCTCGGTCAGACTCCAGGAATAGATGGCAAACTTCCGAGTACAGGATCTCTGAGGACAGGAACAACCGGATAGAGCAGGACTGGAAACTCTCTGTAGCAGACACAGGCAAACAGGAAGCTATCACCGGCGTCTGTAAGAAGTCCTGAGGGTGCCTTTATTCAGGAACCCTCCAATCAAGATCCAGACAGGGTAATCAATGGAAATGCCGTGCAGCTTGCATGCTGCACGGCCAGCACATAATCAGGTAATTTAGGACAGACCCAGCAACGGGGAACGTGGCGTCCCCGTTGCTAAGGTCAGAGCGGCTCTGTGCGCCCGGCGTCTAGCGTTGCCAGGGAGCCGGCGGCTGAACGCGCACGGCGTCCCTGGTTGCTAGGCACCGGGCCGCACCGACGAGCGGACCCCGGCGCCTAACACTATTTGGGGACGCATTGGATTTGTGGATTTCCACGGCGACTGCGGGTAAGACAACATTTCTTCCCTCTGCAGCAGCCCCAGGTAGAAAATATTATCCTACACCTACACTGGTCCTTTTGGACCTCAAAATTTAAAAAATCCAAACCCCCTCCCACCTTCTTTAGAGGAGGTCGGGGAAGATCCAAAAAAACCTGCACCAACAGGTTCCCAGGGACAGAATCCAGGTTCTGCTTCCACCAAATATTCAGCATGATGGTGGACCTCCCAGCCTGGAGATCAGACAGGTGAGAGCGAGACTAAAAGATTTCAGTCACGTCTGGGCGTCATCATGCCTAGACCCCTGGGTGACGGATATTGTTACCCAGGGGTACAGACTGGAGTTTCAGGAACTCCCACCTCACAGATTCTTCAAATCAGGCTTACCAGGTTCGCAGACAGAAAGTGCTGTCCTACAGGAAGCCGTTAAAAAACTGGTACGAACAAATGTTATTGTTCCAGTTCCACCTCACCCAAAAATCAAGGGTTATTACTCAAACTTGTTTGTAGTACCAAAACCAAATGGTTCGGTAAGGCCTATATTGAACCCGAAAGCGTTGAACCCCTACTTAAGGGTTTTCCAATTGAAGATGTAGTCTCTGAAAGCGGTGATCTAACGTCTGGAGAAGGGGGAATTCCTAGTATCCCTGTATATCAAGGATGCGTACCTTCACATTCCTATCTGGCCGCCTCACCAGGCCTATCTACGGTTTGCACTACAGGACTGTCACTATCCGTTCCAAACATTGCCATCTGGCCTCTCCACAGCACCGAGGGTGTTCACCATGGTCATGGCGGAGATGATGCTCCTCCTACGCAAACAGGGAGTAAACATAATTCCATATCTGGATGATCTGCTGATAGAGGCATCTTCCAAGGAGAAGCTGTTGCAGAGTATTGCGCTCTCAACTCAACTACTCTGGGATCATGGGTGGATCCAGAACCTTCCAAAGTCACATTTGGAACCGACAAGGAGACTGACCTTCCTGGGGATGATACTCAACACGGAAGTGCAGCGGGTGTTTCTACCGGTGGAGAAAGCTTTGGTGATCCAATCAATGGTCCGGGATGTCTTGAAACCTCCCCGGGTATCGGTTCATCGGTGCATTTGGCTTCTGGGGAAGATGGTATTCTCCTACGAGGCTCTACAATACGGAAGATTCCATGCACGCTTCATCCAGCTGGATCTCCTGGACAACTGGTCTGGATTGCATCTTCACATGCACCAATGGATATGCCTGTCACCGAATGCCAGAATTTCACTACTCTGGTGGCTGCAAACTTCTCACCTGCTTGACGGCCGCAGGTTCAGGATTCAGAATTGGATTCTTCTAACCACGGATGCAAGCCTCAAAGCTTGGGGAGCAGTCACCCAGGGGGAAAACTTCCAAGGAAAGTGGTCAAGCCGGGAACTGGTCCTTCCAATAAACATTCTGGAACTAAGAGCCATATACAATGGCCTTCTAAAAGTGGCTCATCTTCTGCAATATCGAGTCATGCAGGTTCAGTCGGTCAACATCACAGAGGTGTCCTACATAAACAGGCAGGGTGGAACGAAGAGCAGGGATGCAATGTCAGAGGTACAAGAATCCTCCTCTGGGTAGAACGACACGCGCTGGCACTGTAGGCGTTCTTCCAGGACAATGGGGCCTCCACCCAGAAGTATTCACAGAGGTAACACGCAGATGGGGTGTACCTCAGATAGACATGATGGCCTCTTGCCTCAACAAGATGCTTCGGAGGTACTGTTCCAGGTCACAAAACCCACAGGTAGTGGCTGTGGACACCCTAGTGACTCTGTGGGTGTTCCAGTCAGTATATGTGTTCCCTCCACTTCCACTCATCCCAAGGATTCTAAAACTAATAAAAAGATAAACAGTTCCGGTGATCCTCATTGCTCTTGACTGGCCAAGGAAGGCTTAGCACGCGGATCTTCCGAGGCCTCTTCCTCTTCGCGAGGACCTTCTACTGCAGGGGCCATTTGCCTATCACGACTTACCGCGGCTCCGTTGGACGGCATGGAGGTTGAATGCCAGATCTTAGCTCGGAAGGGCATTCCGAATAAAGTTTTTCCTACTCTGATCCAAGCTAGGAAGGGGGTACCGTCTAAGCATTACCATCGGATTTGGAAAAAGTATGTGTTTTGGTGTGAATCCAAGAAGTTTCCTACGGTGGAGTTTCAACTGGGACATTTTCTCCTCTTTCTGCAAGCGGGTGTGGATGTTGGCCTACGTTTGTGCTCCATCAAGTTCCAGATTTCGGCATTGTCTATTTTCTTCCAGAAACAATTGGCTGCTATCCCTGAGGTTCAGACTTTCTTGAAAGGAATTCTGCACATCCAACCACCCTTTGTGCCTCTTAAGGCGCCTCGGGATCTTAATGTGGTGCTGCAGTTCCTGCAATCAGATTGGTTCGAACCTTTACAGGAGGTGGACGTAAAGTTTCTTACTTGGAAGGCGGTCACGTTGTTGGCCTTGGCTTCTGCCAGACACCTGTCAGAATTGGGGGCATTTTCGCACAAGAGCCCCTACTTGATTTTCCATGAGGATAGAGCTGAGCTCAGAATGCGTCAGCAATTTCTCCATAAGGTTGTGTCGGCTTTTCATATCAACCAACCTATTGTGGGGCCAGTGGCTACTGACACCTCAATTACCTCAAAGTCCGTGGATGTCGTGCGGGCTTTGAAAATCTATGTGAAGAGAACTACTCGTCACAGGAAGTCAGACGCACTATTTGTACTTTATGATACCAACAAGATTGGGTGTCCTGCTTCTAAGCAGACAATTTCACGCTGGATCAGACTTACTATCCAGCATGCTTATTCCATGGCGGGATTGCCAATTCCAAAATCTGTTCAGGCCCACTCTACCCGTAAAGTGGGTTCTTCCCGGGCAGCTGCCTGGGGTGTCTCGGCTATTCAGCTTTGCCGAGCAGCTACTTGGTCAGGATCGAACACGTTTGCTAGGTTTTACAAGTTCTATACTTTGGCCTCTGAGGACCTCAAGTTTGGTCAATCAGTTCTGCAGGAACCTCAGCACTCTCACTCCTGCACTGGGAGCTTTGGTACATCCCCATGATACTAAATGGATCCCAGCATCCTCTAGGACGTAAGAGAAAATAGGATTTTAATTACCTACCGATAAATCCTATTCTCGTAGTCCGTAGAGGATGCCTGGTGTCCGCCATGTGCTTCGTATTACTGCATTGTTACTTGGTTCAGTATTGTTGGATCAGCCATTGCTGATTTGTTCCAAGTTGGTTAGTTTGGATTTTTGTTATGTGTGAGCTGGTGTGAATCTCACCACTATCTGTGTATTTCCTTCTCTTGAAGTATGTCAGTCTCCTCGGGCACAGTTTCTAGACTGAGTCTGGTAGGAGGGGCATAGAGGTAGGGACCAACCTACACTGTTAAACTCTTAAAGTGCCAGTGGGTCCTAAAGAACCCGTCTAGACCCCATGGTACTAAATGGACCACAGCATCCCCAACAGACTACGAGAAAAGGATATACTGGTAGGTAATTCAAATCCTATTTTTACATCCCCATCATCATTCTCTCTCAAAAGTAATAAGGATGATGTGTGTACGGTAAGTATGATATAGAGAATTACATATCAGAATCTATACAGCTGCCGCCATACTTCTGCTTCTCATACGTGTGCTACTGGCAGCAGTGAACATCTGAGTGAGAATGCAGGGAAGACAGCAGAGTCTGATGAGAAAGAGATTGGATCAGCCTTTGCAGGGATGTACCACACCGGTCACCCCTGTTAGTATATAAAATAATAAATAAGAGGAGCATGGTCCATCCAGACATGCTTTCTGGAGCTCTCCTCACTAAGTGGCTTCTTATCTACCCTACCTGATAGCTCTCACTGCCCTAAAACCACTCGCTCCGCTCACTCCGGGCACTGTTCACTGCCGCAGCCTAGTGACGCCTATGAAGCCACGGGCTGTATTCTGGGGCTATGTGCGCTCAGTCTTTCCTGCACACTCCGGATACCTGACTTGAAGGCGCTTTTGGCTCAGACGGGAGTACTTGCTCTCCAGATAACACAGGTGCGTAGCTCCCGCGGTGATATTGGGGAGGGAGATAACTGCCATTTTAGATCCTTGTGCGTGGCCATCGCATGCTTTGCCTTCTGCCTTCAATAAGGTTTAATATAAATAAGTGTCCTGACAGCTGGACCGTGGTCACTACACTAAATTGAAGAATTTGCCTGGAGGTGAAACTACCTTCTATTTATATAGTACCACTATAATCTACTTCCCTGGAAGAAAAAAAGACAAGGCTGAGATTTGAACTTTTATGGAGCCTAAAAGTAGGCCCACATCCACAACAGCCTGCAGGAAGTGCAAGAAATGTCCCAGATGAAAATCCACAGCAGAATACTGTTGACCCTCACACCAAGAGACACATTTCTTCCATATGCGATGGTAATGTTTCGATGCGACCATCTGGCCAGCTTGGAGCATAGTTGAGATAACCTTGCCTGGAATCTCTTTCCTGGCAAAAATCCTCCCATATACTTCCATTGCATCAAACATAGCCGTGGTAAGTCTGGATAGACTAACGGCCCTTGTGTAAGATGATCATCCTGAATTGGCAGAGGCCAGGGGCCTACGAGTAATAAGGCTAGAATGTCTACATACCAGGCCCTGCGGGGCCAGTCTGGGGCAATCAGAATTGCTTGAACCCTGTCCCCTTAAATCCTTTGAGAACTCTTGGAATTACAGAAACTGGAGGGTACAAGTACATCAACCGGTAAATCCACAGTGTCGCCAGAGCGTCCACTGCTGCAGCCTGTGGATTCCTCGTCCCAGAACAGTAACGCAGAAGCTTCTTGGTGAGCTGAGAAACCAACAAGTTGATTTGCGGGTAGCCACACCGATGAAATATCTGCTGAACAACTTGCGGGTATAGGCCCCATTCCTCCAGGTGCAGATAGTGTCTACTGAGGAAGTCTGCTCCCCAATTGTCTACTCCCAGAATTAATATGGCGGAAATGGCCTTGGGATTCCGCTCCATCCAGAGGAGTATCTGTGACACCTCCCTCATTGCAGTTCTGCTGTTTGGACCTCCTTGTTGGTTTATGTACACCACAGTTGGTGGGTTTTCCGACCATACCTGTATGGCCTGATACTGAAGGATATAATGAGATCAGCAGGTCATTGTAAATCGCCCTGAGTTCCAAAACTTTTATCGGAAGGGAAACCTCTTGATCAGACCACCTACATTGGAACCGAACCCCAACCATGGAGGCTTGCATCCGTTGTCAACAGAATCCAATCCTGAATTCTGAAGTGTCGACCCTCCAGGAGGGAGATCAGCAACCACCATAAGAGGGAAATCCTGGCGTTTGGTGAAAGACATATCATCTGGCGTATGTGCAGATGTGACCCAGACCATTTGTCCAGCAGATCCAGCTGGAATGGTCATGCATGGAATCTTCCTTACCGAAATGCGTCGTAGGAGGCCATCATCTTTCCCAGTAAGCTTATGCAAAGATGTACAGATATTTTGTTCAGATTCAAAATGGAACATACCATTGTCTGAATTATCTTTGCCTCGTCCATAGGAAGGAACACCTTCTGAGACACCGTGTCTAATATCATTACCAGGAACTGAAGCCTCTGCGTAGGTCCTAGGTGGAATTTCTGCAGATTGAGAATCCACCCATGATCCGTGAGTAGTCGTGTTGGAAGGCTGATCTTTTCCATCAAGTGCTCTGAATATAGCCATTATGAGGAGATCGTCCAAGTATGGAATGATTTTCACTTCCTGCTTGCGGAGTTGTAGCAACATCTCTGCCATCACCCCTGATAACACCCTCAGTGCCGTTGATAGGCCGAAAGGCAAGGCCTGGACCTGGTAGTGACTGTCCTGCAGTGCAAACCTGAGGTAAGTCTGAAGAGACGACCATATTGGGATGTGAAGATATGCATCCTTAATAGCCAGAGAAACCAGGAATTCCCCTTCTTCCATGTCACGCTTGGCTTGAGTTGGGGATCTGACGACTGATAATTGACTGAGGGAGCAGCTATCGGCAAAGGAAGGAAATGAGGTGGCTGAATGTAGTTCTTACTCATGGATTGAAGATTAAGGCCCGAAGATGTAGAGGGGTAGGCAATGAGGACAATGACCGAGAATGATACACTGAAGAAAGAGGAATTCAGTTTTAATGAGACCTCAATCATACACAACGACTAGGAGAGAAGTCTGAGTGAATTCTGAAAGACGGAAGGTTAGTGATTTGTAAACGATGCTGAAGAACACTGAATGAAGAGATGACTTGCGATTTGTAAGCGATGCTGAAGAATACTGAATGAAGAGATGACTTGTGATTTTTAAAAAATGCTGAAGAGAGGATCGCTGTGAGCACCATCAGCAAATGGAGACCCTCTACCAGATAGAGGGCCCAGTGGTTAAACCACAAGAGCAGGTGGACTGGGAGCAAAGGACTGCAATAACAGAACTGACCACCAGGCGGACACAACAGACCCAGGATACCAGGGGTTAACCTGGGAGCGGAGAGCACCTTACAGCAGCAAGTAACTTGAAGTACTGGCAACTTAGCTAAGCATCAACCCTTCTTTATAAGGGAAGCCTGTACCGGACTGGCTGGACGCAAACTGGGATACCTATTGACTTGGATTGGTCTCCAACATGGTGGCTCCCTGCACAGAGGACACATGTGGTACCAGCACACAGCCACTACCTCTGGCCTCAGCCTCCCAGACTCCGCACTCCAGCAACAGGACACATGGAAACAGACACCTCCGGCTGCCATGCTCCGCTCCCCAGGACCCGGCTCCTATCCATCGCAGCGACACCAGCCGGCTAAGAGGAAGGCCGCAGGGACCAGAACCGGTGGTAAGACTCCGGATACTGACAGTACCCCCCCCCCCCATCCCTTTTAGGGTGGTCTCCGAACACCCACGCTGCTTAGTGAGATTCTTGGCATGAAAGGCACAACTCAGTCTTGGAGCATGAACATCCTCTGCAGCCACCCAAGATCTTTCCTCCGGACCATATCCTCTCCAATCTATGAGATACTGGAGACGACCATACCTCTTGTGGAAGTCAAGAAACTTATGAACCCCGAATTCCTCATTTTGAGCAGCTTGAACCTTGAGAGGTTAAGGGAAAGCTGCACGAAAATGATTTAGTACAAGAGGCTTTAGCAGAGAAATGTGAAAGGCATTGGGAATTTTCAAATAGGGAGGCAGTTTCACCTTGTAAGAAACAGGATTCAACACTCTTAATAGGATACGGACCGATGAATCTTGGAGCAAACTTTTTGGTAGGAACTTTGAGTCTGAGTTCTCTGGTGGTTATCCAAACACAACCTCCCACTTTGAGACTAGGAACAGCCCTATGTTTCCGATCAGCGTAGGTCTTTTATTTCTGGGAAGTCTTACGTAGCGCCTTATAAGTTTGTCTCCAAATTTTAGTGAACAGACAAAGAGCGGATTCAGCAGCAGAAACCTTAAGAGGTGGGAGAGATTAGAAGGAAGGAACTCGTGGATGAAAAATATAGTTATTGAAGAAAGGAGTGGAATTGGTAGAAGAATAATATAGGTTATTGTATGCAAACTCAGCAAATGGGAGGTAATCCATCCAGTCTTCCTGAGCAGGGGACATGAACGTCTGTAAGAAAGTTTCCAGATCTTGGTCGACTCTTTCAGTCTGTCCGTCAGTCTGGGGATGGTAGGCTGAAGAGAAGTTCAACTTGATTCCTAGGACAGAGCCGAGAGCTTTCCAGAACTTGGCGAGGAATTGAGGACCCCGATCAGAAACTATTTCCTGTGGAAGGCCATGCAAATGAAAAATCTATGAGAAAAACTATTTGGATAGCTGAGGAGCAGAGGGAAGACCGGTGAGGGGTATGAAGTGAGCCGTCTTCGAAAATCATTCCACAATGACCCAAATGGTGTTGTGCCTTCTGGAGACTGGCAAATCGGTTATGAAATCCATAGAGATGCGAGTCCAAGGCTTTTGAGGTGTTGGAAGTGGATGAAGAAGACCCGAGGAAGATGTTCGTGGACTTTTATGTTGAACACACTTGGAACAGGCTGCTACAAATTCAAAGACATCCGTTTTAAGATGAGGCCAACAGTAGAATTGCTGAATGAACTTGAGAGTCTTAAGACCACCGGCATGACCCATGAAAGATGAAGAATGAGCCCACGTAAGCAATTTCCTGTAAAATTTTGGTGCTACAAAAGTTCTCCCCGGAGGAGGTAGAGGAACGGTATGAGTTGAAGCAAATGAAGCCAGATTCAGAATAAATTGTTTCTCAGAGGAGTTGAGTGAATCATCCGTTTGAAAAGAACAAGAAAGTGCATCTGCTCTTCAATTTAAGGTTCCTGGGTGGTTAAAGAGTTTGAAGGAGAACCGAGGGAAGAAGAGAGCCCACCTGGCTTGCCATGGGTTTAAACAACGAGTTTAAACAATGGGTTTAAACTATCATGGAAGGTTTGGAGGAGAAAACGGAATTGGAGAAGATTCTGAATGATCAGGACTGGGGCTCACTGTTAGTTGATTAGGAAGAAGAAAAGGTCTCAAGTCAGTTTGAGAGGTTTACTGTTGAGGACGAGGTTTAGCTTTCTTATGAGATGATTTTCCAGTTCTGCCCATTCTTCAGCATAACATTACAGAGATTAGAGAACAAGGTCAGGAGGCCAGTAGTGACATAGCAGAAGTATTGAAGTGTGAAAATAGGGAGACATCAGTGAGCATAGACCCCCAGTGGCCATCGGTTACAGAAACATCGTGAGGTCAGTTGTTTATGGGTAAAAGCAAGAAGGTGCCATCCTTGAGCGGTAAAGTAATTGATAGGAGCCAGCAACTGGAGCCTGCTACTGTCCTGGACACATGGACTGTTACGCCATAGCTATACTGATGCCCCAAGAGCTCTAATTGGATCTTGTGGGGATTGAGGGGAGCAGGAGGGAAAAAAAACCCCTGCAGCAGTCAAACAGTATGGAGGATGTAGTCAGCACAGTCTGCCACCAGAGGGAGTCGACAGAGCAGGAGTGGAGGCCCGGCAATAATAATAATAAAAGCAGTTCTGGCGACCACTTACTGCCCAGGTAGGGCCACAGCGGCAGAAGTCCCTGCCAGAAATCACTGAGGCTGTAGTGAAGGGCACAGATCATAGGCTGGCAGTGTCTGTAGCTCCCAGAGAAGCGGCTGGTTTCAGGAGGGCATGTGGCTATATTGCCAGTTTTCAAGATGGCACTTCTGGCAGGGAAGCCCAGATCAGAAGAAACTGGCCGGCTATGGCGGGTGGACCAGGTCAGTAATAAGGCAGGAGAGGGTACTAGGATGCAGTGGCACAGGGTAGCGTATCTTGCTGCGTAGGAACCCCACGTGTATGTCCTCTATAATTCACAGCTCCACCAGATTCCCCCATAGCACCATGGGTTAGGAGGAGAGGGGGAGATGCCGGGACACTGCTGGAGTGATGACAGGCAAGTGCTCCATGTATTCCCCGGTGCCACGACTCAGGGCTTCAACGGCCGGTCAGTAGGAGAAGGCAGGCTGCGGGCGAGTGAGCTGACTAACCTGACGCGTCCCTGCTGAGGCCACCAATCCCCATAGTATGCACCGTATCAGATGCCGGGAGAGCAGCTCCGCTCTGTGTCTCCAGCCGCGGTCACCGCTGATCCCCAGTCAGCCTCTCCACACGACTCCAACAGCACGGCTAGGCACAAGAGTGGACAGGGCGCACAGCCCTCGGTGAGTAGCAGTGCTACCTCGCTGAGGTCCAATCCGTGGTGGGATCACTGCACAACTTCAGTCCGCGGCTTCGGATCCGGGAGTACGCCGCAACCTGCAAAAGCCAAATGAATGGCTCGGCAACGTACAAAACACACAGAGGGGCAAGAAAGGGCCCGAAAGAGCCCGTAGGACAGCTGTAAAAGGCAGAAAGGACCTATATAAGCAGGTGCTCCTTTATCCTGCTTCCTGCTGCCTTTCCAGTCAGCCCCCCCCCCACCCCCGTGACATCATTTATTGATGTTGAAAACAAAAGTAATGTAGATTTTCGCACCAATCTATGACCCACTAATCTACTTTGGGAGCCACCTCCCTTTTAAAAAAAAAAAAAAAAAACAGTCCCCAGCTGGACGAGGATAATTAGAATTTAATTTCTTGGAATTCTAACTTCCTACTGGGCGTAAACAAAAAATTTCCATCTGCTGTTTTTGGACGTTTAAATACAGTTGCCTTCGTTTTTAACACAGGCTCTGCTGCCTCTTCTAAGGATAGAATGGCTTACATAGCACTAATTAGCATAGATATGTCCACTAAACTGAGAACTTCCGAAATGCAATGAGTCCTCATCCTCCAACGAATCCTCATCTAAAACATGTGTAGACTATGAAGATGTTGTATCATGTCTATGTGATTTACTTACCACCAGCCTTTCAGCCTGCTTTTTTGAGAGGCTGACAATTCCCTAGGTGTATAAACCTCAGAATGAATGTTGCATGTAAGGGTTAATAGGGAAACCTATCACTGGTATAGGAGCTGGTATAAACTGCTCAGCTACATTGGATAATGTCTGTGCAAAGTAGCCCATGAAGGTTCACCAGAACCTGTGCCTGCCTCCCTGTACACGTGGGTAAGCATTGTCACGACCCCATGGGGAGTTGTTGGAGCGACTCTAAGGTGCGTATAAGATGCTTTTTAGAAAGATCACTCAAAAAAAATAGTAATACTATAAAAATAAAAATAGGATTTTAATACCTACCGGTAAATCCTTTTCTCCTAGTCCGTAGAGGATGCTGGGGTCACTTCAGAACCATGGGGTATAGACTGATCCACAGGAGACATGGGCACTTTAAGACTTTTCCAGAGTGTGAACTGGCTCCTCCCTCTATGCCCCTCCTCCAGACCTCAGTATACGAACTGTGCCCAGGGAGACTGACATTTCGAGGAAAGGATTTATTGTAAAGTTAATGGTGAGAGTCATACCAGCGCACACTTCAACAATGCCGTACAACAGGGCATTCAACGTTACACGTGTCAACGGCATGCAACATGCTGAAAAGAAATGTAACACAACTCTTGTGTAACAACTGCAGGTAAAGTACGCACTGGGCTGGGCGCCCAGCATCCTCTACGGACTAGGAGAAAAGGATTTACTGGTAGGTATTAAAATCCTATTTTCTCATACGTCCTAGAGGATGCTGGGGTCACTTCAGAACCATGGGGTTATAACAAAGCTCCAGAACGGGCAGGAAAGTGCGGATGACCCTGCAACACTGATTGACCAAACTTGAGGTCATCATCGGCCAAGGTATCAAACCTGTAAAACTTGGCAAACGTGTTTGCCCCCGACCAAGTAGCCGCTCGACAAAGTTGCAACGCCGAGACACCCCGGGCAGCTGCCCAGGAAGAGCCCACCTTTCTAGTAGAATGGGCAGTCACCAAATTCGGTAACGGCAATCCTGCCGTGGAATGAGCGTGCTGAATCATACCTCTGATCCAGCGCGCAATGGTCTGCTTAGAAGCAGGATACCCAATCTTGTTGGGAGCATACAGGACAAACAGAGCCTCTGTTTTCCAAATTTGAGCTGTCCTTGCGACATAAATTTTCAAAGCCCTGACCACATCTAGGGACTTTGATGCAGAGAAGGTGTCAGTAGCCACTGGCACCACAATAGGCTGGTTTATATGGAAAGAGGAAACCACCTTCGGAAGAAATTGCTGCCAAGTTCATGGAAGATCAAGTAAGGGCTCTTGTGAGACAAGGCCGCTAACTCAGACACCCGCCTTGCGGATGCTAAGGCCAACAGTATGACCACTTTCCAAGTAAGAAATTTTAACTCTATCTCCTGTAGAGGTTGAAACCAATGTGATTGAAGGAACTGCAACACCATGTTAAGATCCCACTGTGCCACTGGAGGCACAAATGGAAGTTGATTGTGCAAAACCCCTTTCACGAACGTCTGAACTTCTTGAAGGGAGGCCAATTGTTTCTGAAAGAAAATTGATAAGGCCGAAATCTGGACCTTAATGGAGCCCAATTTCAGACCCGCATCCACACCCGCCTGTAGAAATAGGAGAAAAACGTCCCAAGTGAAACTCTTCCACTGGAGCCTTCTTGGATTCACACCAAGATACATATTTTCTCCAAATACGGTGGTAATGTTTAGACGTTACTCCTTTCCTGGCCTGAATGAAAGTTGGAATGACTTCTTCTGGAATACCCTTTCGGGCTAAGATCTGGCGTTCAACAGCCATGCCGTCAAACGTAGCCTCGATAAGCCTTGATACACGCACGGCCCCTGCTGCAGCAGGTCCTCGCGAAGAGGAAGAGGTCGAGGATCTTCTATGAGTAACTCTTGAAGATATGGATACCAAGCCCTCCTTGGCCAGTCTGGGACAATGAGGATCGCCCGAACACTTGTTCTTCTTACAATCTTGAGAACTTTTGGAATCAGTGGAAGTGGAGGGAAGACATACACCGACTGAAACATCCACTGTGTCACCAGTGCATCCACTGCTATTGCTTGAGGGTCACTCGACCTGGAATAATATCTCTGAAGCTTCTTGTTGAGGCGAGATGCCATCATGTCTACTTGAGGGATTCACCAAAGATCTGCCACCTCTGTGAAGACGTGAGGGTGGAGGCCCCATTCTCCTGGATGGAGATCGTGTCTGCTGAGGAAGTCTGCTTCCCAGTTGTCCACTCCGGAATGAAAATTGCAGAGAGCGCTTGCATGTTTTTCCGCCCAGAGGAGGATTCTTGTCGCCTCTGCCATCGCCGCTCTGCTTTTCATTCTGCCCTGACTGTTTATGTACGCCACTGCTGTTACATTGTCGGAAAGGATCTGTACGGGTAGATCTTGAAGAAGATGCTCTGCTTGTAGAAGGACGTTGTAAATGGCTCTCAACTCCAGAACGTTTATGTGAAGACAAGTTTCCTGACGACCATCTTCCTTGGAAGCTTACTCCGTGTGACTGCCCCCCAGCCTCGGAGACTTGCATCCGTGGTTAACAGGACCCAGTCCTGAATCCCGAACCTGTGACCCTGCAGTAGGTGAGCACTGTGTAGCCACCACAGGAGCGAAATTCTGGCTTTTGATGACAGGATTATCCTCTGGTGCATGTGTAGATGGGATCCGGACCACTTGTCCAACAGATCCCACTGGAATACCCTGGTATGGAATAGTCCAAACTGCAAGGCCTCAAAGCCCGCTACCATCTTTCCTAACAACCAAATGCATTGATGAATTGACACTCTTGTCGGTTTCAAAATTTGTTTGACCATTTTCTGGATTTCCAGAGCCTTTTCCACTGGAAGAAATACCCTCTGTACTTCTGTGTCCAGAATCATTCCCAGAAAGGATAACTTTGTTGTAGGTTCCAATTGTGATTTTGGAATGTTTATGATCCAACTGTGTTGTTGAAGCACTGTCGGGGAGAGTGCAATGTTCTGCACCAACCGTTCCCTGGACCTCGCTTTTATTAGGAGATCATCCAGGTAAGGAATTAGAATGACTCCTTTCTGACGAAGGAGGACCATCATCTCCGCCATCACCTTGGTGAAGACCCTCGGTGCCGTGGAGAGTCCAAACGGCAACGTCTGAAATTGGTAATGACAATCCTGTACAGCGAATCTCAGATAAGCTTGATGCGGAGGATAAATGGGAACATGTAAGTAGGCATCTTTTATGTCCACTGATACCATGAAATCCCCTTCCTCCAGACAGGAGATCACTGCTCTCAGATTCTAACTTCAATTTGAACCTTTTCAGGTATAGATTCAGAGATTTTAGGTCCAGGATCGGTCTGACCGAGCCGTCTGGCTTCGGAACTACAAAGAGGCTTGAATAAAAACCTTCTCCCTGTTGTGAGAGGGGAACCAGGACAATGACGTGATCCTGGTACAATTTTTGTATTGCTGCAGTTACCACCTTCCTGTCAGGGAGAGAAACTGGTAAGGCCGATTTGAAAAAGCGGCGCGGGGGAACGCCTTGAAACTCCAGTTTGTACCCGTGGGACACAATTTGTAAGACCCACGGGTCTAGGCCAGAATGAACCCAGAACTGACTGAAAAGCTGCAGACGAGCCCCCACTCGAGCGGAGTCCCGCAAGGGAGCCCCAGCGTCATGTTGTAGACTTGGCAGAAGCAGGTGATTTCTGCTCCTGTGATCCTGGGGGCGCTGAGGACCTTTTTCCTCATCCCCTTCCTCTACCTGCCAAGAAAGGGGAACCTTTACCCTTTTTGTATCTATTGGGCCGAAAGGACTGCATCTGAAAGTGATGAGGTTTCTTTGCCGGCGTAGGAGCATAAGGCAAAAAAGTTGATTTACCTGCGTTAGCCGCAGAAACTAAAGCATCTAGCCCATCACCAAACAAGGCCTCTCCATTATACGGGAGAGACTCCATATTTCTTTTGGAATCTGCGTCAGCATTCCACTGGCGAATCCACAACGCCCTCCGTGCCGAGACTGCCATGGTAGATGCTCTTGATTCCAAGTGCCCAATATCTCTCATAGCTTCACGCATGTATGCTGCGTCTTTTATATGACCCAACGTAAGGAGAACCTCATCTCTATCTATTTTGTCAATTTCAGAAGAGTTATCTGACCACTTTTCAATATCACTACTCACCCACACACAGGCAATGTTAGGCCATGAGTAGTGTCCCATTGGCCACATAAAAACTTTAATGAAGTCTCCAACTTGCGTTCTGCCGGCTCCTTGAGAGCAGCCATCCCAGGTGCAGGGAGAATCACCTTTTTTGTTAACAGTGACAGGGCCCTGTCTAAAACAGGGGGTGACTCCCACTTTGTCCTGTCCTCTACCGGGAAAGGATAAGTAGCCTGAATTCTTTTGGGGATCTGAAATTTTTTTCAGGGTTTGCCCAGACACCCTCAAAGAGAGTGTTCAGTTCATGAGGAGGAAACGTTACATTAGTTTTCTTTTCTTTATAGAGGTAAACCTTCTGCTGAGGTAAAGAAGGGATCTCCGTAACCTCTAACACCTTCTTTATAGCCACAATCATGTACTGAATGTTTTTAGCTAATTTTGGATCTATTGCCCTGAAATCACCAGTGTCGACACAGGAATCAGCGTCCGTGTCGGTCTGTATAACCTGAGCAAATGACCTCTTATGGGACCCAGAGGGATCCCCTGTGGATGAAAACACAGAGTTTTGACAAATCACATCTTCCACAGACTTTCTCCAGGTTTCTGCATGAGACTCAGACTTATCCAATCTCTTACTGATATGACTCACACTATCACGTAACTCTTTCACCCATTCAGGCTCGTGGTGTGCCGGTAGCGACATCACATTACAACCGTGTCCCCATAATGGCTTCCTCAGGGGAAGAGCTCCCTGCCTCAGACATGCCACACACGTGTACACCACACCACAGACACTCCGGGGCTTATAGGGGACAGACCCACAGTAAAATCTGTCAGAAGGATACAGAAGGAATTGCCAGCTCACAACTCAGCGCCAGTAATAAATTGTCTGTGAAACACAAAATGCCAACAGAGCTGCAGCGCTTTTATAATTACACAATGTACATAGCACCAAATTTCACTGCGCCCCCCCCCCTGTTTTGCACCCTGATACTTGTTACAGCAGTGGAGGAGTACCAGCGGTCTTCTCTGCAGCCTGGAGGGAGAGAAAATGGCGCTGAGCAGTGTGCTGTCTGTCTGAGGAAGAAGCCCCGCCCCCGTAATGGCGCGCTTTCACTCAGACTTAGAGAGACTCATGTTTATACTGGCGTGGGGTAGGACTGTGCCGCAGCAACTTATGCCCCTAATCTGCCAGTCCTATAAGGGTTCATGCTGCACAGGGCGCCGCCCCCCCCCGCGCCCTGCACCCTGCACCCTGCAGTGCCTGTGTGTGTGTGATCATGGCGCGCAGCATTCCCGCCCGCTGCTCGGTACCTTTCTAGTCGTCCCGATGTTGAAGAGTCTTTTCCTCTTACTCACCTGTCTTCTGACTTCTGGCGCTGTAAGGGGGGGTGACGGCAGGCTGTGGGAGTGAGCACATAGCCGCAGCTAGCGTTCAGTACCCCTCAGGAGCTAATGGTGTCCTGTCAGCTTAGAAGCAGAGCCATGAAACTCACAGAAGTTGTTTCCTACTTCCTCTCCTAGGTCCTACGAAGCAGGGAGGCTGTTGCAAGCAGTGCTCCCTGAAAATGAAAAACCTAACATAAGTATTTTCAGAGAAACTCAGTAGAGCTCCTCAGAGTGCATCCAGTCTGCCTGGGCACAGATTCTAAACTGAGGTCTGGAGGAGGGGTATAGAGGGAGGAGCCAGTTCACACTCTGGAAAAGTCTTAAAGTGCCCATGTCTCCTGCGGATCAGTCTATACCACATGGTTCGGAAGTGACCCCAGCATCCTCTAGGACGTATGAAAAACTTATGGCTGCTAAAAACAGCAGCCCTCTGACCATGGTCTGACTCCTGCCGCAACAAACAAAAAACTGACGTGCACATGCGTGTAGATGGTGACACTAAAACTACTGGAAGATCATTGTGAAGGTCTGAGGTATTGGTACAATGCAAATTTGTTGAGATATTGTTTCTTTTTCAGATGGAACCATGGGTCGTGCACATGATGCGACTGGCAAAAGGGAGCCATTGGTTGTGGCCTAGACCGGCATTTGTTTGTTGGTGATCCCTTGTAGACAGTGAGTAGTATCCATCTACAGTGGAAGAAGCATGGACACCAAGAATCTCAGTGGCGGAACAGTGGGCGAAAGTAGATCACGACAAATTCGGACCACAGGCATTTAGGTCGCCTAGCAACCACCAATCGTTCCAAACGCATCAGGAACTGCACCAACAGTACAATGCCGGACCCAGCCAAGCAGTCCCAGATCTGGTGAATTGGAGGGCCACGTGAGATGTGGTGGCATGTCAGACTGGTGCTCTGAAAACCAATAGAAGCCTTTCGGCAACTATTCCGCCGCTGAGAGTACACCTAAAGTCTAAAACTAATGTGATAGCTGTTTTTATGGTAATTATTTTGAGCAATAGAGTAGGACCTGCAGTATAGTGGGGTCCCTTGTCGGGAGCTGCAGGCTTAAATGCACTGAGCAATACATGAACTACAAATCCACTTTTTATTATGGTTAGTTAAAATAGTGAGTGCAAGACACATTTATGTATGTAGTAAGACTACTGGGAGACCTTAGATTGAGTAATATTGGATGTGGCCATTACATTCCCTAAAGTCATAACCTCATAACTGCACAGAGCAGGAACTATTATTCACAAGTAATTAGGAATGTGTTCATCATGAACAAGACTACAATTACCGTCTGAAGGTTACACAATTATTTCAAGTCTACACAACTGATATTTGAGGATAAAGCCTTTAACAGAAAACACCCCTGAAGAAGTCACTATTGGAGAAACGCGCTGATCACGCGCAGTTTGTATTTAGAGTGAATTGGAGTGGATAAGAACAAGCCCGCCCATGAAAGGGTGACAACAAGTGCAAAACGCTTGTCTTATGATTATAAAGATATGTACCTGTGATAAGCTTTTACTCTGTTTTACTTGAAGTTCTAGATTCAAATTTAATTTTATTTCTGAATCTTATGCAAATTGTATTTGGTGACCTCAGGTCTACTGTATAGCAGGAAATATTTCATACCTGCATCATCTAACAAAATGCATATAAATTAGGCACTCCACAAAAAACAATTCTAATTATATTATATACATACATACATATATACACATTTATATATAATCACTAATAATACATTTCTGCTTGTTACTTTTAATAACATTATAGTGATGTGTGTAATAACTCTCTAAATGTGATATTTGTCATGGATAGCCTTGTGTTATAAACACCCAACTGAGAACAGGGCTGATGGCGAAGGAGGGTGTAGGATAAGAGATTGCTGTAGTGACTGAGCAATGAGAATATGTGACTTCTGTAATAAGTGTTTATTACTCACCTGTGCTGATATCTGTAGGGATCTCCTCCTCCTTACACTGCTGATCACCCCTCACATACGTCTCTTCTTCTCCCTCTGTATCTTCTGCCTTCATATCAGTCACATACGTCTCTTCTTCTCCCTCTATATCTTCTGCCTTTATATCAGTCACATACGTCTCTTCTTCTGCCTCTGTATCTTCTGCCTTTATATCAGTCACATACGTCTCTTCTTCTCCCTCTATATCTTCTGCCTTTATATCAGTCACATACGTCTCTTCTTCTCCCTCTATTTCTTCTGTCTTCATATCAGTCACATACGTCTCTTCTTCTCCCTCTATATCTTCTGCCTTTATATCAGTCACATACGTCTCTTCTTCTCCCTCTTTATCTACTGCCTTTATATCAGTCACATACGTCTCTTCTTCTCCCTCTATATCTTCTGCCTTTATATCAGTCACATACGTCTCTTCTTCTCCCTCTATTTCTTCTGCCTTTATATCAGTCACATACGTCGCTTCTTCTCCCTCTATATCTTCTGCCTTTATATCAGTCACATACGTCTCTTCTTCTCCCTCTATATCTTCTGCCTTCATATCAGTCACATACGTCTCTTCTTCTCTCCTTATATCTTCTGCCTTCATATCAGTCACATACGTCTCTTCTTCTCCCTCTATATCTTCTGCCTTTATATCAGTCACATACGTCTCTTCTTCTCCCTCTATATCTTCTGCCTTTATATCAGTCACATACGTCTCTTCTTCTGCCTCTGTATCTTCTGTCTTTATATCAGTCACATACGTCTCTTCTTCTCCCTCTATATCTTCTGTCTTTATGTCAGTCACATACGTCTCTTCTTCTCCCTCCATATCTTCTACCTTCATATCAGTCACATACGTCTCTTCTCCCTCTATATCTTCTGCCTTTATATCAGTCACATACGTCTCTTCTTCTCCCTCTATATCTTCTGTCTTTATATCAGTCACATACGTCTCTTCTTCTCCCTCTGTATCTTCTGTCTTTATATCAGTAACATATGTCTCTTCTACTCCCTCTGTATCTTCTGCCTTTATATCAGTCACATACGTCTCTTCTTCTCCCTCTTTATCTACTGCCTTTATATCAGTCACATACGTCTCTTCTTCTCCCTCTATATCTTCTGCCTTTATATCAGTCACATACGTCTCTTCTTCTCCCTCTATATCTTCTGCCTTTATATCAGTCACATACGTCTCTTTTTCTCCCTCTATATCTTGTATTTTAGTATTAGACAGACGTTCTACCTAAAAAACAAACAAACACTATTATAATATTTGCGTACAGTCAGATTAAACTGAGGTGAAACAGTATAATATCAGTGTATAATACACACACAGCTTCTCTACAGATCATATAGTGACAGTCACTTTGGTATATTGGTGAGACCCTAAATCCCACCTACCTGATCCTCCTGTGGGGTCCTGTGATTCTCCTCTGTACAATCCTGGGAATACAGAGGACGGGGACATCTCTCTGGGGTATCTCTGTTACTGGGTCCATCTGTAGGAGACACACATTGACTGAGTATAGTGTATATATGTGATTATCAGGTGATGTGTGTATATAGGGGACCCCATACCTGCTCTCCCCTGTACAATACATGACAGTCTCCTCTTACCCAGTGATGTGAGGGGCCGGAGATTCTCCATCATCATCGCCTTGTACAGACCCCTGTGTTCCTCTATATACTCCGCCTCCTGCAAGGAGACATAGACAGTGACATCCTGACACCTTATAGACACCTGACACACACAGTGATACAGTCATCACCCAGACACGTCCCCTGGTGTTACTGTATAATGCCCCATTCCCAGCAGTCACCTCTCCAGTCATCACCCAGACACGTCCCCTGGTGTTACTGTATAATGCCCCATTCAGGCACATCCCCTGGTGTTACTGTATAATACCGCATTCCCACCAGTCACCTCTCCAGTCATCACCAAGACACATCCCCTGGTGTTACTGTATAATGCCCCATTCAGACACATCCCCCGGTGTTACTGTATAATGTCCCATTCTCAGCAGTCACCTCTCCAGTCATCACCCAGACACGTCCCCTGGTGTTACTGTATAATGCCCCATTCCCAGCAGTCACCTCTCCAGTCATCACCCAGACACATCCCCCGGTGTTACTGTATAATCCCCCATTCCCAGCAGTCACCTCTCCAGTCATAACCCAGACACATCCCCTGGTGTTACTGTATAATGTCCCATTCCCAGCAGTCACCTCTCTAGTCATAACCCAGACACATCCCCTGGTGTTACTGTATAATGCCCCATTCCCAGCAGTCATCTCTCCAGTCATCAACCAGACACGTCCCCTACTGTTACTGTATAATGCCCCATTCCCAGCAGTCACCTCTCCAGTCACCACCCAGACACATCCCCCGGTGTTACTGTATAATGCCCCATTCCCAGCAGTCACCTCTCCAGTCATCACCCAGACACATTCCGGGTGTTACTGTATAATGCCCAATTCCCAGCAGTCACCTCTCCAGTCATCACCCAGACACGTCCCCTAGTGTTACTGTATAATGTCCCATTCCCAGCAGTCACCTCTACAGTCATCACCCAGACACGTCCCCTGGTGCTACTGTATAATACCCCATTCCCAGCAGTCACCTGTCCAGTCATGACCCAGACACATCCACCGGTGTTACTGTATAATTCCCCATTCCCAGCAGTCATCTCTCCAGTCATCATCCAGACACATCCCCTGGTGTTACTGTATAATGCCCCATTACCAGCGGTCACCTCTCCAGTCATCACCCAGACACATCCCCTGGTGTTACTGTATAATGTCCCATTCCCAGCAGTCACCTCTCCAGTCATCACCCAGACACATCCCCCGGTGTTATTGTATAATGCCCCATTCCCAGCAGTCACCTCTCCAGTCATCACCCAGACACATCCCCTGGTGTTACTGTATAATGACCCATTCCCAGCAGTCACCTCTCCAGTTATCACCCAGACACGTCCCCTGGTGTTACTGTATAATGTCAAGGGTTCAGCTTGCTGGGGGTAGCTTGCGTGGAATTTAATAAGTGTGGAATTAAGAAGTGTGTTATCCGTAAAGTTAAAAAAAAACAGTTGAACAAACATTGAGCGCCATCAAGGAAAGGTAACTTACTTAAACAACTTATTCCTACACCACTTAACCCAACATTATCTCACAAACGACCACAGCATGTTCATCAAACTACTGTTTCTTATTTCAATTCTTGGAATTCTCACCAAATGTAGCAACATTCTACACACCCTAAAACTCACCCCTCTGTGCACATTACAGCTTCTATTCTCCACTCCCCTCTTCTAACCACTCATGAGCTTTATACTTACTTCTCTGCAAGTACTTTGACAACCACAATTGGCCACCAGAATAAACACTCGTGAACATCCACCAATATTTATCTCACTCTTCTGCTTTTATTAGCTGGTGCCATATCACCAAATCCAGGCCCCAACCACCTGTCCCTCTCACACTCAGCTGTCTCAAAACAACATAGAAATCCATCTAACCTCATAAATATCACGTCTCCCATCCCCCTCCAAGTCACTAAAATGTGGCTTATGGAATGCAAGCTCTGTTTGTAACATATTACCATCCATCCATGACCTCTTCATATCTCACAACTTTAATCTGCCGACTATAACAGAAACCTGGCTCACACAATCAGACACAGCCTCCCATGCAGCACTGTCACACGGTGGTTTCCACTTCACACACACACACACACACACACACACCCAGGCCTGGTAATAGTAAAGGTGGTGGGGTTGGAATATTACTGTCCCAATTTTTCACATACACTGTTGTACCTCAGGTTCCATCACTCGCATTCACATCATTTGAAGTTCACTCTATCAGGATCCCCCCCCCCCCCCTTCTCTCTGCGTGTTGCAGCTATCTATTGCCCTCATGGGCAACTCGAACAACAATTTCTAGAAGATTTTTCTGCCTGGCTCCCTCACTTCCTCTCCTCTGACATCTCCACCATCATTATGGGTCGATTTCAATATAGCTCTTGACAGTCCACAATCTGTTCATGCCTCCAAACTCCTCTCTCTAATCTCCTCTCTTGGCCTCACCCAATGGTCTGACTCCTCTACTCATCAGGAAGGCCACTGCCTTGATCTTATGTTCACCAGGCTCTGCTCAGTTTCTGAATTCATTAACACTCCTTTCCCTCTCTCTGATCACAACCTGATCACCTTCACAATCTCTTCTATTACTCTAAATTCTATGACACTAAAACCTAGCAAGCCTCCTCTAACCTGCAGAAATACTAACAATATACATTTTTAACAACTTTCCACTTCTCTGCAACAACTGGTCTCACCAATCTCTACATTTATCACACCTGACACTGCTGTATCCCACCTGCACAAGACCCTAGAGAGTGCCCTTGATGAAGTGGCTCCAGCTACCCATCACACTCCACGTAGGCTTAGATGCCAACCGTGGCACTCTAAATCAACAAGACACCTACAAAAACTGTCACGTAAGGTAGAACGTCAGTGGCGGAAATCTCAGAATCCAAGTGACTTCCTCACATATAAGACCACCTACCACTCCTATCATCAGGCCCTGGACACTACCAAACAAACATATTTCCAATCTCTCATGTCTTCTCATGCCACCAACCCCAAGCGACTTTTTAATACATATAAATCACTTCTTTACCCTCCCTCACTTCCCCCACTAGCTACTATCAGTGCACAAGAACTTGCTTCCTACTTCAAGGATAAGATTGATAAAATCCGAGATGAAATGGTACGCTCTTCCTCAGCCAGTGACCTGCTCAATTCCCTACCTGAACCCTCTGGCACTTTCTCTTCATTTGATCCCACAAGTGAAGATGAAGTATCAACACTCTTTCCATCCTCCTACTCCACTACCTCTCCTCTTGATCCTATACCCTCACAAGTCAGTAAAACTTTGTCTCCTGTGCTTATCCCAACCTTAACTAAAATCTGTAATCTCTCTCTCTACTGGTATCTTTCCTTCTCTGTTTAAGCATGCAGTGATTACTCCCATTCTAAAAAAATACAACTCTGACCCAAACACACTCTCTAACTACCGTCCCATTTCTCAGCTACCAGGTCCCTCAAAGCTACTTGAGAGACTTGCCTACACTCGCCTTGCACACATTCTTAACTCCCACAACTTATTAGACCCACTTCATTCAGGCTTTCATGCCCAACACTCCACAGACACTGCACTGACCAAAGATCTGCTAGATCTAAAGCCGATTACACACTACTCATTCTTCTAGATCTATCTGCTGCTTATGACACTGTTGCCCTCTCCTGGTTCTCATCCTACCTATCTAATCGCTCTTTCAGTGTTCACTTCTCTGATTCTACCTCTTCTTCTCTACATCTATCAGTTGGAGTACCGCAAGGCTCAGTCTTGGGTCCTCTGCTGTTCTCAGTCTGTACCTCATCTCATTGCTGGGTGATCATATCATACAACCCATTAAGAACCTAGCAATCTGGTGGACCATTATGCAACAGGTAGCATCTATCCTTGTGTATCAATGCCTATTCCCCCATATATTGTAAGCATGCAAGCAGGGCCTTCCTACCTCTATGTCTGTCTGTTTTTACCCAGTTTTGTTCTATTACTGTTATTTTAATTGTAAAGCGCAACGGAATATGCTGCGCTATATAAGAAACTGCTAATAAATAAATAAATATTAAAATAAATACAACACAGGCCGCTGCCCCTGTATAGTATGACAATACAGTCCACTCCCCCTGTATACTATGACAGCACAGGAAGCTACGCCTGTATATTATGACAACACAGGCCGCTCCCCCTGTATACTATGACAGTACAGGATGCTATCCCTGTATATTATGACAACACAGGCCACTCCCCCTGTATACTATGACAGTACAGGATGCTACCCATGTATATTATAGCAACACAGGCCGCTCCCCTTGTATACCATGACAGCACAGGATGCTACCCCTGTATATTATAGCAACATAGGCCGCTCCCCTTGTATACTATGACAGCACAGGATGCTACCCCTGTATATTATGACAACACACGCCACTCCTTCTGTATAGAAAGCCAATACTTGCCACTCACCCTATATAATAATAGTAACAAGACACCACAGGCCCCTCCGCCTGTATATTATGACAACACAGGTCGCTCCCCTTGTATACTATGACAGTACAGGAAGCTACCCCTGTATATTATGACAACACAGGCCACTCCTTCTGTATAGAAAGACAATCCATGCCACTCAACCTATATAATAATAGAAACAAGACACCACAGGCCCCTCCTCCTGTATATTATGACCACAGGTCACTCCCCTTGTATACTATGACAGTACAAGAAGCTACCCCTGTATATTATGACAACACAGGCCACTCCTTCTGTATAGAAAGACAATCCATGCCGCTCAACCTATATAATAATAGAAACGAGACACCACATGCCCCTCCTCCTGTATATTATGACCACAGGTCACTCCACTTGTATACTATGACAGTACAGGATGCTACCCCTGTATATTATGACAACACAGGCCACTCCTTCTTTATAGAAAGACAATACATGTCACTCACCCTATATAATAATAGGAACAAGACACCACAGGCCCCTCCGCCTGTATATTATGGCAACCCAGGTCGCTCCTCCTGTATACTATGACAGTACAGGACGCTACCCCTGTATATTATGCCACTACCCCTGTATACAATGACGGAACAGGATGCTAGCCCTGTATGTTATGACAACACAGGCTGCTTCCACTGTACACTATGACAGCACAGGATGCTCCCCCTGTATACTATGACAACACAGGCCGCTCCTCCTGTATACTATGACAGCACAGGATGCTACCCCTGTATATTATGACAACACAGGCCCCTCCTTCTTTATAGAAAGACAATACATGTCACTCACCCTATATAATAATAGGAACAAGACACCACAGGCCCCTCCGCCTGTATATTATGGCAACACAGGTCGCTCCTCCTGTATACTATGACAGTACAGGACGCTACCCCTGTATATTATGCCACTACCCCTGTATACAATGACGGAACAGGATGCTAGCCCTGTATGTTATGACAACACAGGCTGCTTCCACTGTACACTATGACAGCACAGGATGCTACCCCTGTATATTATGACAACACAGACCACTCACCCTGTATACTATGACAGCACATGATGCTACCGCTGTATATTATGTTAACACAGGCCGCTACCCCTGTATACTATGACAACACAGGCTGCTACCTCTGTATATTATAGCAACACAGGCCGCTCCCCCTGTATACTATGACAGCACAGGATGCTACCCCTGTATACTTTGACAGCACAGGCCGCTCCCCCTGTATACAATGACGGCACAGGATGATATCCCTCTATATTATGACAATACAGGCCGCTCCCCCTGTATACTATGACAGCACAGGATGACAACACAGGCCGCTCCTCCTGTATACTATGACAGCACAGGATGACAACACAGGCCGCTCCCCCTGTATACTATGACAGCACAGGATGCTACCCCTGTATACTTTGACAGCACAGGCCGCTCCCCCTGTATACAATGACGGCACAGGATGATATCCCTCTATATTATGACAATACAGGCCGCTCCCCCTGTATACTATGACAGCACAGGATGACAACACAGGCCGCTCCTCCTGTATACTATGACAGCACAGGATGACAACACAGGCCGCTCCTCCTGTATACTATGACAGCACAGGATGACAACACAGGCCGCTCCTCCTGTATACTATGACAACACAGGATGCTACCCCTCTATATTATGACAATACAGGCCGCTCCCCCTGTATACTATGACAGCACAGGATGCTACCCCTGTATATTATGACAGCACAGGCTGCTCCCCTTGTATACTATGACAGCACAGGATGCTACACCTGTATATTATGAAAACACAGGCCGCTCCCCCTGTATACTATGAAAGCACAGGATGCTACCCCTGTATACTATAACAGCACAGGATGCTACCCCTGTATATTATGAAAACACAGGCCGCTCCCCCTGTATACTATGAAAGCACAGGCTGCTACCTCTGTATATTATAGCAACACAGGCCGCTCCCCCTGTATACTATGACAGCACAGGATGCTACCCCTGTATACTTTGACAGCACAGGCCGCTCCCCCTGTATACAATGACGGCACAGGATGATATCCCTCTATATTATGACAACACAGGCTGCTCCCCCTGTACACTATGACAGCACACGCCGCTCCCCCTGTATACTATGAAAGCACAGGATGCTACCCCTGTATATTACAGCAACACAGGCCGCTCCCCCTGTATACTATGACAGCACAGGATGCTACCCCTGTATACTATGACAGCACAGGCCACTCCTTCTGTATAGAAAGCCAATACATGCTGTTCACCCTATATAATAATAGTAACAAGACACCACAGGCTGCTCCCCCTGTATACTATGACAGCACAGGCCGCTCCCCCTGTATACAATGACGGCACAGGATACTTCCCCTGTATATTATGACAATACAGGCCGCTCCTTCTGTATAGAAAGCCAATACATGCTGCTCACCCTATATAATAATAGTAACAAGACACCACAGGCCCCTCCCCCTGTATACTATGACAGCACAGGCCAGCCCCCTGTATTCAATGACGGCACAGAATGATAACCCTGTATATTATGACAATACAGGCCACTACTCCTGTATACTATGACAGTACAGGACGCTGCCCCTGTACATTATGCTACTACCCCTGTACACAATGATGGCACAGGATACTACCCCTGTATATTATGACAACACAGGCCGATCCACCTGTATACTATGACAGCAGATGATGCTACCCCTGTATATTATGTAAAGACAGGCCACTCCCCCTGTATACTATGACAGCACATGATGCTACCCCTGTATATTATGTAAACACAGGCCACTCCCCCTGTATACTATGACAGCCCATGATGCTACCCCTGTATATTATGAAAACACAGGCCACTCCTCCTGTATTCTATGACAACACAGGCTGCTACCCTGTATATTTTAGCAACACAGGCCGCTCCCCCTGTATACAATGACAGCACAGGCCACTCCTTCTGTATAGAAAGCCAATACATGCTGCTCTCCCTATATAATAATAGTAACAAGACACCACAGGCCCCTCCCCCTGTATACTATGACAGCACAGGCTGCTCCCCCTGTATTCAATGACGGCACAGAATGATACGCCTGCATATTATGACAATACAGGCCGCTCCCCCTGTATACTATGACAGCACAGGATGCTACCCCTGTATATTATGACAACATATGCTGCTCCCCTGAATATTAATACAACACAGGCCGCTCCCTCTGTATAGTACAATGCCAAAGGACACAACACCTGTATTGTTCCGTTTATGGAAATACAATAACGGAGGGGTCAGCGCCACCTGTATTACGGTAATGGCGGGGTCTGAGTCAGCATAGGATGCTACCCCTGTATACAATGACAGCACAGGCCACTCCTTCTGTATAGAAAGCCAATACATGCGGCTCACCCTATATAATAATAGTAACAAGACGCCACAGGCCCCTCCCCCTGTATACTATGACAGTACAAGACGCTACCCCTGTATATTATGACAATACAGGCCACTACTCCTGTATACTATGACAGCACAGGACGCTGCCCCTGTACATTATGCTACTACCCCTGTATACAATGATGGCACAGGATACTACCCCTGTATATTATGACAACACAGGCCGCTCCACCTGTATACTATGACAGCAGATGATGCTACCTCTGTATATTATGTAAACACAGGCCGCTCCCCCTGTATACTATGACAGCACATGATGCTACCCCTGTATATTATGTTAATACAGACCGCTCCCCCTGTATACTATGACAGCACATGATGCTACCCCTGTATATTATGAAAACACAGGCCACTCCTCCTGTATTCTATGACAACACAGGCTGCTACCCTGTATATTTTAGCAACACAGGCCGATCCCCCTGTATACAATGACAGCACAGGCCACTCCTTCTGTATAGAAAGCCAATACATGCTGCTCTCCCTATATAATAATAGTAACAAGACACCACAGGCCCCTCCCCCTGTATACTATGACAGCACAGGCCGCTCCCCCTGTATTCAATGACGGCACAGAATGATACCCCTGCATATTATGACAATACAGGCCGCTCCCCCTGTATACTATGACAGCACAGGATGCAACCACTGTATATTATGACAACACAGGCCGCTCCTCCTGTATACTATGACAGCACAGGATGCTACCCCTGTATACTATGACAGCACAGGCCACTCCTTCTGTATAGAAAGCCAATACATGCTGCTCTCCCTATATAATAACAGTAACAAGTCACCACAGGTTGCTCCCCCTGTATACTATGACAGCACAGGCCGCTCCTCCTGTATACAATGACAGCACAGGATGCTACCCCTGTATATTATGACAATACAGGCCGCTCCCCCTGTATACTATGACAGCACAGGATGACAACACAGGCCGCTCCTCCTGTATACTATGACAGCACAGGATGCTACCCCTGTATATTATGACAATACAGGCCGCTCCCCCTGTATACTATGACAGCACAGGATGCTACCCCTGTATATTATGACAACATATGCTGCTCCCCTGAATATTAATACAACACAGGCCGCTCCCTCTGTATAGTACAATGCCAAAGGACACAACACCTGTAATGTTCCGTTTATGGAAATACAATAACGGAGGGGTCAGCGCCACCTGTATTACGGTAACGGCGGGGTCTGCGCCACCTGTATTACGGCAACAGCGTGGTCTGCACCACCTGTATTACGGTAACTCCAGGGTCTACGCCGCTTGTATTACGGTAACGCCTGGGTTTGCGCCACCTGTATTACGGTAACAGCGGGGTCTGCACCTCCTGTATTACGGTAACAGCGGGGTCTGCGCCACTGTATTACAGTAACGGCGGGGTCTGCGCCACTGTATTACGGTAATGGCGGGGTCGGCGCCACCTATATTACGGTTACGGCAGGGGCTGCGCCACCTTAATTACAGAAACGGCAGGGGCTGCGCCACCTGTAATACGGTAACGGCGGGGTTTGCGACGCCTGTATTACGGTAATGGCGGGGTCTGCGCCACAGTATTACGGTAACGGCGGGATCTCCACCACCTGTATTAAGGTAACGGCGGGGTCTGCGCCACCTGTATTACTGTAACACCGGGTCTGAGCCACCTGTATTACGGTAACGGCCGGGTCTGCGCCACCGGTATTACGGTAACGCCGGGCTCTGCGCTACCTGTATTACGGTAACGGCGGGATCTGCACCACCTGTATTACGGTAATGGCGGGGTCTGCGCCACCTGTATTAAGGTAACTCCGGGGTCTGCGCCACCTGTATTACTGTAACGCCGGGGTCTGAGCCACCTGTATTACGGTAACGGCCGGGTCTGCGCCACCGGTATTACGGTAACGCCGGGTTCTGCGCTACCTGTATTACGGTAACGGCGGGATCTGCGCCCTCCTTTATTACGGTAATGGCGGGGTCTGCTACAACTGTATTACGATAACGGGCGGGTCTGCGCCACTTGTATTACGGTAATGGCGGGGTCTGCACCACCTGTATTACGGTAACGCCGGGGTCTGCGCCACCTGTATTACGGTAACGGCGGGGTCTGCGCCACCTGTATTACGGTAACGGCGGGGTCTGCGACGCCTGTATTACGGTAACGGCGGGGTCTGTGACGCCTGTATTAAGGTAACGGCGGGGTCTGTGCCACCTGTATTACAGTAACAGCTGGGTCTGCGTCACCTGTATTACGGTAACGGCGGGGTCTGTGACGCCTGTATTACGGTAACGGCGGGGTCTGCACCACCTGTATTACGGTAACAGCTGGGTCTGCGTCACCTGTATTACGGTAACGGCGGGGTCTACGCTACCTGTATTACGGTAGCGGCGGGGTCTGCGCCACCTGTATTACAGTAATAGGACACTAGAGTGTCAGCCACCTGTATAGGGCATACTTGCCTACCTGACCCTCTCCATGAGGGAGAAAATGCTCTGTTCCTGGGCTTTCCTGGTAATGTATGATTGCCATCACCTGTGGTGAAACACCTTTCTTATCAAGTAACTAGCTCACCACAGGTGATGGCAATCATACATTACCAGGAAAGTCCAGGAACAGAGCATTTTCTCCCTCATGGAGAGGGTCAGGTAGGCAAGTATGGTATAGGGATAATGCAGCACCAGAGGCTGCTCCAGCTGCACTATAACAAGGCACCAGAGGCTGCTCCCCCTGTAGTACAGAACCTGACACCAGAGCTGCTCAGCCTATAGAATAATAATAATAATATCATTACCTGCTGCCAGACACAGCAATGGCTGAACTCTGCTCCTGCTGCCTTGTGGGAATGATAGAAGGAAGGCGGAGCTCAGACCTGGGGAAAATGGCCGCCGCTCCTGATGTCATTACACGGCCAGGGAACCTATTGCTGCTGCAGTTGATGCCGGACTGGTCTACCATAAAATTGCCGCCGGCCTTCTGCACTGAGGACTTTTATGGTTTTTGTCATTACTGGGGGCGGAGCTGCGGGCGGGGTGAAGGAGGGGAGGGGCCAATAACCAGGAAGCAGCTTTTGCCAATCATGCCCTACTTCCTATCTGTGCGTTCCACCTTACTTCCGGATTGTGCGTTCCACATACAGGAAGTGAGTTTTCATCGACTGCTGCAGCCTTCCAGTGTCCGTTGAGATCAGGTAATGGCGTCTTACTATACAGGGGGAGCAGCCTGTAGTGTCCTGATATTATTATTAAACAGGTGGAGCAGCCATTTGTGTCCTGTTATTATTACTATACAGTGGGAGCAGCCTGTGGTGTCCTATTATTATTATTATACAGGAGGAGCAGCCTTTGGTGTCCTGTTATTGTTATTGTTGTTATTATTATTATTATTATTATTATCATTATAATAATACAGGGGGAGCAGCCTGTGGTGTCCTGTTATTATTATTATTATTATTATTATTATTATTATACAGAGGGAGCGGCGTGTGGTGTCCTGTTTTTATTATTATACAGGTGGAGCGGCCTGTTGTGTCCTATTATTATTATAGATGGGGAGCTACTTGTAGTGTCCTATTATATTTTTACTGGTGGAGCAGCCTATTGTGTGATTTTATTATTAATATAAAGGGAGAGCAGAATGGGGTGTGCTGTTGTTATTAGTGTTATACAGGGGGAGCAGGTTTTTGTGTACAGTTATTATTATACAGGGACAGCATCTTGTGGTGTCCTGGTATTATTATTATTATACATTGGGAGTGATGGTGATGTCCTACAATACAGGAGGAATGGTCTGTGGTGTCCTGCTTTTAAATACATTTGTTATTATTTTTTTATTGGGGTGCAGCCTTTAGTGTCGTTGTTATTATTATTATTATTATTACTACAGGTTGAGTATCCCATATCCAAATATTCGGAAATACAGACTTTTTTTGAGTGAGAGTGAAATAGTGAAACCTTTCTTTTTTGATGGCTCAATGTACACAAACTTTGTTCAATGCACAAAGTTATAAAACAATATTGGCTAAAATGACCTTCAGGCTGTGTGTATAATGTGTATATGTAACATAAATGCGTTCTGTGCTTAGACTTGGGTTCCATCACCATGATATCTCATTATAGTATGCAATTATTCCAAAATACGGAATAATCCGATATCCAAAATACCTCTGGTCCCAAGCATTTTGGATAAGGGATACTCTGGGGATTGAAAATATTGCTCAAAATCTAGGATGTATTAAAGCAGAGACCATAATATCCCTGGCATGTGTAACAGATGATAATTGGAGCAGTATGAAGCAAATGTATATCAGACTTCTGGGAGTGTCACAGTGACATAACATATCTATAATAATAATACAGGAACATGACTGGGGAGGTGAGGGGATCTGGGAGCATCATAGTGACATCACTTATATCTATAGTAATAACACAGAGACATGACTGGGGAGGTGATAGGATCTGGGAGTATCACAGTGACGTCACTTATATCTATAGTAATAATACAGGGACATGAGTGGGGAGGTGAAGGGATCTGGGAGTATCACAGTGACGTCACTTATATCTATAGTAATAATACAGGGACATGACTGGGGAGGTGAGGGCATCTGGGAATATCACAGTAACATCACTTATGTCTATAATAATACAGGGACATGACTGGGGAGGTGAGGGAATCTGGGAGCATCATAGTGACATCACTTATCTCTATAGTAATAATACAGAGACATGACTGGGGAGGTGAGGGGATCTGGGAGCGTCACATTTACATTACTTATATCTGTAGTAATAATACAGGAATATGACTGGGGAGGTGATGGGATCTGGGACCATCACAGTGACATCACTTATATCTATAGTTATAGTACAGGTACATGACTGGGAGGTGAAGGGATCTAGGAGTATTTGCAGCGATATTGATGTCTCCCCCATTTCGCAGGGTTACACAGTAGTGAAGAAGATCTCTGGTGAGTGTGAGACACCCAGCAGCCATCCTCGTGTGTCAGGTGGACTAAGCAGGACCCACAGCCCCATCACAGTGCCTCCACCTCACTCACTGATACATGAGAGAGACAGTGACCAGAAGATCCTGGAACTCAACAACAAGATCATTCAGCTGCTGACAGGAGAGGTGACTGCTGGGAATGGGACATTATACAATAACACCAGGGGACATGTCTTGGTGATGACTGAAGAGGTGACTGCTGGGAATGGGACATTATACAGTAACACCAGGGGATGTGTCTCGGTGATGACTGGAGAGGTGACTGCCGGGACTGGGACATTATACAGTAATACCGGGGGACGTGTCTGGGTGATGACTGGAGAGGTGACTGCTGGGAATGGGGCATTATACAGTAACACCAGGGAATGTGTCTGGGTGATGACTGGAGAGGTGACTGCTGGGAATGGGGCATTATACAGTAACACCAGGGAATGTGTCTGGGTGATGACTGGAGAGGTGACTGCTGGGAATGGGGCATTATACAGTAACACCAGGGAATGTGTCTGGGTGATGACTGGAGAGGTGACTGCTGGAAATGGGACATTATACAGTAACACCGGGGATGTGTCTGGGTGATGACTGGAGAGGTGACTGCTGGGAATGGGACATTATACAGTAACACCTTCGGATGTGTCTGGGTGATGTCTGGAGAGGTGACTGCTGGGAATGGGGCATTATACAGTAACACCAGGGAATGTGTCTGGTTGATGACTGGAGAGGTGGCTGCTGGAAATGGGACATTATACAGTAACACCAGGTGATGTGTCTGGGTGATGACTGGAGAGGTGACTGCTGGGAATGGGACATTATACAGTAACACCAGGGGACATGTCTGGGTGATGACTGGAGAGGTGACTGCCGGGAATGGGGCATTATACAGTAACACCAAGGAATGTGTCTGGGTGATGACTGCAGAGGTGCCTGCTGGGAATGGGGCATTATACAATAACACCAGGAGATGTGTCTGGGTGATGACTGGAGAGGTGACTGCTGGGAATGGGGTATTATACAGTAACACCGGGGGGATGTGTCTGGGTGATGACTAGAGAGGTGACTGCTGGGAATGGGACATTATACAGTAACACCAGGGAACGTGTCTGAGTGATGACTGGAGAGATGACTGCTGGGAATGGGACATTATACAGTAACACCAGGAGATGTGTCTGGATGATGACTGGAGAGATGACTGCTGGGAATGGGACATTATACAGTAACACCAGGGGACGTGTCTGGGTGATGACTGGAGAGGTGACTGCTGGGAATGGGACATTATACAGTAACACCAGGAGATGTGTCTGGGTGATGACTGGAGAGGTGACTGCTGGGAATGGGACATTATACAGTAACACCAGGGGATGTGTCTGGGTGATGACTGGAGAGGTGACTGCTGGGAATGGGACATTATACAGTAACACCAGGGGATGTGTCTGGGTGATGACTGCTGGGAATGGGACATTATACAGTAACACCAGGAGATGTGTCTGGATGATGACTGGAGAGGTGACTGCTGGGAATGGGACATTATACAGTAACACCAGGGAACGTGTCTGGGTGATGACTGGAGAGGTGACTGCTGGGAATGGGACATTATACAGTAACACCAGGGGATGTGTCTGGGTGATGACTGGAGAGGTGACTGCTGGGAATGGGACATTATACAGTAACACCAGGGGATGTGTCTGCGTGATGACTGGAGAGGTGACTGCCGGGAATGAGGCATTATACAGTAACACCAGGGGATGTGTCTGGGTGATGACTGGAGAGGTGACTGCCGGGAATGAGGCATTATACAGTAACACCAGGGGACGTGTCTGGGTGATGACTGGAGAGGTGATTGCTGGGAATGGGACATTATACAGTAACACCAGGGGATGTGTCTGGGTGATGACTGGAGAGGTGACTGCTGGGAATGGGACATTATACAGTAACACCAGGGGATGTGTCTGGGTGATGACTGGAGAGGTGACTGCTGGGAATGGGACATTATACAGTAACACCGGGGGATGTGTCTGGGTGATGACTGGAGAGGTGACTGCTGGGATTGGGACATTATACAGTAACACCAGGGGATGTGTCTGGGTGATGACTGGAGAGGTGGCTGCTGGGAATGGGGCATTATACAGTAACACCAGCGGATGTGTCTGGATGATGACTGGAAAGGTGACTGCTGGGAATGGGACGTTATACAGTAACACCAGGGGACGTGTCTGGGTGATGACTGGAGAGGTGATTGCTGGGAATGGGACATTATACAGTAACACCAGGGGATGTGTCTGGGTGATGACTGGAGAGGTGACTGCTGGGAATGGGACATTATACAGTAACACCAGGGGATGTGTCTGGGTGATGACTGGAGAGGTGACTGCTGGGAATGGGACATTATACAGTAACACCGGGGGATGTGTCTGGGTGATGACTGGAGAGGTGACTGCTGGGAATGGGACATTATACAGTAACACTAGGGGATGTGTCTGGGTGATGACTGGAGAGGTGGCTGCTGGGAATGGGGCATTATACAGTAACACCTTCGGATGTGTCTGGGTGATGTCTGGAGAGGTGACTGCTGGGAATGGGGCATTATACAGTAACACCAGGGAATGTGTCTGGTTGATGACTGGAGAGGTGGCTGCTGGAAATGGGACATTATACAGTAACACCAGGTGATGTGTCTGGGTGATGACTGGAGAGGTGACTGCTGGGAATGGGACATTATACAGTAACACCAGGGGACATGTCTGGGTGATGACTGGAGAGGTGACTGCCGGGAATGGGGCATTATACAGTAACACCAAGGAATGTGTCTGGGTGATGACTGCAGAGGTGCCTGCTGGGAATGGGGCATTATACAATAACACCAGGAGATGTGTCTGGGTGATGACTGGAGAGGTGACTGCTGGGAATGGGGTATTATACAGTAACACCGGGGGGATGTGTCTGGGTGATGACTAGAGAGGTGACTGCTGGGAATGGGACATTATACAGTAACACCAGGGAACGTGTCTGAGTGATGACTGGAGAGATGACTGCTGGGAATGGGACATTATACAGTAACACCAGGAGATGTGTCTGGATGATGACTGGAGAGATGACTGCTGGGAATGGGACATTATACAGTAACACCAGGGGACGTGTCTGGGTGATGACTGGAGAGGTGACTGCTGGGAATGGGACATTATACAGTAACACCAGGAGATGTGTCTGGGTGATGACTGGAGAGGTGACTGCTGGGAATGGGACATTATACAGTAACACCAGGGGATGTGTCTGGGTGATGACTGGAGAGGTGACTGCTGGGAATGGGACATTATACAGTAACACCAGGGGATGTGTCTGGGTGATGACTGCTGGGAATGGGACATTATACAGTAACACCAGGAGATGTGTCTGGATGATGACTGGAGAGGTGACTGCTAGGAATGGGACATTATACAGTAACACCAGGGAACGTGTCTGGGTGATGACTGGAGAGGTGACTGCTGGGAATGGGACATTATACAGTAACACCAGGGGATGTGTCTGGGTGATGACTGGAGAGGTGACTGCTGGGAATGGGACATTATACAGTAACACCAGGGGATGTGTCTGCGTGATGACTGGAGAGGTGACTGCCGGGAATGAGGCATTATACAGTAACACCAGGGGATGTGTCTGGGTGATGACTGGAGAGGTGACTGCCGGGAATGAGGCATTATACAGTAACACCAGGGGACGTGTCTGGGTGATGACTGGAGAGGTGATTGCTGGGAATGGGACATTATACAGTAACACCAGGGGATGTGTCTGGGTGATGACTGGAGAGGTGACTGCTGGGAATGGGACATTATACAGTAACACCAGGGGATGTGTCTGGGTGATGACTGGAGAGGTGACTGCTGGGAATGGGACATTATACAGTAACACCGGGGGATGTGTCTGGGTGATGACTGGAGAGGTGACTGCTGGGATTGGGACATTATACAGTAACACCAGGGGATGTGTCTGGGTGATGACTGGAGAGGTGGCTGCTGGGAATGGGGCATTATACAGTAACACCAGCGGATGTGTCTGGATGATGACTGGAAAGGTGACTGCTGGGAATGGGACGTTATACAGTAACACCAGGGGACGTGTCTGGGTGATGACTGGAGAGGTGATTGCCGGGAATGGGACATTATACAGTAACACCAGGGGATGTGTCTGGGTGATGACTGGAGAGGTGACTGCTGGGAATGGGACATTATACAGTAACACCAGGGGATGTGTCTGGGTGATGACTGGAGAGGTGACTGCTGGGAATGGGACATTATACAGTAACACCGGGGGATGTGTCTGGGTGATGACTGGAGAGGTGACTGCTGGGAATGGGACATTATACAGTAACACTAGGGGATGTGTCTGGGTGATGACTGGAGAGGTGGCTGCTGGGAATGGGGCATTATACAGTAACACCAGCGGATGTGTCTGGATGATGACTGGAAAGGTGACTGCTGGGAATGGGACGTTATACAGTAACACCAGGGGATGTGTCTGGGTGATGACTGGAGAGGTGGCTGCTGGGAATGGGGCATTATACAGTAACAGCAGGGGATGTCTCTGGGTGATGACCGGAGAGGTGACTGCTGGGAATGGGTCATTATACAGTAACACCGGGGGACATGTCTGGGTGATGACTGGAGAGGTGACTGCTGGGAATGGTACATTATACAGTAACACTAGGGAACGTGTCTGAGTGATGACTGGAGAGGTGACTGCTTGGAATGGGGCATTATACAGTAACACCAGGGGATGTGTCTGGGTGATTACTGGAGAGGTGACTGCTGGGAATGGAGCATTATACAGTAACACCAGGGGACGTGTCTGGGTGATGACTGTATCACTGTGTGTGTCAGGTACCTATAAGGTGTCAGGATGTCACTGTCTATGTCTCCATGCAGGAGGGGGAGTATATAGAGGAACACAGGGGTCTGTACAAGGACGTGATGATGGAGAATCACCGGCCCCTCACATCACTGGGTAAGAGGAGACTGTCATGTATTGTACAGGGTAGAGCAGGTATGGGGGCCCCCTATATACACACATCATCTGATAATCACATATATACACTGTACTCAGTCACTGTGTGTCTCCTACAGATGGGCCCAGTAACAGAGATACCCCAGAGAGATGTCCCCGTCCTCTGTATTCCCAGGATTGTACAGAGGAGAATCACAGGATCCCACAGGAGGATCAGGTAGGTGGGATTTAGGGTCTCCCCAATATACCAAAGTGACTGTCACTATATGATCTGTAGAGGAGCTGTGTGTCTTATACACTGATATTATACTGTTTCACCTCAGTTTAATCACTATGCAAATGCCATTGTATTTTCTGCTGCGGGGTATACTGGGCTCCACAAGGATTAACATCGGGTGTAGAGTAGGATCTTGATCCGAGGCACCAACAGGCTCACATCTTTTGACTGTTCCCAAGATGCACAGCGCCGCCTCCTCTATAGTCCCGCCTCCGTGCACAGCTCAGTCAGTAGGTTGGTGTCTTGCAGTAAGCAGTCACATAACAGGGGTGCTGCATTAGGCAGCCTATTGATGGCTTTATTGTAAAGGAAAAGACTGAAGATTCTTCTGACAGAGTAACAGGGCTGCAGCCGGCAACGTCTCACAGACGTCCCTGACTGCAGCTCCATCACTCCCAGCGGCTCTGTATACTCCCGCGCCCTGGTTGCCGGGTCACTGCAGCGGAGGCTCCGGTTCTTTCACAACATCAGTCACACACTCGCCGCCGTCCTCCCGGATCGTGGGGCCGCAGGTACGGGGGAGGTAAGGGGTCTCTCTGGCCGCACTTTACCGCGATCCAGCGATCTAGTAAAGGGTATTTCACTCAGCGGGCTATTCCTATATTGCTGTACCTGAGTGACTAAGTGTATCAGATGTCTTTCTGTATAATATAGGATTGTATCACAAGATATACTTGCTGTGTATTTTTCCTTGTGATTTATAGTCACCATATTGATTTATATCTCTTGAACACCCGGTTTGTGCCGTCATAGTCACATCACCGGGTGTTCTTGCTGGGTATATTGCTGCTACACCTTGTACCAGGTTTCCCGATATTGTGCACGCTCTTATGTCTGCTACACGTGGCAATGACGCTGGGGCTTCTCCCACACTGCGTGGTAGTGAGGCCGCAGACGTAATGGAGGAAATGGTTGTTTCCTCTGCTCTACAAGTAACTACCGTCACCTCCCTGAAGGAACCGACGGATAGACGTGTGGAGGGCTGTTTAAAAGCGATTTATACCCTAACAGGGGCTGTGTATAGGCGAACCATTGGACTGCTGAAGCTGTTGAGGCGTGGGCTCAGGAGCTTAAGGCGGAACTGCCTTCCAATGCGTCTGAGCATGCTCCACAATGTCTCTCGTATTGTCACGATCCGGGTATCTGGACGCCATTACTTACCCTTCAGATGCCTCCTAAGGCGGGCTCAGCGTTCCAGGACCGGATCCCGCTGTTCCTGAGTTTCCACATGCAGAGTGTCAGAGTGGTGTTTTCATCAGCCGCGGCCTCCGCTGTGCCCGCGTGGTTAAATGTGCATCTATCAGCCTGGCGTCTCCTGTCTCTGGTGGCCGGCGCCGCCATTACTGTTTCCCAGACCACATGGATTACAAACCAAACTTCCCTCCAAGTGTCTGCATGGGCGCAGCCATCTTGGATTCTGTCATCTGATCATTTCCACCAATCTGCTGTCTGTATTGTTGATTTGCATAATTGCCTAGCCAACCCCTTCCTTGCTGCAGGTATAAGTAAGCTGTGCCTGAGCAAGGAAGACGTCAGTGCTTTGGTTGTCAAACCTAGTTCCTGTTTGTCTCTCTCCTGTGATTGTCTTCCAGGTTCCAGCTCCTGTCTCAAGACTTCCACCATAGAGACCCGCACCAGCATTCCACCTGCGGTGTAGCCTGACTCTCCAATCCATCGTGGATTCATCTGTTTCCAGCTACAACATTACCTGCTTCCAGCTCAGCTTCCAGCAGAGTACAGCTTCCCTTAAAGGGCCGGTGTCCTTTCTACACTTTACCACTCTCCACCGGTATTATTATTTCTCCGCTCTCAAGTTCTACATTTCAGTTCATATTTCATCGCTCCCAAGTTCATTTATTATTTAACTGGTTCCAGCCAGTATCCACTCCGTGCTAACAGCAGTCTGGTTCCAGCCAGTATCCACAGCAGCTGTTTTACCTTCAGCAACCCAGCTTTTCCTGGAACACCAGCTGGCACAATCCTGGGTTATCTCCATTGCTACAGTCGGGCCTGGTAAGGACTTTCCATCTAGAAGATCATAAGAACTATCTCACACTACCAGTGCCCTGTGGCTCCTGCCATCCTGTAGTACTCAGGAACTGTATTTATTCTTTGCTGACTTTTACGTTTTCTTTTACTGCTGCCGTGTTGCGGAGTTGTCATAATAAACATCATTGACTTTTATCCAAGTTGTCGTGGTCACGCCTTCGGGCAGTTATTATTCATGTTACTTACATGTCCAGGGGTCTGATACAACCTCCCTGGTTCCGGTACATCTCAGCCCCTACAACTGAGGCTGCCTCCCGTCAGCTCAGGCCCTCAGTTGTGACACGTATATTACCACGGCTTCTCTATACCTTAAGTAGGCAGCCTCCGATGCCGGGGTGCTCGAGACCAAGGCTGCTACTACGTCTGACTTGACAAGACGTATACTTTGGTTGAGATTCTGGTCGGTGGATGTGGATTCCAAGAAAACCCTGGAGGTGCTTCCTTTCAAGGGAGACATTCTCTTCGGAGAAGACCTCAATAAGATTGTGGCTGATCTGGCTACTGCTAAAACTGCTTGCCTACCTAGTACGGCTCCTTCCGCACAGAAGGCTAAAAGTACTCTCCCTCGGCCCTTTCGTCCTCCAGGAAAAGCAAAAGGTCAGGCATACCCAAAGCAAGCTCGTGCTTCCAGACCTGCCAAGCCCAGACCAAAGCGTGCCTGGGCCGCCCATCAGCCTGCTTCCAAAACTGACAAGCCTGCCACATGACGGGGCGGGCCTCCCACTGGGGGATCCCAAGGTGGGGGGCCGACTTCTAGGTTTTGCCCAGGAATGGTTGCAGAGCACTTCGGATAACTGGGTAAGGGAAGTCGTCACTCGAGGTTACGCCATACCCTTCAAGAATCGTCCCCCTCATCGATTTTGTTTTACAGATGTGCCTCTGTATCTGGCAAAAGCAAACACTTTGTATTCGGTGGTGCGCTCCCTCCTGTCCACCGGAGTGGTGATACAGGTGCCTCTAGCTCAAAGGGGGAACGGGTACTATTCAACGCTGTTCCTAGTCCCGAAACCGGATGGGTCCTCACGGCCCATTCTCAATCTGAAGTCCTTGAACAAGCATATGCGGGTCTCCTAGTTTCGTATGGAAACTCTGCACTCTATTGTTCTGGTCTTGGAGCCTGGGGACTTTATGGTCTCCCTGGACATACAGGATGCCTTCCTCCATATTCCTATTGCGGTATCTCATCTGAGGTACCTGAGGTTTGCGGTGGGCAACCTACATTACCAATTTCGGGCGTTACCCTTTGGTTTGACAATGGCTCCCCAAGTTTTCACCAAAGTTATGGCGGTCATGACAGCTTCACTCTGCCGTCAAGGGGTAAGGTTCCTGCTGTATTTGGAAAAATTGTTGATCCTGGCGAATTCCCCAGATCTTCTCCTGTGTGATCTCGATCTGACGGTCCAGTGCATGAAATCCCACGGGTGGCTGATCAACTGGAAGAAATCCTCCCTGGTTCCTGCTCGGAGCATGGTACACCTGGGAGCGTTATTGGACACTCACCACCAGCAGTTGTTCCTGTCTCAGGAGAAAGTCCTGAAACTTCAAGACACGATTCAATGCTTCCTATCTCGTCCGCAAGTGTTGATTCATTCGGCAATGCAAGTGCTAGGTCTCATGGTGTCGGCTTTTAACATGGTGGAGTATGCTCAATTCCATTCTCGCCCTCTGCAGAAGTTGATTCTGTCCAAGTGGGACGGCCTGCCTCACCGGATCAGGTTTCACATGATGTCCTTGTCTCCGGGGGTCTGCCTGTCACTGAGCTGGTGGCTCCAGGACCAACGGTTGTGCAGGGGCCATTCCTTCTGGATATCCAACTGGGTCCTGCTGACGACGGATGCCAGTCTTAGAGGTTGGGGAGCAGTGTTGGAACAGCACTCTCTTCAGGGTCGGTGGGCCAAGGAGGAGTCTCTACTCCCGATAAATATTCTGGAACTGCGGGCAGTGTTCAATGCATTGACAATAGCCCAGCATCTCATACAGAACAGACCTGTTGAAGTACAATCGGACAACGCCACCACGGTGGCGTACAACAATCAGGGCGGCACTCGAAGCCGCATGCCATTGAGGGAAGTATCACAGATTCTTCAATGGGTGGAACTTCATCTGCCAGCCATATCGGCAGTGTTCATTCTGGGGGTCCTAAACTGGGAAGCGGACTTTCTCATTCATCAGGACATACATGTGAGAGAGTGGAGCCTCCATCCAGAAGTGTTTCAACTCTTATTGGACAAGTGGGGCCTTCCAGATGTGGACCTGATGGCATCTCGACACAAACGCAAGGTTCTGGTCTTCAGAGCAAGGACAAGGGATCCTCAAGCTGCGTTCGTGGACGTTCTGGCAATACCATGGAACTTTCAGCTACCGTATGTGTTCCCTCCGGTGTCACTCCTGCCCAGAGTAATACGGAAGTTCAAGTAAGAAGGCGGAAACCTGCTTCTGGTTGCTCTAGCGTGGCCCAGATGGCACTGGTTCTCCAATCTACTGGGTCTCTCGTGGGATGGTCCCCTTCTACTTCCACAACGACCGGACCTCCTCGTTCAGGGTCCTTGTGTTTACCAGGATTTGGCCCATCTGTCTTCGACGGCGTGGCTCTTGAAGCTTTCGTCCTGAGGCCCAAGTGTTTTTCTGAGGTGGTCGTTCAAACTGTGTTGAAGGCCTGTAAGCCGGCTTCTGCTCGGAACTACCATAGGGTCTGGAATGCTTACTTCACTTGGTGTGCATTTCATAATCATGACGTTTTCAAATTTAGTACGGCCAAACTATTGGCTTTTCTACAACAGGTCCTGGATTTAGGCCTGCGTCTAGCCTCCCTCAAGGTTCAAATATCTGCCATCCCTCAAGGTTCACATCTCTGCTTTGATGGTTTGGTTTCAGAGAAAGATAGCTACCCTACCTGATGTCCATACATTCACTCAGGGTGTGCTGCGGATTCAGCCTCCATATGTGCCACCTGTGGCCCCTTGGGACTTGTCGGTGGTTTTGGAGGCCTTGCAAGAGTCTCCGTTTGAGCCTCTTGCCTCTACTGACCTTAAGTGGCTTTCCTTTAAGGTCCTCTTCTTGCTGGCGATTGTTTCAGATAGAAGGGTATCAGACTTGGATACCTTATCCTGTAACTCTCCCTATTTCATTTTTCACCGTGACCGGGCGGTTCTTAGAACGCGGCCAGGTTATTTGCCTATGGTGGTGTCTTCCTTCCACCTTAACCAGGAGATATTGGTTCCGGCTTTTAATTCTCCTGAGTTGTCTTCCAAAGAGCGGTCTTTGGATGTGGTACGGGCTCTCCGTATCTATGTGAAGAGAACTGCCTCTTTTAGGAAATCTGATTCTCTTTTTGTGTTGTTTGGATTTCACAAACGTGGCTGGCCTGCTTCCATGCAGACTTTGGGCAGGTGGATTAGAATGGTGATTGCACATGCTTATGTACAGGCTGGTCGCCCGGTTCCTGCTACCATTAAAGCCCATTCTACTCGGTCGGTTGGACCTTCTTGGGCGGCCCACCATGGTGCGACCCTTGAACAGTTGTGCAAGGGGGCAACATGGTCCTCTGGGAACACGTTTATAAGGTTCTATGCCTTCGATACCGCCACTTCCCAGGATGCTTCCTTTGGACACCAGGTTCTTGTGCCCACTACAGTGCTTCCCCTCACATAAGGAACTGCTTTAGGACATCCCCGATGTTAATCTTTGTGGAGCCCAGTGTACCCCGCAGCAGAAAACGAGATTTATGGTAAGAACTTACTGTTGTTAAATCTGTTTCTGCGAGGTACACTGGGCTCCACAAGGCGCCCACCCTGACACACTTAGCTTCTTTGGGTTGGTATTGGCATAGCCGCTGACACCCTTTCCTGTGGTGAGTGTGTGGTGTACTTGGCTACGAGCGATTGTCGTCACTGATACCTGCTACTGCATTGGGCTAATTAACGAAACTGAGCTCCTGTGCACATAGGCGGGGTTATAGAGGAGGCGGCGCAGTGCATCTTGGGAACAGTCAAAAGCTTTGAGCCTGTTGGTGCCCCGGATCAAGATCCTACTCTACACCCGATTTTATCCTTGTGGAGCCCAGTGTACCACACAGAAAGAGATTTAACAACGGTAAGTTCTTACCATAAATATCTTTATTTTTTGGTTATTTAGGTAGAACGTCTGTCTGATATTAAGGCAGAAGATATAGATGAAGAAGAAGAGACGTATGTGACTGATATAAAGGCAGAAGATATAGAGGGAGAAGAAAAGACGTATGTGACTGATATAAAGGCAGAAGATATAGAGGGAGAAGAAGATACGTATGTGACTGATATAAAGGCAGAAGATATAGAGGGAAAAGAAGAGACGTATGTGACTGATATAAAGGCAGAAGATATAGAGGGAGAAGAAGAGATGTATGTGACTGATATAAAGGCAGAAGATATAGAGGGAGAAGAAGAGACGTATGTGACTGATATGAAGGCAGAAGATACAGAGGGAGAAGAGGAGACGTATGTGACTGATATAAAGGCAGAAGATATAGAGGGAGAAGAAGAGATGTATGTGACTGATATAAAGGCAGAAGATATAGCAGGAGAAGAAGAGACGTATGTGACTGATATAAAGGCAGAAGATATAGAGGGAGAAGAAGAGACATATATGACTGATATAAAGGCAGAAGATATAGCGGGAGAAGAAGAGACGTATGTGACTGATATAAAGGCAGAAGATATAGAGGGAGAAGAAGAGATGTATGTGACTGATATAAAGGCAGAAGATATAGAGGGAGAAGAAGAGACGTATGTGAGGGGTGATCAGCAGTGTAAGGAGGAGGAGATCCCTACAGATATCAGCACAGGTGAGTAATAAACACTTATTACAGAAGTCACATATTCTCCTTGCTCAGTCACTACAACAATCTCTTATCCTACACCCTCCTCCGCCATCAGCCCTGTTCTCAGTTGGGTGTTTCTAACACAAGGCTATCCATGACAAATATCACATGTAGAGAGTTATTACACACAACACTATAATGTTATTAAAAGTAACAAGCAGAAGTTTATTATTACTGATTATATATAAATGTGTATATATGTATGTATATAATATAATTAGTATTATTTTTTTGTGGAGTGCCTAATTTATATGCATTTTGTTAGATGATGCAGGTATGAAATATTTCCTGCTATACAGTAGACCTGAGCTCACGAAATACAATTCGTATAAGATTCAGAAATAAAATGACATTTGAATCTAGAACTTCAAGTAAAACAGAGTAAAAGCTTATCACAAGTACATATCTGTATAATCAAAGGCAAGCATTTTGCACTTGTTGTCACCCTTGCATGGGCGGGCTTGTTCTTATCCACTCCAATTCACTCTAAATCCAAATTGCGTGTCACCCAATGCGTTTCATCAAAAGTGATTTATTCAGGGGTGTTTTCTGTTAAAGGCTTTATCCTTAAATATCAGTTGTGTAGACTTAAAAATAATTGTGTAACCTTCAGACAGTAATTGTGGACTTGTTCATGATGAACACATTCCTAATTACTTGTGAATAATAGTTCCTGCTCTGTGCAGTTCTGAGGTTATGACTTTAGGGAATGTAATGGTCAGATCCAATATTGCTCAATCTAAGGTCTCCCAGTAGCCTTACTACATACATTAATGTGTCTTGCATTACTATTTTCTCCGGCTGGGTCCACAGGTTATCCACAGGATAACAATGGGATATGATGGAGCGACTCCGGATTGGCACCAAATGATCACAAGCTTTCCGGCCTCCCAGGATGCAACCGGCTCGTCCATATATCCCCGCCCACCGGCTCGGTCAAATCAGTTTTTTGTTTGGTGAGGAAGGAGTCCGGACCACGGTCACAGGGTGCTGTGTTTGGCAGCCCTAAGCTTTTTTATTTTATTTTTATAGTCTTACTACATAGTTTTTTGAGTGATCTTTCCTAACAGCGTCTTACACGCATATTGGAAAGAGTCGCTCCAACAACTATCTGACGGGAGACAACAACGCTTACCCACGGTACAAGTGCTGTCTCGACGGGCGTCTGTGTTGGATATACTAGCAGGTCCAGCAGACGTTACCAGGCTGTGGCCGGAGCACTGGGAGAAGGTAAGGCGTCTGTTCCGCTTAGAAGGGGAATACGGACACAGCCGCACTGTTTGGGGGGAGACTACCAAACAGTAGCTAGCACGCCGCCACCACGGGTGCTCCAGCGATAGGCCTTAGAAATCATAAGGCACTAGGATTAGTTTGAAGTGGCGATCCCTAGGGTTGATGTCAGCGGTGGGGAGTCAGACTCTCTCCTGGTCGCCCCTCCCCCAGTTCTGGACCAGTTTCCTTGTGTCTCCCGCCATAAACTGATTGCCTCACTTCCGTCTGACGCTACCACGAGGGGACTCTGTCGCAAGCATAGGCCGCTGCGTCTGTATACACTAAGTTTTCCGCTAGGAGATCGGGTCGCAGACGGGTGCGTCTGCATGCACTAATGTTCACTGAGAGTCTGTGTCCACTAAAAAGTTACCGGAGCGGTAGTGTACACTAGTAGCGTCTGGATCCACTCAGCGTTCGTGAACGTATTGATCGATCCTGGAAGTGGGGTGAGTCTTCCTGTATCCCACTGTATGGAGTAAGGGTTATACAGCACTAAATTTCTATCTACTTTTCTCTTACATCCTAGAGGATGCTGGGTACTCCGTGAGGACCATGGGGATAGACGGGCTCCGCAGGAGACACGGGCACTTTAAGAAAGACTTTAGATCTGGTGTGCACTGGCTCCTCCCTCTATGCCCCTCCTCCAGACCTCAGTTTGATACTGTGCTCAGTGGAGACTGGGTGCTTACAGAGAGCTCTCCTGAGTTTCCTGTCAGAAAGTATATTTGTTAGGTTTTTTATTTTCAGGGAGCATTGCTGACAACAGACTCCCTGCATCGAGGGACTGAGGGAAGAGAAGCAGACCTACTTCTGTGAGTTTCAAGACTCTGTTTCTTAGGCTACTGGACACCATTAGCTCCAGAGGGAGTCAGAACACAGGTCTCACCCTGGAGTTCGTTTTGGAGCCGCGCCGCCGTCCCCCTCGCAGAGCCGGAAGATAGAAGCCGCGTGAGTATGAGAAGAAAAGAAGACTTCAGAGGCGGCAGAAGACTTCATGATCTTCACTGAGGTAACGCACAGCATTGCAGCGGTGCGCCATTGCTCCCATACACCTCACACACGGCAGTCACTGTAACGGTGCAGGGCGCAGGGGGTGGCGCCCTGGGCAGCATGTAACCCTCTTTTCTGGCAAAAATAATATATATACAGCTAACCACTGTATAGATATATATATATATAAGAGAATATCCGCACTGTGCTGTGCATGAGAATCCACATAAGATGGTGCTCAACTCCACGGAACAGTTAATTCCAATAAACAGTCATTTGTAAAGGAGGGCACTCACCAGATTTTTTTGTAAAATAATAGCTGCAGTTTTAATATTGTATCATCAAGTCGACGTTTCGATCACATCCCAGTAATCTTTGTCAAGACACCAAACATTGTTCCAGGCAACAGGACACCACAAGTAGCATGTCCAACCAATTCACATACAGAGCTATTTATACCCCTGCTAATTGAGCACACCCAGGACACACCCACCGTCACTCAAGGTGTAGAACAAACTACAAATCTGTAATACATCATATCAGAAAATGAAGAACACTGGCCAGATCAGTATTAACATCTATCAGAGAAGCCATAGGGACAAAAACGGCGAGCCACATAGACCTACAGGTCTTAAAAATAGACTAAATAGAAAGCCAGGAAGTGCTTGTGCGTTCCATTCAGCCGTGGAACACACGCGCCGGGCGGAAGTGACTCGCAAAGATCCACCTGGATTTGCGTTGTCTAAGTTTCAGTTCCCTGTTGCCGCCACGGATAGACGAGGGAATATGGTCAGTCAGCATGCATTTGAGACCGGATATGGAATGCTTGAGTCGTAGTCAGTGTTTTGCTACTGGCTTGTCTGTTTTGTTTGTTTCGAGTGCCTAACCACTGTATATATAAAGAGCCCCCGCCAGTGTACAGTATATTTGATCGGGACAGAAGCCCGCCGTCGAGGGGGCGGGGCTTCTCCCTCAGCACTCACCAGCGCCATTTTCTCCACAGCACAGCGCTGAGAGGAAGCTCCGCGGACTCTCCCCTGCTCAATCACACGGTGAAAGAGGGTTTTGAAGTAGAGGGGGGGCACATAATTGGCGGAAATTTATAAGTAAAACAGTGCTACTGGGTAAACACATAATTATGTAGTGTTTTTTTCCTGGGTCATATAGCGCTGGGTGTGTGCTGGCATACTCTCTCTGTCTCTCCAAAAGGCCTTGTGGGGGAACTGTCTTCAGATAAGAGGATTCCCTGAGTGTGTTGTGTCGGTACGCGTGTGTCGACATGTCTGAGGTAGAAGGATTTCAGGAGGAGGAGGTAAAAATGAATGAGGTGTCTCCGTCGACAACGTCGACACCTGACTGGATGGATATGTGGAATGTTTTAAGTGCTAATGTAAATTTGTTGCACAAAAGATTAGACAAAGCTGAAGCTAGGGTACGGCCAGGGTCTCAACCCATGCCTGCCCCTATGTCGCAGGGACCTTTGGGGTCTCAAAAGCGCCCACTATCCAAAATTGTTGACACAGATACCGACACGGATTCTGACTCCAGTGTCGACTATGATGATGCCAGGTTACAGCCAAAAGTGACAAAATGTATTCGGTATATGATTATTGCATTCAAAGAGGCTTTGCATATCACAGAGGAACCCCCTGTCTCAGACACGAGGGTACACATGTATAAGGTGAAGAAACCTGAGGTCACCTTTTCCCCCTCACATGAGTTGAACGAATTACTGTATGTGAAAAAGCTTGGGAATCTCAAGACAAAAAACTGCAGATTCCCAAGAGGATTCTTATGGCGTATCCTTTCCCGCCAACGGTCAGGATACGTTGGGAATCCTCCCCTAGGGTGGATAAAGCATTGACACGCTTATCCAAAAAGGTAGCGCTGCCATCCCAGGAAACGGCTGCCCTCAAGGATCCTGCTGACCGCAAGCAGGAGGTTACCCTGAAGTCCATTTACACACATTCTGGTACCTTACTCAGACCGGCTATTGCGTCGGCCTGGGTTTGTAGCGCTGTAGCAGCATGGACAGGTACCTCATCTGTGGAGATTGAGACCCTATATAAGGATTCTATGTTATTGACCCTAGGGCATATAAAGGATGCTGTCCTATATGAGAGATGCTCAGAGACCTTAGTCTACTGGGTTCTAGAATAAACGTTATGTTGATTTCTGCTAGACGAATCCTATGGACCCGGCAATGGACAGGTGATGCCGACTCAAAAAGGCATATGGAGGTTTTACCTTACAGAGGGGAGGAATTGTTTGGGTAAGGTCTCTCGGACCTGGTCTCCACAGCTACGGCTGGTAAATCAAATTTTTTGCCTTATATTCCCTCACAACCTAAGAAAGCACCGCATTATCAAATGCAGTCCTTTCGATCACCAAAATACAAGAAAGTACGATGTGCGTCCTTTCTTGCCAGAGGTAAGGGCAGAGGAAAGAAGCTGCACAACACAGCTAGTTCCCAGGAACAGAAGTCCTCCCCGGCCTCTACAAAATCCACTGCATAACGCTGGGGCTCCGCTAAAGGACTCCGCCCCAGTGGGGGCACGTCTTTGGGTTTTCAGCCACATCTGGGTTCACTCGCAGGTGGATCCCCGGGCCATAGAAATTGGGTCTCAGGGTTACAAGCTGGAATTCGAAGAAGTGCCCCCTCGCCGATTTTTCAAATCGGCCCTACCATCTTCTCCCCAGGAGAGGGAGACGGTGTTAAATGCAATTCACAAATTGTATCTTCAACAGGTGGTAGTCAAGGTTCCCCTGCTTCAACAAGGAAGGGGATATTACTCGACCATGTTTGTAGTCCCGAAACCGGACGGTTTGGTCAGACCCATACTGAATTTAAAATCTCTGAACCTATACTTGAAAAGGTTCAAGTTCAAGATGGAACCGCTAAGAGCGGTCATCGCCAGCCTGGAAGGGGGGGGATTTTATGGTATCTCTGGACATAAAGGATGCATACCTTCATGTCCCCATTTATCTACCTCATCAGGCCTACCTAAGATTTGTGGTACAGGATTGTCATTACCAATTCCAGACGTTGCCGTTTGGTCTTTCCACGGCCCCGAGAGTTTTCACCAAGGTAATGGCGGAAATGATAGTGCTCCTGCGAAAGCAGGGTGTCACAATTATCCCATACTTGGACGATCTCCTCATAAAAGCGAGATCAAGAGAGCAGTTACTGAACAGCGGATTTCACAAGAGGGGTTGGCCTGCTACTAAACAGACACTAGCAAGATGGCTTCGAATGACTATTTCAGAAACATATTCTCGAGCTGATCTCCCTGTTCCGGCTAATGTCTCTGCTCACTCTACATTTAAGGTAGGTCCTTCAAGGGCAGTACAACGTGGTGCTTCAGCAGAACAGATATGTAAGGCAGCCACATGGTCTTCCATTAACACATTAGACATTATGCCATGGATACCTTTGCCTCTCATGACGCTGGATTTGGGCGCAAGGTTCTCCTGTCTAATCAAGAGCGTCCCCCACCACTAAAAATTTATTTTTTGGGGGAAATCCCATTTTCTCTTACGTCCTAGAGGATGATGGGGACTCCGTAAGGACCATGGGGTATAGACGGGCTCCGCAGGAGACATGGGCACTCTGAGACCTTTTAATGGGTGTGAGCTGGCTCCTCCTTCTATGCCCCTCCTCCAGACCTCAGTTAGATTCTGTGCCCAGAGGAGACTGGTCACAAACTAGGGGAGCTCTACTGAGTTTCTCTAGAAAAGACTTTTGTTAGGTTTTTTTATTTTCAGGAAGCACTGCTGGCAACACTCCCTGCATTGTGGGACTAAGGGGAGAAGCAGACCTACTTTACTGATAGGCTCTGCTTCTTAGGCTACTGGACACCATTAGCTCCAGAGTGTCAGAACACAGGTGTCTTCCTCGCTGTTCGTCCCAGAGCCGCGCCGCCGTCCTCCTCGCAGAGCCGGAAGATAGAAGCCTGGTGAGTATAGGAAGCAAGAAGACTTCAAAGGCGGCAGGAGACTTCAGATCTTTGTGAGGTACCGCGCAGCGGTCGTGCTACACGCCATTTCTCCCACACACACACACAACAGCACAGCAAGGGCACAGGGGGGGCGCCCTGGGCAGCAATTTTTACTTCATATATAGGCTGGCACAAGTATAGATACTGCTGAGGCAGTATATAAAGCCCCGCCAGTATAAAGAAACAGCGGGACCGAAGCCCGCCATCGAGGGGGCGGAGCTTGTTCCCTCAGCTCTAACCAGCGCCATTTTCTCCACAGCGTGCTGCAGAGAAGATGCTCCCGGACTCTTTCCCCTGCTGTACACAAGTAACAGGGTGCAAAACGAGGGGGGGCACATTAATTTGGTGCAAAATGTATTATTATAAAAGCGCTTACTAGTCTGGGACTTTGTTTCAGAACCACAGGGCGCTGGGTGTGTGCTGGCATACTTTCTCTCTGTCTCTCCAAAGGGCCTTATTGTGGGTCTGACCCCATATCCATATATCTCAATGTGTGTGGGGTGTCATTACGTATGTGTCGACATGTCTGAAGCGGAAGGCTCTTCTAGGGAGGATGCAGAGCAGATGGTAGTATTGTCTCCGGAGGCACCGCCGACGGCTAATTGGGTTGACATGTGGAATGTTTTGAATGCAAATGTGGCTTTATTACATAAGAGATTGGACAAAGCAGAGTCCAAATGCCAACCAGGGAGTCACTCCATGGCCCTTACTGTGTCACAAGACCGTTCAGGGTCCCCAAAACGTCCCTTTACCCAGTTAGCAGACACTGATACCGACACGGATTCCAACTCCAGTGTCGACTATGATGAGGCAAAGTTGCACCCAAGGGTGGCAAAGAGTATTCAATACATGATTATTGCAATAAAAGATGTTTTACATATCACAGAGGACCCGTCTGTCCCAGACACACGGGTCTGTATGTTTAAGGGGAAGAAACTCAAGACAAGAAACTGCAGATTCCCAAGAGAATTATAATGGTGTATCCCTTCCCCTGACAGGACAGGTTACGGTGGGAATCCTCACCCACGGTGGACAAGGCCCTGACGCGCTTGTCCAAAAAGGTGGCCCTACCGTCCCCGAACACGGCGACCTTAAAAGATCCTGCGGATCGCAGGCAGGAAACTACCTTCAAATCAATTTATGCGACTACGGGAGCCCTGCTCAGACCGGCGGTAGCGTCGGCATGGGTGGGGAGCGCAATTGCAGCATGGGCAGATAACTTGTCTTCTGACATGGACACCCTCAATAAAGACAGTGTTTTGTTGACATTAGGTCACATAAAGGACGCAGCGTTATATATGAGGGAGGCTGCGAGAGATATTGGGCTCTTGGGTTCAAGAGCAAATGCCATGGCAATTTCAGCTAGGAGGTCACTGTGGACCCGCCAATGGACTCGGGATGCTGACTCCAAGAGACTTATGGAGGCTTTGCCTTACAAGGGTGAAGTTCTGTTTGGGGAAGGCCTCGCGGACCTGGTTTCCACAGCTACTGGGGGTAAGTCTTCTTTTCTGCCTTACATTCCCCCACAGCAAAAGAAAACCCAGATGCAGTCCTTTCGGTCTCATAAATTCAGAAAGGGGCGCGGTTCATCCTTCCTCGCCAGAGGTAGAGGTAGGGGGAAAAGAACACCAGCTTCGGCTAGTTCCCAGGAGCAAAAGTCCTCCCCGACCTCTACCAAATCCACCGCATGACACCGGTGGGGGCACGTCTTCAGCTCTTCAGCCAGGTCTCGGTTCATTCAAACTTGGATCCTTGGGTGATAGAAATTTTGTCCCAAGGCTACAAACTGGAGTTCGAAGATGTGCCTCCACGCCGATTTTTCAAATCGGCCATACCAGCTTCTCTACCAGAGAGAGCAATAGTTTCGGCGGCTAAACAAAAGCTGTGTCAACAGCAAGTGATTATCCAGGTTCCCCAGTTGCAACAGGGAAAGGGGTTCTATTCAACCCCGTTTGTTGTCCCGAAGCCGGACGGCTCGATCAGACCGATTCTGAACCTAAAATCCCTAAATCTATATTTGAAGAGATTCAAATTCAAAATGGAATCTCTCCGGGCAGTGATCTCCTGCCTGGAAGGGGGGGATTTTATGGTGTCACTAGACATAAAGGATGCATACTTACATGTCCCCATATATCCTCCTCATCAGGCGTACCTGAGATTCGCTGTACAGGATTGTCATTACCAGTTTCAGACGTTGCCGTTTGCTTTCCACGGCCCCTAGGATTTTCACCAAGGTAATGGCAGAAATGATGGTGCTCCTGCGCAAGCAGGGTGTCAAAATTATCCCGTACTTGGACGATCTCCTGATAAAAGCGAGATCAAGAGAACAATTACTGAAGAGCGTGGCTCTCTCTCTGAGGGTGCTACAGCAACACGGAACGGCAGAGGGTTTTTCTCCTAGTGGAAAAAGCTCTGGAACTCCAGAACATGGTCGGGGTTCTGCTGAAATCGAAAAGAGTGTCGATTCATCAATGCACTCGAGTGTTGAGAAAGATGGTGGCGGCCTACGAGGCCATTCCGTTTGGCAGGTTCCATTCAAGAACTTTTCAGTGGGGCCTATTGAGCAAGTGGTCAGGGTCCCATCTCCAAATGCATCAGATGATAAGCCTGTCCCCCAGCGCCAGTATATCTCTCCTGTGGTGGCTCCAGAGTGCTCACCTTCTAGAGGGTCGCAGGTTTGGAATTCAAGATTGGGTTCTCGTGACCACGGATGCGAGCCTCCGAGGTTGGGGAGCAGTCACACAGGGAAAAAACTTTCAGGGAATATGGTCAAACCAGGAGGCTTGTCTGCACATAAACGTGCTGGAATTAAGGGCCATATACAACAGCCTGAGACAGGCGGAGCATCTCCTTCACAACCTACCCGTTCTGATCCAGTCAGACAATATCACAGCCGTGGCGCATGTAAACCGCCAGGGCGGAACAAGGAGCAGAGCAGCAATGGCGGAGGCCACCAGGATTCTTCGCTGGGCGGAAAATCATGTAAGCGCTCTGTCCGCGGTATTCATTCCGGGAGTGGACAACTGGGAAGCAGACTTCCTCAGCAGACACGATCTCCATCCAGGAGAGTGGGGACTTCATCAAGAGGTCTTTGCAGATGTAACAAGTTGTTGGGGACTCCCTCAAATAGACATGATGGCGTCACACCTCAACAAGAAGCTTCGGACATATTGTTCCAGGGCAAGGGACCCTCAGACAATAGCAGTGGATGCGCTAGTAACACCGTGGGTGTATCAAGCGTTCTATGTGTTCCCTCCGCTTCCGCTCATCTCAAAAATATTGAAAATCATAAGAAGAACAAAAGTTCAGACGATACTCATTGTCCCAGATTGGCCTCGAAGGGCCTGGTATCCAGATCTTCAGGAAATGATCGCATAAGATCCTTGGCCGCTTCCCCTCAGAGAGGACCTGTTACAACAGGGGCCGTGTGTGTTCCAAGACTTACCGAGATTAAGTTTGACGGCATGGTGGTTGAACACCAAATCCTAGCTAGGAAAGGTATTCCAGGGGAAGTCATCCCTACTCTACTTAAAGCTAGGAAGGAAGTAACGGCGAAACACTATCACCGTATCTGGATGAAGTATGTGTCTTGGTGTGAATCCAAGAATGCTCCTACGGAAGAATTCCAGCTGGGTCGTTTTCTCCATTTTCTACAGACCGGAGTGGATATGGGCCTAAACTTAGGTTCCATTAAGGTGCAGATTTCGGTCTTATCAATATTCTTTCAGAAGGAATTGGCCTCTATTCCAGAAGGACAGACTTTTGTGAAAGGAGTACTGCACATCCAACCTCCTTTTGTGGCACCGTGGGACCTGAACGTGGTGTTGCAGTTCCTTAAATCACATTGGTTTGAACCACTTCAAACTGTTGAGTTAAAATTTCTCACGTGGAAAGTGGTCATGTTATTGGCCTTGGCATCTGCAAGGCGGGTGTCAGAATTGGCGGCCTTGTCCCACAAGAGTCCCTATCTGATTTTCCATGTGGATAGAGCAGAATTGAGAACTCGTCCACAATTTCTACCTAAGGTGGTTTCGACGTTTAACATGAACCAACCTATTGTAGTGCCGGTGGCTACAGATGTCTTGGAGGAATCCAAGTCCCTTGATGTAGTCAGGGCTTTAAAAATCTATGTAGCTAGAATGGCTCATATTAGGAAAACAAAGGCTCTGTTTGTCCTATATGCGGCCAACAAGGTTGGCGCTCCTGCTTCCAAGCAGACTATTGCACGATTCAGCAGGCTCATTCTACGGCAGGATTGCCGTTACCAAAATCGGTGAAGGCCCATTCCACAAGGAAGGTGGGCTCTTCTTGGGCGGCTGCCCGAGGTGTCTCTGCTTTACAGCTTTGCCGAGCTGCTACTTGGTCGGGTTCAAACACTTTTGCAAAATTCTATAAGTTTGATACCCTGGCTGAGGAGGACCTCCTGTTTGCTCAATCGGTGCTGCAGAGTCATCCGCACTCTCCCGCCCGGTCTGGAGCTTTGGTATAATCCCCATGGTCCTTACGGAGTCCCCAGCATCCTCTAGGACGTCAGAGAAAATAAGATTTTAAACCTACCAGTAAATCTTTTTCTCCTAGTCCATAGAGGATGCTGGGCGCCCGTCCCAGTGCGGACTAAATTCTGCAGTACTTGTACATAGTTACTGATGTAGTTACACGAGAGTTGAGATCAGACTGTTGCTGATTTCTGTTGTTCATGCTGGTAACTGGTTTAGTTATATACCATGTTATACGGTGTGTTTGTGGTGTGAGCTGGTATGTATCTCACCCTTACATAACAAAATCCTTTTCCTCAAAATGTCCATCTCCTCTGGGCACAGTTCCTATAACTAAGGTCTGGAGGAGGGGCATAGAGGGAGGAGCCAGCTCATGCCCATTAAAAGGTCTTAGAGTGCCCATGTCTCCTGCGGAGCCCGTCTATACCCCATGGTCCTTACGGAGTCCCCAGCATCCTCTACGGACTAGGAGAAAAAGATTTACCGTTAGGTTTAAAATCTTATTGTTATCCTGTGGATAACCTGTGGACCCAGCCGGAGAAATATACGTTATGGTAAGAACTTACCATTGATAACGGTATTTCTCCTATGTCCGCAGGTTTCCACAGGGATCTCACCCTGACGCACTTGATTTGAGAAACTTTATACTCACTAACCTCTTTCCTCTTGCATGGAAAGGTGTGCATGTGTGTTCTTCTCGCCTGAATAGGGGGGGTAATTCCAAGTTGATCGCAGCAGGAAATTTTTTAGCAGTTGGGCAAAACCACGAGCAGTGCAGGGGAGACAAATATAACATGTGCAGAGAGAGTTAGATTTCGGTGGGTTATTTTGTTTCTGTGCAGGGTAAATACTGGCTGCTTTATTTTTACACTGCAATTTAGATTGCAGATTGAACAGACCCCACCCAAATCTAACTCTCTCTGCACATGTTATATCTGCCTCCCCTGCAGTGCACATGGTTTTGCCCAACTGCTAAAAAATGTCCTGCTGCGATCAACTTGGAATTACCCCCTGGGTTCTACATAAAGCTCCTGCCTAAATGCTTTGGAATACAACTGATTTGACTGAGCCAGTGGACGAGCCTGTTTCATCCTGGGAGGCCTGAAAGCTTGTGATCATTTGGTGCCAATCCGCTGTCGCTCCATCATATCCCATTGTTATCCTGTGGAAACCTGTGGACATAGGAGAAATACTGTTATCAACAGTAAGTTCTTACCATAACGTATATTTAACTAACAATAATAAACAGTGGAGTTTTAGTTCATGTATTGCTCAGTGCATTTAAGCCTGCAGCTCCCGACAAGGGACCCCACTATACTGCAGGTCCTACGCTATGGCTCAAAATAATTACCATAAAAACAGCTATCACATTAGTGTTAAACTTTAGGTGTACTCTCAGCGGCGGAACAGTGGCCGAAATGCTTGGATTGGTTTTCAGAGCACCAGTCTGACGTGTCACCACATCTCACATGGCCCTCCAATTCACCAGATCTGGGACTGTTTGGCTGGGTCCGACATTGTACTGTTGGTGCAGTTCCTGATGCGTTTGGAACGATTGGTGGTTGCTAGGTGCCCTAAATACCTGTGGTCCCGATTTGTCATGATCTACTTTCACCCACTGTTCCGCCGCTGAGATTCTTGGTGTCCAGGCTTCTTCCACTGTAGATGGATACTACTCACTGTCTACAAGGGATCACCAACAAACAAATGCCGGTCTCGGCCACAACCAATGGCTCCCTTTTGCCAGTTGCATCACGTGCAGGGCCTATGGTTTCATCTGAAAAAGAAACAATATCTCAACAAATTTGCATTGTATCAATACCTCAGACATTCACAATGATCATCCAGTAGTTTTAGTGTCGCCATCTACACGCATGTACACGTCCCGTGTCGTTGTGCTCTCTCTCTCTCTCTCTATATATATATAATATTTATATTAAACCTTATTGAAGGCAGAAGGCAAAGACTGGGCACGCTTAGCCCCAGAATACAGCCCATGGCTTCATAGGCGTCACTAGGCTGCGGCAGTGAAAGGTGCCCAGAGTGAGTGGAGTGATTGGCTTTAGGGCAGTAGGAGTGGGGGACTTAATAGACTGGGTCTTGGTCCCAGCGGCGGCTGAGAGCTATCAGGTAGGGTAGATAAGAAGCCACTTAGTGAGGAGAGCTCCAGAAAGCACGTCTGGATGGACCACGCTCCTCTTATTTATTATTTTATATACTAACAGGGGTGACAGGTGTTGTACAGCCCTACAAAGGCAGACACAATCTCTTTCTCATCAGACTCTGCTGTCTTCCTTGCACTCTCACTCAGATGTTCACTGCTGCCAGTAGCACATATATGAGAAGCAGAAGTATGGCGGCAGCTGTATAGTTTCTGATATGTAATTCTCTTTACACACACCATCCTTATTACTATTGAGAATATAGAGGTAAGACACTGATGTAAAAATATGATTTTAATTACCTACCGGTAAATCCTTTTCTCGTAGTCTGTAGAAGATGCTGGGATCCATTTAGTACCATGGAGATGTACCAAAGCTCCCAGTACAGGAGGGAGAGTGCTGAGGTTCCTGCAGAACTGATTGACCAAACTTGAGGTCCTCAGAGGCCAAAGTATAGAACTTGTAAAACTTAGCAAACGTGACCAAGTAGCTGCTCGGCAAAGCTGAATAGCCGAGAAACCCTGGGCAGCTGCCCTGGAAGAACCCACTTTACGGGTAGAGTGCGCCTGAACAGATTTTGGAATTGGCAATCCTGCCGTGGAATAAGCATGCTGGATAGTAAGCCTGATCCAGCGTGAAATTGTCTGCTTAGAAGCAGGACACCCAATCTTTTTGGGATCATAAAGTACAAATAGCGCGTCTGACTTCCTGTGACGAGTAGTTCTCTTCATATAGATTTTCAAAGCCCGCACGACATCCAAGGACTTTGAGGTAATTGAGATGTCAGTAGCCACTGGCACCACAATAGGTTGGTTGATATGAAAAGCCGGCACAACCTCAGGGAGAAATTTCTGACGCGTTCTGAGCTCAGCTCTATGCTCATGTGAAATCAAATAGGGGCTCTTGTGTGACAATGCCCCCAATTCTGACACGTCTGGCAGAAGCCAAGGCCAACAACGTGACCGCCTTCCGAGTAAGAAACGTTACATCCACCTCCTGTAAATGTTCGAACCAATCCGATTGCAGGAACTGCAGCATCACATTAAGATCCCAAGGTGCCATAGGAGGCACAAAGGGTGGTTGGATGTGCAGAACTCCTTTCAAGAAAGTCTGAACCTCAGGGATAGCAGCCAATTGTTTCTGGAAGAAAATAGACAAGGCCAAAATCTGTACCTTGATGGAGCCCAAGCGTAGGCCAACACCTGCTTGCAGAAAGAGGAGAAAATGTCCCAGTTGAAACTCCACCGTAGGAAACTTTTTGGATTCACACCAAGACACATACTTTTTCCAAATTCGATGGTAATGCTTAGACGTTACCCCCTTGGATCAGAGTAGGAATAACCTTACTCGGAATGCCCTTCCGAGCTAAGATCTGGCGTTCAACCTCCATGCCGTCAAACGTAGCCACGGTAAGTCTTGATAGGCAAACGGCCCCTGCAGTAAAAGGTCCTCGCGAAGATGAAGAGGCCTCAGATCCTCCAGCAGTAATGCCAGAAGATCCGCGTACCAAGCCCGCCTTGGCCAGTCCAGAGCAATGAGGATCGCTGGAACTCTTGATCTTTTTATTAGTTTGAGAATCCTTGGGATGAGTGGAAGTGGAGGGAACACATACACTGACTGGAACACCCATGGAGTCACCAGGGTGTCCACCGCCACTGCCTGTAGGTCTCGTGAGCTGGAACAGTACCTCCGAAGCTTCTTGTTGAGGCGAGAGGCCATCATGTCTATCTGAGGTATACCCCATCGGCGTGTTACCTCTGAATACTTCTGGGTGGAGGCCCCATTCTCCTGGATGGAGATTATGTCTGCTGAGGAAGTCTGCTTCCCAGTTGTCCACTCCCGGAATGAAGATCGCCGACAGTGCCAGTGTGTGTCAGGATTCTTGTTACCTCTGACATTGCAGCACTGCTCTTCGCTCCACCCTGCCTGTTTATGTAGGACACCGCTGCGATGTTGTCTGACTAAACCTGAATGGCTCGATCTTGCAGAAGATGAGCCGCTTGTAGAAGGCCATTGTATATGGCCCATAGTTACAGAATGTTTATTGGAAGGACCAATTCCTGGCTTGACCACTTTCCTTGGAAGTTTTCCCCTTGGGTGACTACTCCCCAACCTTTGAGGCTTGCATCCATGGTTAGAAGAATCCAATTCTGAATCCCGAACCTGCGGCCCTCGAGCAGGTGAGAAGTTTGCAGCCACCAGAGTAGTGAAATTCTGGCTTTCGGTGACAGGCATATCGGCTGGTGCATGTGAAGATGCGATCCCGACCACTTGTCCAGGAGATCTAGCTGGAAGAACCGTGCATGTAATCTTCTGTATTGTAGAGCCTCGTAGGAGGATACCATCTTCCCCAGAAGGTGAATGCATCAATGAACCGATACCCGGGGAGGTTTCAAGACATTCCGGACCATTGATTAGATCACCAATGCTTTCTCCACCGGTAGAAACACCCTCTGCATTTCTGTGTCGAGTATTATCCCCAGGAAGGGCAGTCTCCTTGTCAGTTCCAAATGTGACTTTGGAAGGTTCAGGATCCACCCATGATCCCAGAGTAGTTGAGTTGAGAGCGCAATACTCTGCAACAGCTTCTCCTTGGAAGATGCCTCTATCAGCCTATCATCCAGATATGGAATTATGTTCACTCCCTGTTTCCGTAGGAGGAGCATCATCTCCGCCATGACCTTGGTGCACACCCTCGGTGCTGTGGAGAGGCCAAATGGCAACGTCTGGAACTGATAGTGACAGTCCTGTAGTGCAAACCGTAGAAAGGCCTGGAGAGGTGGGATCAGATCGGAATGTGATGGTACGCATCCTTGATATCCAGGGATACTAGGAATTCCCCCTCCTCCAGACCTGAGATCACCGCTCTCAGAGACTCCATCTTGATTTGGAAAACCCTCAAGTAGGGGTTCAATAATTTCAGGTTCAATATAGGCCTTACCGAACCGTCCAGTTTTGGTACCACAAACAGGTTTGAGTAATAACCCTTGGTTTTTGGGTGAGGTGGAACTGGAACAATTACATTTGTTCGTACCAATTTTTTAATGGCTTCCTGTAGGATAGCACTTTCTGTCAGTGAAGCTGGTAAGCCTGATTTGAAGAATCTGTGAGGTGGGAGTTCCTGAAACTCCAGTCTGTACCCCTGGGTAACAATATCCGTCACCCAGGGGTCTAGGCATGATGACGCCCAGATGTGACTGAAATCTTAGTCTCGCACCCACCTGCCTGATCTCCAAGCTGAGAGGTACACCCTCATGCTGAATATTTGGAGGAAGCAGAACCTGGTTTCTGTTCCTGGGAACCTGTTGGTGCAGGTCTTTTGGATCTTCCCTGACCTCCTCTAAAGAAGGTGGGAGGGGGTTTGGATTTTTAAAATTTTGCGGTCCAAAAGGAATGCAGTATAGGATAAGATTTCTTAGCTGGGGCTGCTGCGGAGGGAAGAAATGTCGACTTACCCGCTGTCGCCGTGGATTCCACGCATCCAATGCGTCCCTAAATAGTGCCTGACCTGTGAATGGCAGGAACTCCACACTTTTCTTGGTTTCTGCATCCGCAGTCCATTGGCGTGCCGAGACAGCCATGGAAGTAGCAGGCCAATGTCCTTTATGGCCTCCACCATGAAACCTGTAGAATCCTGTATGTTTTGTAAAAACAAGTCAATGTCACTCCTATCCATAGTATCTAAGTTCTCTAGTAAGGTGCCTGACCACTTTACTATGGCTTTAGAAATCCACGCACAAGCAATAGTGGGCCTTAAAGCCACGGCTGTAGCAGTGTAGAGTGATTTGAGCGTAGTCTCAATATTGCGGTCAGCCGGCTCATTTAAGGCGGTTGAAGCAGGGACAGGTAAAACCATCTTTTTAGACAGCCTAGATACAGAAGTGTCTACTATATGTGGGTTTTCCCACTTCTTCCTATCCTCTTCAGGGAAAGGGAAAGCAATGAGAATTCTTTTAGTGATCTGGAATTTTTTCTATGGGTTTTCCCAGGATTTTTAAAACAAGGAGTTTAACTCCTTAGAAGCAGGGAAGGTAAGCGAGGATTTCTTATTTACTGTAAAATAAGATTACTTGTTCCAGAACCTTCTCAGATATATGTAAAATATTCCTAATGGCATCAATCATTAGCTGCACCCCTTTAGCAAGGGATCCATCCCCCCCCCCCCCCCCACCCACCCGCATATCCCCATCACGTCCCCTGTATCAGAGTCGGTATCAGTGTCAGCTTGCATTATCTGGGCAAGTGTACGTTTTTTTGGGTATGTAGGTGAGGTTTTAGATGAAGTAGTGGGAGCTGAATACTTCAAACCCACTACAGATTGTCTCAAAACCTGCGTCTCTTTCTCAGTATGTGACATCCTTGTTGAAATCTGGGATATCATTCCCCTTAAAGAATCCACCCATGGGGGTTTGTATTCAGAAGGCTGAGACAGCACATTGCAGTCCTGAGTACATGGAATAGTCTCCTCAGGAGAAGATACACACTCTGCAGCACAGGACACAGAGTCCTTAGACATGGTAATGTGGATATACACACACACACACACACACACACACACAGGAAAATGTCAGACACAGTTTCCCCCAGAGTACCTTCAGAGAGTCACAGAGTATAAGGAGCCAGCCACACAGCGCCCCTGTAGGCAGTTATTATGATAAAAGCCCGGCGCTGACTAACTAACCTTATTAGGGAGGGCAGCGCTCCCTGTCAGTGTCCTAGTTCCTATGATCTGCAGGGAGAAAATGGCGCGGGTTAGTACTGGATCCGCTCTGAGAGGAAGCCCCGCCCCTTGTAATGGCGCCCAGCTTCCCGCTCTAATTGTTTATACTGGCCTGAGGATTTTAGTGATAACAGGGTGATTAGCCCCTGTTAGCTGTGTGACCAGTGTAGGGTTTATCCGCGCTGGCTCAGGACGCCCCTCAAAGCGCCTACACTGTGTGTTGCTGAGCCTTCCTGGAGCGCAGCCTGTCAGAGCTACGCTCCCACCCTTGTGCTGCCATACCCTGCCGCTAACCGAGACGCCGGCGCTGTACTCACCACTTTTCCTTCTTCTGGCTTTGTTAGGGGGTGGCGGCTGTGCTGCGTGAGTGAGCAGTCACCTCGTGGGCTTGCGATCAGCACCCTCAGGAGCTCAGTATCCTGTCAGCGGAGTAGAGAACCATTAACTCTTCAGGAAGTTGGTTCCTATTCCCGACCCCCCTAAGTCCCACGAAGCAGGGAGGTTGTTGCCAGCAGCCTTCCTGTAACCTAACTAACTCTAGAAAATAAACACCTAAGAAAACTCCTAGGAGTTCCCCTAGCTGTGACCGGCTCCTCCGGGCACATTTTCTAAACTGAGTCTGGTAGGAGGGACATAGAGGGAGAAGCCAGCCCACACTATTATACTCTTAAAGTGCTATTGGCTCCCAAAGGACCCGTCTATACCCCATGGTACTAAATGGACCTCAGCATCTTCTAGGACGTAAGAGAAAGTAGATTATAACTTAGCAGCTTCAGGTCGGCACACCCTAACACTTTATTAACACTTATGATTTTCCCTATCACTTTGTATATATTTTTGTATTTTAAACACACTTCACTTACATAGTACTTATGTGCTTCTTATTAACCCTTATTAATTTTCACCTGTGTGCTGACCTGGGGTAGCGGACCTGTGCCAACGTGATGGGGTCCTTCACCCCGGACCCATACCTAGTATTAGGGACCCCCAGTGACGGAGACGGCTTGCCGATCGACCTGGGGGCTTAACCCTATATCTGCAGATATACGCAACTAAGATCTCCGTATTATCTGATTATTATGTAGTGTTATTTCTCACTCAGTGTGCATTAGGGAACACAAATTGTGTTTTCTTACACAGAATTACCCCCCCCCCCTTTAGCACCTGAGTGACATCACAATCTGATTGAGCAGCTTGCCAATATATGTGCATTGTAGTTAGAGAGGCATAGATGGGTCAGCATTAGGAGGGATTGCTGACTTGTGCCATTGGAGAATTTAGGGGTGTCTCTAGGTAAGCTGGCTCTCAGATGCTGTAGGAGCCATTATCATGTGGCCTTACACTGGACATTCAGACCCAGACATAGGTGTAATTTATTATGGAGTGGGTGTGGGGTGCGGTGGCACCTATGTCGGTATGGCTGGGCGGCTTCAGGTCGGCACACCCTAATACTTTTTTAACACATGATTTTCCCTATCACTTTGTATACATTTTTGTATTTTAATCACACTTGACTTACATAGCACTTATGTGCTTCTTCTTAACCCTTATTAATTTTCACCTGTGTGCTTACCTGGGGTAGCCGACCTGTGCCGACGTGATGGGGTCCTGCACCCCGGACCCATACCTAGTATTAGGGACCCCCAGTGACGGAGACACCTTGCCGATCGACCTGGGGGCTTAACCCTATATCTGCAGATATACGCAACTAAGATCTCCGTATTATCTGATTATTATGTAGTATTATTTTTCACTCAGTGTGCATTAGGGAACACAATTTTTTTTTATTACACCGAATTACCCCTCCCTTTTAGCACCTGAGTGACATCACAATCTGATTGAGCAGCTTACCAATATATGTGTATTGTATTTAGAGAGGCATGGATGGGTCAGCATTAGGAGGGATTGCTGACTCCAGAGTGCCATTGGAGATGTTAGGGGTGTCTCTAGGTAAGCTGGCTCTCAGATGCTGTAGGAGCCATTATCATGTGGCCTTACACTGGGCATTCAGACCCAGACATAGGTGTAATTAATTATGGAGTGGGTGTGGGGTGCGGTGGCCCCTATGTCGGTATGGCTGGGCGGCTTCAGGTCGGCACACCCTAACACTTTATTAACACTTATGATTTTCTCTATCACTTTGTATATATTTTTGTTTTTTAATCACACTTAAATCTTACACAGAATTACCCCTCCCTTTTAGCGCCTGAGTGACATCACAATCTGATTGAGCAGCTTGCCACTATATGTGCATTGTGACTTAGCAGATGATGATACAGGGTATCATATGGTGTATAGCATGTAAGGTACCTTGTTCCACACCTACTCTGCTGTAGCAATATACTTTATATAGGGGTAATACATGTACAGGTTTAATAGTGTATGAGCACACACATAAAGGAATGCTACCTTACCAATACTTCCAGGAGTAACGTTAGGAGACGTTTCTCTGATCCATCAGCTCATATGACTGATGTTATTGTTCATCTAGAATCTCCAATTCATACAATATATTCCCCATCCATTGTTTTACATGGGTGCTGACATAGGACTTGGCGAGTGACTACATCTCCATTTATACTTCATGGTTAGTTACCAGTACAAGAGAGAGAGAGATCTAAGTCTTATTATAATATTACATTTGTTATTGTGAGTGTTCTCAGGAGGGTGGACAAAATGATCGTCTGAGACACAATATTATAAAGCCTTCATTAAAAGTTATGTTTTAATATACACACACATTTTTAAGTGTCCCAGAGAGTCATCTCCTATTGTTTACAAGATTAATATTGTTACAGAAAAGTTACATTTCCATTATGTATTTTATTTCCAGCAGATGGACACACAAGCAGGAATATCTCAGAAGTACATCTAATGTTATCCCCGGATTGCGAAATAAGAGATAATGACAGTAAACCAGATTTTCCAGGAGCTAACCCCATTACCCCAATTATACATCCAGCTCTATCAGCTGGTCCCCCTGATCCTAGGAAATGTTCTCCTGATCACTCTGATATTGGTGCATCTGTTACAGCTCTGAGAGTAGATACAGAGTTTTCATGTGCTATAGATACCAAATGTTTTACACAGAACACAAAGCCTATTAACCCACAGGCAGGTGAGAGGCCATTTCTATGTTCTGAGTGTGGGAAATGTTTTGCATACAAATCATATCTTGTTAGACATCAGAGAAGTCACACAGCTGAGAGGCCATTTCCATGTTCTGAGTGTGGGAAATGTTTTGCATACAAATCACATCTTGTTAAACATCAGCAAAGTCACACAGGTGAGAAGCCATTTCCATGTTCTGAGTGTGGGAAATGTTTTGCACACAAATCAGATCTTGTTATACATCAAAGAAGTCACACAGGTGAGAGGCCATTTTCTTGCTCTGAGTGTGGAAAATGTTTTATCCAGAAATTACATCTTGTTATACATCAAAGAAGTCACACAGGTGAGAAGCCATTTCCATGTTCTGAGTGTGGGAAATGTTTTGCCCACAAAACAGATCTCGTTAGACATAACAGACATCACACAGGTGAGAAGCCATTTTCTTGCTCGGAGTGTGGGAAATGTTTCGCACTCAAAGCAGATCTAGTTTTACATCAGAGACGTCACACAGGGGAGAAGCCATTTCCATGTTCTAAGTGTGGGAAATGTTTCGCACACAGATCAGATCTTATTAAACATCAGAGACGTCACACAGGCGAGAAGCCATTTCCATGTTCTGAGTGTGGGAAATGTTTCGCACACAGATCAGATCTTATTAAACATCAGAGATGTCACACAGGTGAGAAGCCATTTCCATGTTCTGAGTGTGGGAAATGTTTTGCACGCAAATCATATCTTGTTATACATCAGAGACGTCACACAGGTGAGAAGCCATTTCCATGTCCTGAGTGTGGGAAATGTTTTGTACACAAATCAGATCTTGTTATGCATCAGAGAAGTCACACAGGTGAGAAGCCATTTCCATGTTCTGAGTGTGGGAAATGTTTTGCACACAAATCATATCTTGTTATACATCAGAGACGTCACACAGGTGAGAAGCCATTTCCATGTCCTGAGTGTGGGAAATGTTTTGTACATAAATCAGATCTTGTTATACATCAACGAAGTCACACAGGTGAGAAGCCATTTCCATGTACTGAGTGTGGGAAATGTTTTGCACACAAATCAGATCTTGTTAAACATCAGAGACGTCACACAGGTGAGAAGCCATTTTCTTACTCTGAGTGTGGGAAATGTTGTTTAACCACTTAACTGACCATTTATTTAGCAAAAAAACGCTCCGAAATTGTTATTTTTTTTTTAATGAGTGAATTAGGTGAAGAACATGAATTTAACCCTATCCCAAATGATTTTAGGTAAAAAAAAAAAGAGGGAATTTTTTTTTTAGCATTTTCTTTGTAAAATGTTTTTCCCCCCAAACATCAATCGGGAACATTGCGTCCATCGCGGCTTTCATTTTGAAAGCCGAGACAGCCTCGAGGTACGCAGGGGGAGGGTCTGGGGGCAGCTAGCGAGGGTTTATTTACACTCCCCAGCGGCTGCCATTGTCTGCAGCCGCTGGAGGGGACAGATCCTTACCGTGCTGACCGATCAGCAGTGATCGGCAGCACGGCAGACACAGGGGGAGAGTGCAGGGAGGCAGAGGGACCTTCCGGTCCCTCTGACAGCAGCAGAGGGAAGTTTCTATTCCCTGCCGCTGCTAACACTATCTGACTGGTCGCATCCCGTGCCACCAGTTCAGATAGAGCACTTGCAGGCATGGTCGCATGCGACCATGCCAGGCAAGTGGTTAAGTAAATCACATCTTGTTAGACATCAGAGAAGTCACACAGGTGAGAAGCCATTTCCATGTTCTGAGTGTGGGAAATGTTTTGCACACAAATCAGATCTCGCTAGACATAACAGAAGTCACACAGCTGAGAGGCCATTTTCTTGCTATGAGTGTGCGAAATGTTTTACACGGAAATCACAACTTGTTGTACGTCAGAGAAGTCACACAGGTGAGAAGCTATTTCCATGTTTTGAGTGTGGGAAATGTTTTGCACACAGATCAGATCTTGTTAAACATCAGGGACGTCACACAGGTCAGAGGCCATTTCCATACATAAATCAGCACAATAGAAATCACTCAGGTGAGAAACCATTTTAAGCTTCTGCAGTATACTTATCATTGCCATGCGTTGTTCTTCTAGAGGATGCTGGGGACTCCGTAAGGACCATGGGGTATAGACGGGCTCCGCAGGAGACATGGGCACTCTAAAGACTTTAGATGGGTGTGCACTGGCTCCTCCCTCTATGTCCCTACTCCAGACCTCAGTTAGATCCTGTGCCCAGAGGAGACTGGATGCACTGCAGGGGAGCTCAACTGAGTTTCTCTGAAAATACTTTTTGTTAGGTTTTTTTATTTTCAGGGAGCACTGCTGGCAACAGGCTCCCTGCATTGTGGGACTGAGGGGAGAGAAGCAGACCTACTTAACTGATAGGCTCTGCTTCTTAGGCTACTGGACACCATTAGCTCTAGAGGGTCGGAACACAGGTGTCGTCATCGCTGTTCGTCCCGATGTCGCGCCGCCGTCCTCCTCAGCCGGAAGATAGAAGGCGGGTGAGTATAAGAAGAAAGAAGACTTCACAGGCGGCAGAAGGCTTCAGATCTTCACTGAGGTACCGCGCAGCGGTAACGCTGCGCACCATTGCTCCCAAGCATACACAGAAGGCACTTAAGGGTGCAAGGCACGGGGGGGGGGGCGCGCCCTGGGCAGCAATATTAACCTAAAGGGACACTGGCTAATATATTAGATACTGCGGAGGCAGTATATTGAAAAACCCCCACCAGTATAAAGAATCTGAGCGGGACCGAAGCCTGCCATTGAGGGGGCGGAGCTTGATCCTCCAGCACTAACCAGCACCATTTTTCTCCACAGCAAGCTGCAGAGAAGCTTCTCCCCTGCTGTACAGAGGGCAAAAAATAGGGGGGCACATGTAATTGGCGCAGTGATTGTATTATTTATTCTATAAAATAGCACTGTACAGTCTTGGATTTGATTCCAGTGTCCAGTGGTGCTGGGTGTGTGCTGGCATACTCTGTCTCTCCAAAGGGCCTTATTGGGGGCTGTCCCCATAATTGTATATCCCAGTGTGTGTGGGGGTGTCAGTACGTGTGTGTCGACATGTCTGAAGTAGAAGGCTCGTCTAAGGAGGAGGTAGAGCAGATGATTGTGGTATCTCCGTCGGCGCCGCCGACACCTGATTGGTTGGATATGTGGAATGTTTTAAATGCATATGTGTCTTTATTACATAAAAGATTGGACAAAGCTGTCCAGAGAAAAAGCAGGGAGTCAATCCATGGCTTTGACTGTGTCACAAGGCCCTTCGGGCTCTCATAAATGTCCCCTGTCCCAGGTAGCAGACACTGATACCGACACGGATTCTGACTCCAGTGTCGACTACGATGATGCGAGGTTACACCCAAGGGTGCCCAAAAGTATTCATTATATGATTATTGCTATAAAAGATGTTTTGCATATCACAGAGGACCCCTCTGTCCCTGACACAAGGGTATGCATGTTTAAGGAGAAGAAACCTGAGGTAACCTTTCCCCATCTCATGAGCTGAACGCTTTCTTTGAAAAAGCTTGGGAAACTCCAGACAAAATACTGCAGATTCCCAAGAGAATTCTTATGGCATATCCTTTCCCCGCACAGGACAGGTTACGTTGGGAATCCTCACCCAGGGTAGACAAGACTTTGACGCGCTTGTCCAAAAAGGGGGCGCTACCGTCTCCAGACACGGCAGCCCTCAAGGATCCTGCTGATCGAAGACAGGAGACTACCTTAAAATAAATGTATACACATATGGGTGCTGTGCTCAGACTGGCAGTAGTGTCGGCAAGGGTGTGTAGCGCAATAGCAGCATGGGCATATAACTTGCAATGGGAGAGAGAGAAAGCTCTCTCTCCCATTGCCAGTACTTGTACTCTCTAGCTCTGGGCGCACCACCAATAAGGACTATTATCGAAAGATTGTATCTCCCTTTCTTATAGTTTAATTGTCCGCCTTTGTTTTTTTTCAATATTAGCAACAACCTATTACATACCAGTGCCCAGTCGCTCTTTTTTCTCTATATGGGCAGATAACTTGTCATCTGACATTGACACCCTAGATAAGGGTAGCATTTTATTGACCTTGGGTCATATTAAAGATGCAGCGTTATATACGAGAGACGTTGGGCTGTTGGGTTCAAAAGCCAATGCCATGGCAATTTCTGCTAGGCAAGTCCTGTGGACCCGCCAATAGACGGGTGATGCCGATTCAAAGAGACATGGAAACTTTGCCTTACAAGGGTGAGGTTTTATTTGGGGAGGGCCCTCGCGGACCTGGTTTCCACAGCTACCGCGGGTAAATCTTTTTTGCCTTATGTTCCCCCACAGCAAAAGAAAACACCTCAATATCAGATGCAGTCCTTTCGGTCGCATAAGTCCACAAGGGGTCGGGGCTCTTCCTCGCCAGAGGTAAGGGTAGAGGGAAAAGAATGCCTGCTACGGCTAGTTCCCAGGAACAGAAGTCCTCTCCGGCTTCTACAAAATCCACCGCATGACGCTGGGGCTCCACTGTGGGAGTCCGCGCCGGTGGGGGCATGTCTTTGACTCTTCAGCAAGGTCTGGGTTGTCAGATTTGGATCCTTGGGCGATAGAAATTGTATCCCAAGGCTACAAACTGGAATTCGAAGAATTGCCTCCTCGCCGATTTTTCAAGTCGGCTTTGCTAGCTTCTCCCCCAGAGAGGGAAATAGTTTCAGCTGTAATACAAAATCTGTATCAACAGCAAGTGATTATAAAGGTTCCCCTAATGCAACAGGGGAAAGGGTACTATTCAACCCTATTTGTGGTCCTGAAACCGGATGGCTCGGTCAGACCCATTCTGAATCTAAAATCCCTAAACCTGTATCTAAAAAAGTTCAAGTTCAAGATGGAATCGCTCCGGGCAGTGATCTCCAGCCTGGAAGGGGGGGATTTTATGGTGTCGCTAGACATAAAGGATGCATACCTTCATGTCCCCATTTATTCTCCTCAGGTGTACCTGAGATTCGCTGTACAGGACTGTCATTACCAGTTTCAGACGTTGCCGTTTGGGCTATCCACGGCCCTGAGGATTTTCACCAAGGTAATGGCGGAAATGATGTTGCTCCTACGCAGGCAAGTAGTCACAATTATCCCATACTTGGACGATCTCCTGATAAAAGCGAGATCAAGAGATCAGTTGCTGAAAAGCGTGTCACTCTCCCTGAGAGTGCTGCAGCAACACGGCTGGATCCTAAATCTGCCAAGTCGCAGTTGATTCCAACGACTCGGCTATAATTTTTAGGCATGATTATGGACACGGAAAAGAAGAGGGTTTTTCTCCCAATTGAAAAAGCCCAGGAACTCCAGAACAAGGTCAGAGACCTGCTAAAGCCAAAAAGAGTCAGTTCATCAATGCACTCGAGTGCTGGGAAAGATGGTGGCGGCCTACGAGGCCATCCCCTTCGGCAGGTTCCATGCGAGGAATTTTCAGTGGGACCTTCTGTACAAGTGGTCAGGGTCCCATCTACAAATACATCAGAGAATAAGCCTGTCCCCCAGGGCCAGGGTGTCTCTCCTGTGGTGGCTGCAGAGTGCTCACCTTCTAGAGGGTCGCAGGTTCGGCATTCAAGACTGGGTTCTGGTAACCACGGACGCGAGCCTCCGAGGATGGGGAGCAGTCACACAAGGAAGAAATTTTCAGGGACTGTGGTCAAGCCAGGAGGCTTGTCTACACATCAACGTGCTGGAATTAAGGGCCATATACAATGGCCTACGACAAGCGGAGACTCTTCTTCGCGACCTACCTGTTCTGATTCAATCAGACAACGTCACAGCAGTGGCTTATGTAAACTGCCATGGCGGGACAAGGAGCAGAGTGGCAATGGCGGAAGCCACCAGGATTATTCGCTGGGCGGAAAATCACGTAAGCGCGCTGTCAGCTGTCTTCATTCCAGGAGTGGACAACTGGGAAGCAGACTTCCTCAGCAGACACGATCTCCACCCAGGCGAGTGGAGTCTTCATCAAGAAGTTTTTGCAGAGATAACAAGTCGTTGAGGGCTTCCTCAAATAGACATGATGGCATCACGCCTCAACAAGAAACTTCGGAGGTATTGTTCCAGGTCAAGGGACCCTCAGGCTGTAGTGGTAGACGCCCTGGTGACACCTTGGGTGTTTCCGTCGGTCTATGTCTTCCCTCCTCTTCCACTCATCTCAAAAATACTGAGAATCATAAGACAAAAAAGTGTCCAGACAATACTCATTGTTCCGGATTGGCCCCGAAGGGCATGGTATTCAGATCTTCAGGAAATGCTCACAGAAGATCCGTGGCCTCTTCCTCCCAGGGAGGACCTGTTGCAGCAGGAGCCCTGCATGTTCCAAGACTTACCGCGGTTACGTTTGACGGCATGGTGGTTGAATGCCAGATCCTAGCTAGGAAAGGTATTCCGGGGGAAGTCATCCCTACTCTGATAAAAGCTAGGAAGGAGGTGACGGCGAAACATTATCACCGTATCTGGAGGAAATATGTATATTGGTGTGAAGCCAAGAATGCTCCTACGGAAGATTTCCACCTGGGCCGTTTTCTCCACTTTCTGCAGACAGGAGTGGCTATGGGACTAAAGTTAGGCTCCATTAAGGTGCAGATTTCGGCCCTGTCAATATTCTTTCAGAAGGAATTGGCTTCTCTCCCAGAAGTCCAGACTTTTGTAAAGGGAGTGCTGTACATCCAGCCTCCTTTTGTGCCCCCAGTGGCGACATGGGACCTTAACATGGTGTTACAGTTCCTTAAGTCACACTGGTTTGAACATCTTCATAAAGTTGAGTTAAAATTTCTCACTTGGAAAGTGATCATGTTGTTAGGCGGGTGTCCAAATTGGCGGCTTTGTCTCACAAATGCCCCTATCTGATTTTCCATGTGGATAGAGCAGAGTTGAGGACTCGTCCTCAATTTCTGCCTAAGGTGGTTTCATCGTTTCATATGAACCAACCTATTGTGGTGCCTGTGGCTACGGGAGACTGGGAGGATTCCAAGCCTCTTGATGTAGCTAGGACGGCTCGGGTTAGGAAAACAGAGGCACTGTTTGTCCTGTATGCAGCCAACAAAGTTGGTGCTCCTGCTTCTAAGCAGACTATTGCCAGTTGGATCTGTAACACGATTCAGCAGGCTCATTCTACGGCTGGATTGCCATTACCAAATTCGGTAAAGGCCCATTCCACTAGGAAGGTGGGCTCTTCTTGGGCAGCTGCCCAAGGTGTCTCGGCGTTACAGCTTTGCCGAGCAGCTACTTGGTCGGGTTTAAACACTTTTGCTAAATTCTATAAGTTTGATACCTTGGCTGATGAGGACCTCATGTTTGCTCAATCAGTGCTGAAGAGTCATCCGCACTCTCCCACCCGGTCTGGATCTTTGGTGTAATCCCCATGGTCCTTACGGAGTCCCCAGCATCCTCTAGGATGTAAGAGAAAATAAGATTTTTTTTTTTTTATAAATTCTTTATTTTTCTTTTTGTAATATAAAACAATTTTTCCAGATATGTCAACACATATATCAAAAATAAATCGTATGCAGCGGTCTCATAGCTTATCAGCTGTTAATATACAAAATCTCAGTAAATGGTTTGCATAAAGAGAGATTAACAAATTCACATGTGTTATCTTAAACCGTGCTACATTCATAACAAATTGCATACTCTGGAATAGAGAGCAACCTCAGTACAATAATGCATAGTAACATAGTATATGGACAAGGTATGAGGTCGTAAGAACCATCAAAGACAGACAAGAAGAGGGGGGGAGACAAGGGAAAGAAGGGGGGAAGGGAAAGAAAAAGCCCCATGGGCTTCCATTTTCAGTGTGCATTTCAAGGTCCATAGTCAGCATAGGTCTTAGTGGTCTTAAAATCAATCCAAAGGAACCAGGTTGCCACATAATCTGAATATTTGTCTAAGGCGGCAGAGTAAACATCTTCCATGTACATATAGAAGTCAATGCGCTGGAACCACTCCCATATTGTCGGTGGGTTAGTGGATTTCCAATGCACCGGGAGTATAGCTCTTGCCGCATTATTTAAATGCTTGAGAAGGGATTTCTTGTAGCGAGAAGGGGGTATATCTGAGTGTGATAGCAGCCAGAAGTCCGGGCCCAACGGGACCTGGTCTCCCAGTATCTTTGTTGCTAGGTCCGTGATTGTGTTCCAAAACGGTATAATTAACGAACAGTCCCACCATATGTGGATCAGTGTGCCAGTTTCCTTATTGCATCTCCAGCATAGGGGAGAGACCGAGGGGTAGATTTTATGTAGGAGAGACGGGCATCTATACCATCTAGTCAATAATTTGTACTGTGTTTCCACAACGTCTAAACTAGTGGAGCACTGTGCCATGACCCTACAATGTGCGTCCCAGTGGATCTTGATTCCCCGATGCCTCAGATCTCTATCCCAAGCGTCACAGAAAGAGGGAACCGTAGGAAAGGACCTCTGTTGAAGAATCTTATAGATGCCCGACACCACATGTGAAGGGGCTATCTCCTGACTGCACATGGATTCAAAGGGAGTGAGAGCCTCATAAAGGTCTGTCGCTTTTCGCTGTGATGTAATAAAATGTCTCGCCTGAAGGTAAAACCAATAGTCTTTGGCGGGTATAGCGCCCATTTTCTGTATTTCAGCGAACGGTTTGAGCTTGCCATGTGCAGTCAGGTGGATCACCCTGGTCACACCCGCCTCCCCCCATCTGAAAGCAATTTCCTTGGACCTGCCCGGGGGGAATAATGGGTTGTCAAATATAGGCATAGCGGGTGTTTGTTTAGACATGAGTCCCATTTTGTAACGAAGTATCCGCCATAGAGCCAGTGTGGGCCCTACAGTAGGATGTGGTGAGCGACTAAGCTTAGGGGACCAAGGTGTTGCCTGTAGGTTTAGATTAGTGGAACATATTTCCAGGTCGACCCACTGTTTCCTCTGGGAAGCAGGGCGAGACCAATCCACAATTCTATGTAGTAGCGCGGCATGGTAATATGTGGAAATCATAGGTAATTGTTGTCCGCCTTGTGTTTTCAGTCTAGATAGATGACTGTGCTTGAACCTAGGCTTCCGTCCGCCCCAAATGAAATGGCTTATTGCCTTGTGTGCTTCGGCTAAAAATTGTGGGGGAAGTTTCAGAGGGATGGTTTGGAAGAGGTAAAGCAACCTGGGAAGAATGTTCATCTTTACTATATTTATACGTCCTAGCCATGAGAACCTCTGCGTGAGCCAGTGCTTCATCTCCTGTCGCAGTTTGCGCAACAGGGGAGTGTGATTAATATTAATTATAGTAGTGAGTGTCGATGGGATTTGAATTCCTAAATATGTAATGTGAGATTTTTGCCATGTGAATTGGAATGATTGCGATAAGGAGGATACCGCAGCGGGTGAGAGCGTGATATTCATTGCCATGGATTTTGAGTAGTTAATTTTAAAATTTGACATGTCTCCGAATCGTTTAAATTCCTTCATAAGGTTGGGTAGGGAGATCAAAGGATTTGTTATGATTGCCAGTAGATCATCTGCAAAGAGGGCCAAACGATGCTCGTTCTTGCCTACTCGCAGGCCCGTGATATTAGGGTTGAGTCTAATTGCCCGGGCCAGAGCTTCCATGCATAGGACAAAGATTAAAGGTGATAGCGGGCATCCTTGGCGTGTGCCATTGGATATCGATATGGGTTCAGAAAGAACACCATTTACCCTAATCCGGGCCGATGGGGTTTTGTACAATGAAAGGATTCTCTGCAGGAAGACATCTCCCAGGCCTAAGCGTCGGAGCACTGCCTCCATAAAATCCCAATCCACCCGATCAAAGGCCTTTTCTGCGTCTGTGGAAAGGAGCATAGTGGGAGTTTCAGTCGTCTGCGCATGTGATATCAAATCAATGACTCTAATAGTATTGTCCCTAGCCTCTCTGCCCATAACAAAGCCGACTTGGTCAGGGTGTAGTATATCTGGCAGTAATGGTTTAAGGCGATTGGCCATAAGTTTTGCGAATAATTTAATATCTACGTTTAATAATGATATCGGTCTATAGTTGGAAGGTAGTGTCGGGTCTTTAGATTCTTTTGGGATAACAGTAATATGGGCGTTTAAGGCTTGACCTGATAGGGGGGTCTTTGATGAGATGGCATTGCAGGCCTGAAGGAGAAGGGGGCTAAGTTTCTCCTGGAATGCCTTGTAGTACGTGACTGGAAAGCCATCCGGTCCCGGGCTTTTACCGTTAGGAGATGACTTTAGGGCTGCAAGCAGCTCTTCTCCAGTAAAAGGGTCATCCAGGGTCTGGGCTACGTCTGTCGGGAGAGTCGGAAAAGTGATTTCGTCTAAGAAAGTTTGTATGTTGCGTATGTGATCTTTACGTGCAGTAGATGTCCGTGTGGAGGTCAAGTTGTATAAGGCTGAGTAATAATTGTGAAAGATCTCCGCTATCTCTGTGTCAGATGCCCGGGATGTCCCGTCGGCGTCTGTGAGCTTAGATATGTATGTTAAAGACCTCTGAGCTCTAAGAGCCCGTGCCAGGAGTTTACCGGGTTTGTTGCCCCATCTATGATATTTGTGTCTACATTTGCGGAATGCTCTGCGCGTACCATCACTAAGCAGAGTTTTAAGAGCTTGTCTCGCTGTTTGGAGTTCAGCATAGATATCTGACGCCAACGTAGACTTGTGGGTCAGTTCCAGAATTTTTATTTTTTCAAGTAAGGCATTTCTGCATTCAACCTTCTGTTTTTTCAGATGTGAGCCTAATTGTATGCAATGGCCTCTGACCACACATTTATGGGCCTCCCATAGTACAACCGGGGATACATCGCCAGTTGCATTCATATCGATGTAGTCATCTATTGCTTTCTCAATTTGAGCTCTACAAACAGGGTCTCGGAGGAGTTGTTCATTAAATCGCCAGCGCCAGTGTTTGGGAGGGGGGTGTCGGAGAGAGAGTGTGAGCGTAGTTGGGGCATGGTCCGAAATTGTAATTTGGCCGATGGTCGCATCCATCACCAGGTCTAGATGTGCATGGCTCACGCAGAGATAGTCTATTCGGGAGTACGTATTATGTGGGGGTGAATAAAACGTATAATCCTTATCTGAAGGATGTAGAAGACGCCAGGTATCAACTAGCTGGAAGTCATGCAGAACAGCTCTGAATCGCCTGGATTCCTTAAGCGTGTTCCTTGGGGACCCAGAGGAGGAATCCATACGCGAATCTAGGATCCAATTGAGGTCTCCTCCCACTACCAAAGTGCCCATCAAATTTTGCTCGATCAGTTCTAGTGACTCTTTGAGGAACCGAGTTTGACCTCGGTTAGGAAGGTAGAGGTTCACAAAGGTAAATGTCTGATGTGCTATAGTAGCTCTAACCAGGATCCCCCTCCCATCCCCTATCGACATTTCGGTGACATCTAGTAGTCTAAGATGTTTGGCAAAAAGGATAGCAACACCCCTAGCCCTCGCCCCAGTATAGTCATTAAAATAGCCATTGGGAAAGTACCGGGAGCGAAGACCAGGGGAGGCCCCTCGTTTAAAATGCGTCTCTTGTAAGAAAATAACCTCCGCACCGTCAGTATGCAAGGTATGCAGTAAGCCTGACCTTTTTTCTGGGATATTTAAGCCTTTAACATTGTGGGAAACAATTTTTAAACTAGCCATGTAGAAAAAGCATAGGGATCAATTGACTTAACGATATGTCGGGGCTCTGGTTCTGGCCCAGTGCTGGGTCGTATGTGGCCTGAAATTGGCTGTGGCATAGGAAAAGGGGGGGTAGTAGGGTCAACACATGAGGAAAGAAAGGGAGACATAGGTACATAAACATAGAAAAAGAAAAGGAGAAACCAGAAAAGAAACATAAACTTACATAACCACAGGTAGTGGTAGTCTCTGCATTGATAGCCATGGGTATATACTAAGCATCCCATGGTCTAAGAAATGTACAGCAGAGAAGGGGGTCCAAGGGGTAACAGCGGGTTCAACAATATTATGTAGTCAAATAAGAGATGCCTGAGAGGGATATATCATGGTCAGGAAAGAGATGGGAGGAGGGGGGGGGTACGCAAACGGCCGCCCCCCACACCTCGCCAACCAGTCCATCCCGGCCCACAGGAAACATCTTCCAATTAGCAACATTTTCAACTTGTAACAGTACGGGAGTGGTGAGCACTCTTAATGTAATTGAAACTCAAATTTTTTTATTTATTTTTTTTATTTTTTTTTAAAACAACCTATTGCATATTAAGAAAAAGTGCAAAAAAGGAAACAAAGATTATTGTGAGCTTTCATTAAGGCAGCATAAAAAGGATATCACAATTTTGGGTACCAGACCCCTCATGAGGCTTCAGATGTTTCATTAGCTCTGCCAGCCCGGTTACGTCTTCTCGGGGCATCCACTCTCCTCCAAGGCTCTCTGCGGGGTAGTGCCGTAGTGGGAAGCTGCAGAGGGTCTGTCCAGTTTGGCAATGAGATCAACGGTAGGCCCAGTGCCTTGCAGAATGCTGGAACACCATCATAGTCCTCCAAGACATGTCGGTTCCCGTCGCGGGTGACCTGGACGCTTAGAGGGAAGCCCCAGCGGAATCTGATGTCCTTTTTCCGAAGAGCTTCGGTGAGGGGGTGGAGTAGACGCCTCTGCTGTAAAGTCATCCAGGAAAGGTCCTGGAAGATCTGGATGGGGTGGCCATTGAAGGCTATATTCGAGGCTTGTCTGGACTTCTGTAGGATAGTCTCCTTCACCTGGAAGTAATGTAGCCGGCAGATGACGTCTCTAGGCCGCTCTGTAGGCGCTCCCCTTGGTCGTAGTGCCCGATGTGCTCTATCGAACACAATTTGAGAGTCGGGTTCGGCACCTAATAAGTCGTTGAATATTGCAGTCAATGCCGTAGCCAGACCTTGGGGTAGCACGTCCTCGGGTAGGCCTTTGACCCTCAGGTTGTTCCGCCTCCCTCTATTATCTATATCGTCTAGTCTACGTCTCATTTCAGTGGTGGTATGGGAGTATCGGGATACAAGATCGTGGAGGTCCGCGAGCTTAGAGTCTGTTTCATCTCTGTGTTCTTCTAGATCCACTACTCTGTTTGCCACTTGTGTGAGGTCGGCTTGGATAGTGGAGAGACTCGCTTGTAGGGAATCATGAATTCTTTTCTCCATGTTGGATAGATCTTGTTGGATGTCTTGGCGAGTCGGAAGAGAGCGTAACTGTGTGAGGACTGCTGCCATGTCGGCAGAGTCTTTACTAGCAGATCCAGTTTGGCGATGTTTTGGAGGGGGAGAGGACCCGGGATCTTCCATGATGATTGGTGGCAAGTGATCAATGACTGCGGTGGCGGTATTATGATCAGTGACGGGGGTGCCAAATAGAGTATGAAAGGCTGCGGCTTGTGTGGTAGTCGATTTAACTTTTGATGATTTACCAAAGCGGCGCCGTCTTGTCATTGGTCCAGGTGAGGAGACCAGAATAGAGCCTCAGAGAGGAGAGCATTACGACATATCCCGGATGGAAGCTCAACCCGCTGTTCCCCTTGCGCGGTTCGGTCTTATATCATATTATACGTCGGACGGAGGCCCGAGAGCACCGAAGTCAGCAGTGTGGCAGCGTGTGATACCCTGTCGGTCCTGTTCCGTTTTTGGGACTCACATATCCCTGGTTAGGGGGTCCCGCTAACACCGTCGACTTTTAAGAACCTGCCGGTGGGCGAGGGTGGGGGTCACTGGTGTCTGTGTGGCCGCCTCCCGGTCCCGGGAGTATGAGGCTTCACTTAATCTGTCCTCACTTATTGCAGCTGTACACCAGGTTCTAGGTGGTGAGGGGAGCAGAGAAGGACACAGAGGAAGGCACATATATATGTGTCTAGTTGATTTGTAGTTCTCCGTCCCGTCTGGGAGTGTTATTTAAATTCTGTCCCCTGCCTTTGTGGAGCGGGAAGGCCGCAGCCCACCAAGCAGGCCTAAGCCTTTTCTCACTATCACAGCACCCCTTCACTAACACCCCTTCACGGGGGCAAGGAGGCCGAGGTATGTATGGCACAGAACTTCAAGGAGGGTCAGGGTGGGAACTGTGCGGGGATGTGAGCCGCGCGTCTCGGGAGGCCAGGAGAGGCACCTCTTACCTCTCGGCCACCGGCATCTCCTCCGGTCCGTCGGAGCTCCGTCACGGGTGTCTCCCTCGCTGGATGGTGAGATGCTGCCCAGGAGCGCGGCGGGTCAGGTGTCCCGTGTCGTCGTCGGCCGACCTGTGCTCACCGTGTCCCCGCGAACCGGCGCGCGTCCCCGTTACGGCGTTCGGCCTCCGGCAGTCCAGGGCCCGGCAGTGTCTCTTCACCGGGCGCACGTAGGGCCAGTTGGAAGCCTGACCGGCTTCACCAGTGGCCTCAATGTCTTCGGGAGGGCGTCCGTGGGCTGTGCAGCCGTCGAGGCCTTTTTTTCCGGATCTCCCGTCACTCCAGTCCCCGGCTTCGGTCTGGGGGGAAGGCCGCAACCCGCGAGAGCGCTCAAAAGCACTCCCCGATTCCGCGGTGTCCCCCTAGGATAGCTCAGATGGATTCACTGCCGCAGGAGGGTAGTCTGTGGGAAGCTGGGTAGGTCCACGTTGTCGAAAAATAGGTGTTTAATAAAGCCTCAAGCAGGAGCTCTCAGGCTGCACGTCTCTTCTCCTCAGCAGTCAGACCACGCCCCCCCAGAAAATAAGATTTTAAACCTACCGGTATATCTTTTTCTCCTAGTCCGTAGAGGATGCTGGGTGCCCGTCCCAGTGCGGACTAAATTCTGCAAGGCTTGTATATAGTTGTTGCTTACATAAGGGTTATGTTACAGTTGAGTTCAGTCTCTGGCTGATGCTGTTTTGTTCATACTGTTAACTGGTTGCGTATATTCCTGTTATATGGTGTGGGCTGGTATGTATCTTGCCCTTAGATTAACAAAAATCCTTTCCTCGTACTGTCTGTCTCCACTGGGCACAGTTCTCTAACTGAGGTCTGGAGGAGGGGCATAGAGGGAGGAGCCAGTGCACACCCATCTAAAGTCTTTAGAGTGCCCATGTCTCCTGCGGAGCCCGTCTATACCCCATGGTCCTTACGGAGTCCCCAGCATCCTCTACGGACTAGGAGAAAAAGATTTACCGGTAGGTTTAATATCTTATTTATCTATGCTTTTTGCAATATACATGTTACCACTGGGTGAAATAATCAGATGTCATGCCCTCATCTACCACTGCTATACAGATGACCTGTCTTTTGCTTCAGGTACTGAGAACCCAGTACCAATCCTAAATGGTGGTCTAGCTGAGCTCCAGGTGTGGGTGATGCCAGTAGGCTGTGACTCAGTCCTGGTGAAACAGGTCCTTATGATAGAAGCGTGATGTGTTCTGTGTAATAATCCTGAAAGTAGTGCTGCTACCGATCTCATATCATTTGTAGTAACTTGGAAAAGATGAGATATGAGGTGCACTCTGGAAGCTTACAGGGGGTTAAAGATGAACGCAGATCACGCAGTCCCCCGGAAAATAGTCCTGGCCCGCCCGCGTTTGCCCCTCAGGCATGCGGCCGCAATGTGTGTCTGCGTGGCCGCTGCGCATGTGCATATTGCCAACACCCGCAAACTGCTGCGGGCTGCTATTGCGGCTGGGTCTGAATGACCCCCATAGGGTTTTGGCTCTCCTGACATGTATCTGTTTTACTTACCTGCAATACTATAATGTAACTGGAATTGTTTCTGTGCTTTAAAGGATATTTTATCCATGTTGTGTAGAGTAAAGTATTTTATAAGTTTAAAATATAGAGAAAAATCTGTGTATTAAAGATATGAAATAAAGTCGTTTAAAAACAAAAGATTTCCGTTGAGTCTTTTTATGTGTCTGTATATTATCTTATTTCCAGATAATTGTCGCTATGGTGGCAGAAACAATTTCCTGTTAATGTGTCACTTGTAGTGTTACTTTTGTGTCCACATAATGGGGGTGATTCCGAGTTGTTCGCTCGCTAGCTGCTTTTAGCAGCATTGCACACGCTAAGCCGCCGCCCTCTGGGAGTGAATCTTAGCTTAGCAGAATTGCAAACGAAAGATTAGCAGAATTGCGAATAGAAATTTCTGAGCAGTTTCTGAGTAGCTCGAGACTTACTCCTACACTGCAATCAGTTCAGTCAGTTTCGTTCCTGGTTTGACGTCACAAACACACCCAGCGTTCGCCCAGACACTCCCCCGTTTCTCCAGCCACTCCCGCTTTTTTCCCTGAAACACCCACTTCCTGTCAATCACACTCTGATCAGCAGAACGATGAAAAAACTTTGTCACGCCGTGAGTAAAATACCAAACTTTTGTGCTAATTTACTTGGCGCAGGCACGCTGCGTACATTGCGCACGCGCAGTTTGCGACTAATCGCTCCGTAGCGAAAAAAAATAACGAGCGAACAACTTGTAATGACCCCCATTATCAGTGTAGCTGTGTATAAATATCCTGTCTGGTGTATAAAGGTGGGTACACACGCTGCCATTGTGACTGTGCAATTTCCCTTGAACTGGCCGGAGCCCAGAACCGCCAATAGTGACTGTATGTACTTGTGATTGTGGCTATGTCTGATTTTGACAGCTAATTTGAATAGTGGGATGACATTATGGGGGGGGGGGGGGGGGGGACTCTCTATGCGTTTTGAGTCTGAGGTGACCAAAGAAGGTATTTGCACAGGTGAGGTGGATGTGTGTCTCCCATGTAAGGTAAGACCTATTTTATTTCTATATATGTGGGATTTGGAGCTTCATTACTGGACCTCAGCTCAACAAAATCATATATTCTTCCTTGCTGGGATCTCACACAGCCCCTCCCCCCCTAAGGCTTGTATGTTTATTTTTTCATCCATTTTAAACCATTTGTTAAATAAATTGTACCTTTATTGCATCACTGTTCAAGTCTATTTGACGCAGAGACCTTTATACGTTATGCTGTATTCATTGTGAGTAATGGTACGCTTGAGACGTACCTTACGATAACGATACCTTGATGTGTGTTATACTGTTCCTCACTATGTAAGTGAGGTATGCTGTTCCTAAGATCACCTGCATATCTTATTTGTGGGGTTAAGATATAAAGAAACCATTATAAGGGTTATAGCACATTATATTGTGTAAGTGAGGTACGCCACCTCTAATCTACTAAAAAAAGATCATTCACTTTCATAAGGAGTACCTCATTATAATCTCATGTATGGAATAATCTTGAACATACAGTGGGGCAAAAAAGTATTTGGACAGCCACCGATTGTGCAAGTTGACCCACTTATAAAGATCTGAGAGGTCTGTAATTTCCATCATACACTTCAACTGTGAGAGACAGAATCTGGAAATCACATTGTATGATTATTAAACAATGTATTTGTATATTCTTGCGGAAAATAAATATTTGGACAGTCAAAAAGTTTAACTCAATACTTTGTAATATTACAGAGGTCAAACGTTTCCTGTAGTTCTTGACCAGGTTTGCACACACTGTAGCAGGTATTTTGGCCGGGTGTAGTATGTCTGACTGGCGGTCAGGAGACTGACGCCGGGATCCTGGCAGCATACCGACGCCGGGATCCCGGCGGGGAGGGGTGAGTGCAGCAAGCCCCTTGCGGGCTCGGTGGCGACCTGAGGTCGCCACGGGTTCTAGTCCCACTCTATGGGTGTCATGGACACCCACGAGTGGAAATAGTCCCTGTTGGTCGGCATGCCGACCATCGGGATAGTGAGGAGGCGGGATGTCGGTGGAGGTCATGTGACTGTCTCCCGACCGCCAGTCACATGAATACCACCCATGTTGGCCTACTCTTCCATGCAGATCTTCTCTAGATCTGTCATGTTTTGGGGCTGTCGTCGGGCAACACGGACGTTCAACTCCCTCCACACATTTTCTACTGGGTTGAGGTCTGGAGAGTGGCTAGGCCACTCCAGGACTTTGAAATTCTTCTTACGGAGCCACTCCTTAGTTGCCCGGATGGTGTGTTTGGGGTAATTTTCATGCTGGAAGACCCAGCCACGTTCCATCTTCAGTGCTCTTACTGGGGTAAATTTACTAAGGTCCCGATTTTGACCGAGATGGCGTTTTTTCTTCAAAGTGTCATCTCGGTAATTTACTAAGCACTAATCACGGCAGTGATGAGGGCATTTGTAATTTTTTGCAAGTCCAAGTTAAAAATTACGAATGAATACACCATCGGTCAAATTACGCCTGTTTAGATATGAATCTCGGTCATTTACTAACCATTCGTAATTGTAATTGCTGCCGCGAAAATGCATTCGCGGCCGTGAAAAATTACAAATCGTATTTTTTTCCTAAAAAAAAACGCGCCAGCCTTTGAAAACCGCGTTTACATGTGTACTCAATTATCCATTACTCACACCTGAATGTTTGGCCCTATAAAAGTGTTTCAGGCACATTCTGAACTTCTCTCACTCTGAAATGGCGGCTGTGGTGTGTGGCAATGATTTTTTGCTTGCTGTGGGATACCTTAGATTGCTCCATGAGGCTTCCAGGAATCAGGCCCAGGTAAGTGAACATGGCCAACAGGTTGTCCAGGTACCGTGGAGGCTGCGCCAGCCTCGTTTTTTTAGAGGGCGTTTAAACTTAAATGCATTGTCCGATGATAGGGTCATACAGATGTTCCGCCTAAATAGAGCCAACATTTTCCACCTGTATGACCTTGTCAAACTGGGCATAGACCCTGAGACAGCACGCTCTCGCTCTGTCTCAGGCCTACACAAACTCCTGGCTGTGTTACACCTTATGGCTACTGGGAGCTTCCAGGCTGTGGCAGGCGACGTCATTGGTATCTCACAGCCCACCTTTTCAAGATATTTGATTCAGGTGAGTCTAAAAATACATATGCGGTTATGTCTAAGTGTTGCTTCTGGAAGTTGAAACACCACAGTATTGTTGAGAATACCTAACATGACACTCACCTTAGCTTCTTTAATGTCCACTCAGGTTTTGGATGTGTTGGAGCCACACATTAAAGCCTCAATCTGCTTCCCTACCGAGGAGTCGGAGTGGAGTGCTGTCAGGGTAGCTTTCTATGAGCTTGCTGGCATGCCCAATGTGCTGGGGGCCATAGATTGCACACACGTTCAGCTGAGATCACCTAAGGGCCGCCAATATATATATACTAATAGGCATCTGGCACAATCAACTAATGTCCAGGTGGTCTGTGATGCAAACATAAAAATTATGAGTGTTGTTGCAGGTTACCCTGGTGGCTGTCATGACTCCTTCATCCTCAGTCAGTCATCGCTCTTCGATAAATTTGAGGACGGACAAATGCCTGATGGCTGGCTGTTGGGTATGTTTAAAATGTTTTATGTGTATGTCTTTTAACCACAAACTCGAGTTTGGATGAGGTGAGAGAATAATCTTACATATGTACTAATGTTGACTATATCTTTTTTTCAGGTGATGGGGGTTACGGCTGCTACTCTTGGCTCCTTACTCCATTGTCCCAACCTGATTCTCCTGCTGAACACAGTTACAATCATGCACATAAGGCTACGCGGAATGTGATAGAAAGATGTTTTGGTGTGCTGAAGTCACGGTTTCGGTGTCTGGATAAATCTGCCGGCCTTTTGTTGTATAGTCCCTCAAAGGTGACTAGAATTGTGTTCTGCTACTGTTTTCTCCATAATCTGTGTTTAAGTCAACATCTGGCACATGATGAGGGAGAAAGCAGTCAGCAAGCAGAGGAGTTAGACCCATCTGGTGACAGTGTGAGTACAAATGTAGGGAGGCAGGTACGGCAAGAAGTGATCCGGCGATATTTTTCTGGTCAGTTTTCTTAGGCTGTAATTATCCTTGACTAAACACTTTGCACTACTTTCTATTGTGTGTTTTGTTACTTACTGTTTGTTGTTTATAGTGGTGTGTACATTGTGCTTAGTTTATGAAAAAAATACATTTTCAGTCATTCCCCATGAAAAACATACATACATACAGAGCAGCTTCGACAATGTTGGAGACGGACACAGGAAGTTGTGTGTTTGTCAAATACAAATTTTTATTTTTCTAATAACATTGTGGTTATTTTTTGCGCTTGTGTGTGCTGGGTGCTGGCTCACTGGCACGTGCTCTTGAGGAATGCCGAACAGGGGAGGTTACTGGCGTTTGGATAGGGGTCGTGGTCCCCGAGCTGGAGGTTACTTGCTGAGCTCCCATCAGGGAAATATTGCTGCTCAAATTATTTAAACTTGCAATCAGCTGAGTGTTGGTAGCAGTGTGGCTGGCTACAATCCTGGATAATGACTCATTCACCACTTGGTTGTGCTGAATGAGCTGAACGAGTGCCTGCTGATGGCGCTGTTGCTCATCTATGATGCGACCTAAATGTGCAAGCATTTGGCTGTTGTCAGCCCTAATTTGCTCCATTGAGGTAGCCATTCGCCCTACTTGTACTATCAGTCTGCCCGAGTTGCGACTAATACGCGGTAGATGATGGGGCAGACTGGCAAGGTGTTGTGTATGTGCAGTGAGGCTGGCATTGCTTTGGGCCTGTTGGCTTGTCCAACTGGCCCAAAAGTCATCTGGGATTTGGCTTGGGGGCGGAGCTTGTGCCAGTTGTGGACTGATGGATGCTTGGGGGATATCCTGCAACTGTATTGGCTGGCTTGGGTCAACAGGTGTAAGTTGCAGTATGATTGTTGCCTGTTGGTCTTGGCCCTGCTGGTCCACGTCGGCCATCAAGCTGGGCTCTGTATGGGGTGGGCAACATGCATTGTAATTTTTATATAATATTACAAGGCTAATGCTACACATTACTACATTCATAATACTCCATTTAGAAACTTTTTACAGTTGTTTTTTTCAACTTATAATGTTGTCTAGGATTTTAAAAATATATACCAACACAGGCGGAAACATAGACAGATTTGAAAAATCCTCACCTAACTACCTCCCCTCCACAGCATTACACTGTTAGAATCCCTCCCCTGACCACGATATAGACTACTTACCTGGATAGTCCAGAGGAGCCGAGCAAGTAAGCCATCTACATACTGGACAGGGGAGATGTGTGAACACTATAATGTTGTAGAGGGTGTTTTTTCTATCTAATTTTATTAATATTTTAAAAAATTGAGCATGTGTGTGGGTTCTATTTGTTGTTAAAAATGAATTAGTAACAAAATGATGTTGTCTAGAAAATACACTAAGCCCTTTTTTTATTTTTTTTTGGCACCTTTACCAATTAAAGACGGAACAACACATTGCTTGTTCTGGAAAACATGTAATTTCCAAACCAACTAACAACATATTAACTGTACTGTGTATATTATTGCTTAGGTGTTTAAGTGGGTGGGTGGGGATGATGGAGCAGCAGATTCCAAGGCAAGACGCCGTGTCGAACTTGGCCTCCTGGGTAAGTGGCCCGAGCCCTGTGATGGGCGCCTTACAGGAGGTCGTCTTCCAGAAGCAGAACCTATGTGGAAATAAAAACATTAATATTTTGTACTTCTATGTGTTTACAGAATATGTGACTACAGTGAAGTCTTACCTGCAATCCCAGCCTCATCCTGACTTGTCTGAGGCCTGTCTGGCCGGCTGGTCTGTGGGACTGTTGAAAAAGTGTTCCAAACATTATTACCATGCTTTGTGTTAAATAAACCACTGCAAAGCCTTATTGTACTGTAACCATCTATTAGGTATTGGTTAAACAAATAATTTCAGATTAAGAGCTTCTAGCTTCATTGTTTTGAGTTGTATATCCAAATGTACATGATGTGGCACACAATAAATATGTTACATTTTTGAATTATGCCTCAGATATTGTCTAAATTCACTACTTGCAAATGTTTAAAAAATGTTATGTTGCAAAAATTGCACCGCTTTGCAGAAGATAAAATAAAAATAATTAAAAATAAATAATCAGACAAAACACATGGCCAAGCATTATCGCCTAAAAAAATATTTATAATTTTAAACACAAAAAATACATTACACATGTTTTTACGCAATATTTTTGGGTAAACATAGCCTATGCAAGGTGAAAAAAGCAGATTCTAAACACAAACACACCTTAAGGGAGCATAGGCCTGCAATATGTTAAAAAAAATAAAATAAAACATTTACCCTTTAAAAATGAAATTTACAACATTTAGCATACATTTTAAAAACAATATAACAAATCAAACTTACCATCCTGCGTGGGTCGGTCCGAATCCCGGACATGAGTAGCAGACACCACTTCTGCAGGAATCAATGCCCGCACAGGCTCCTCCCAGTCCCGATAGCTTGCACGGAAAGGTGGGCCACCTCCGGTTTTACGAGCAGATTTGGCCTCTTTGGCCATCTTGGCCTTGACACGCCGCTTAATATCATAAAACTGCTTGCGGCACGTGTCCTCAGTCCGCCTCACCACACCCTCACTATTCACAGCAAGTATTACTTGACCCCACAGGACAGACTTCCTGCGGGAGGACACCTTGCCAGCATCCTGACCAAACAATTGGCGATGGTGCTTCATCAGCTCACGCACCAAAGCCATGTTTTCAGCATAGCTGAACTTTATATTCCTGCCAGTCTTGGTAGTGGTGCGTGGCTGCGGAGCCACAACACCATCGCTATCACTGGAAAATACAGCAACAGGCACCCCCTCCTCCTCCTCCTCACTAACCTCCTCTCTCTCACTACCCCCCTCCACCTCACTACCAGCCTCCACCTCACTACCAGCCTCCACCTCACTACCAGCCTCCACCTCACTAACCTCCGCCACCACACTGACCTCTGAGTCGGACATGACAAACAACAAAAAACACTGAGAAATCAAAACACAAAACACACTCCTCCACTACTCCTACTACTACACACCACACAGCCAACACACACGCTCACTCACTCGCTCACTCACTCACTCACTCACTCACAAACAATGACAAAAGACTGTAAAAAAAAACAAGGACAAAAAAAATGACAAACTGTGAAAAAACAATACTACAAATATGACAAGACTACTTACACACACAGTACAGCACTCAACAATCACCAAACTCCTCTCCAAATCCACCAAAAAATCCACCAAACTCACCAACTCCAAATACACCTTCCTCTCTCCTCTCCACTAGCTAAACCCACGAGGTGCGGAGTGTTTGGGGCGTTTTTATAGTAATCTGCACAGACACTCCTCCTTCACGAATACAACCAATCACGGCCGCGTGATGTAAACGAAACTTAGGAGTAAAAACGCGGCAGTAATTTCCAAATCACTGCCGTAACAGACTTGTGACGCAGTCGTAAAAAAAACACACCAACGCGGCCGCGAAATAGAAAATGCGGCCGCAATCTACATCATAAAAGCACGAATGACATCGACATCGGAAGAAACAAAAAATACGAATACGACAGCTTAGTAAATTAGTCGTAATCAATTCAAAAAGTTGCAATTTTACACTGTCGATGTCATTCGTGATTGAACTTGGACATGAATTTGAAAATTACGAATGTTAGTAAATGTACCCCATAGTTTAAGCACAAAAATACTAAAAAAATACAAACAACCAAACAGACACATAATAAGAGCATCACAAACATAACCAACACCTAAGTATAAATTATGAAAATTATGTTAGACATCTAAACTAGATTCAGACCAAAATATAGTCCTTTAGTAGCTAATACAGCCAAGAACAACACTACTTTGCAGAACAATCCTGGAAAAAATAAGATAAAATAAAAAATATGCAATACTGTGTATATGCTAAAAGCTAAAAAACTGAAAACTGTATGATTGACAATGCTAAAATTGCTCACTCAGAAAATAACAAGAGCACCTTCTCGCACGGGCCAGAAACACAAACTCCAAACTCCATTCATCACCAAAACACTCACAGCGTGCAAACCAGGCCCTTAAATAAGCAGTGCAATCATTGGCAAGATTACCATACTGTACACCTGTGTGAATGAACGCGCCGCACGTAGGTATAAATAGGCACACACCTGGGCGTACACACGTCATCTCCAACATGGCGTCTCATGAGGAATTAGCAGCAGAGATGGACCGCATTGCGTAGCAGCAGATGGCATTGGCGAAAAAATGCCTTGAGTGCCAGAGACGGATGATGGAATCCGCCTCTGCGGATTCTGAAGAGGCAGGACCTAGTACTCTGGAAATGTCAGCTTCTGAGCCCCAACAATTGAGTGGGGATACCCTGCCACATACACATACTGGCCAAACTGAGGGAGAATTATCATTATCCACACAAACACAACAGACAGAAGCTGCTAGTGACGAGGAAGATGGTGAGGAGCAAAGGGAAGAAACCTCACAGGCTACCTCCAGACGTAAGAAAAGACAGCCAGCATTCACTAAGAGAGAGTTGCGTGTCTTGGTCACGAAGGCCATGTCCAAAATACATAGAGGCCCCAAAAACATGGGTGCTGCTACAAAAGATCGCATCTGGAGGGACATCACACATTCTGTGAATGAAGTTGGCTCTGTCGTCAGAACATCGCAGGAAGTTAGACGACGGTAAGGGCATCTTGGCAGTCCTTTTTCTGTGCTAAGTTGACTTAAAAATGTAGTTACATGTGATGTTATGTATAGCAAACAAAAGCAGAACATGTGTCCTATATATTTAAATCCAGAAATAATAAGACTCTACTTTGCCCCTCTTTCCCAATACATATGTAGGTGGGCCAACTTCAAATCCCGCCTGAAGGCAAAGAAGAGGTCTGCGGAGTGGAATGCCTCAAGGGCTACAGGTGGAGGACCATCTGTCGCTGTGGAGTATACAGACTTGGAGGAGATAGCGATGGACTGTGTCAGTTATGAGGAGGGCCAAGGGGTGTCTAATATGGACACGGACCTGCCTGAGATCCTGACGGGACATGACTTGCCAGGTAAGTTTACACATGTATTTGTCTGCAATTTAAACTGTATTTATAAAATATAAACTAATTTTTGATTGTACTCTTTTCCCACACATTCTTCTATTTGCTTGCCACAAAACACAGCACAGGGGGGTGATCAGTTTGAGTCACAGAAGGGTTATGTGGCTGAGGCTGAGGTGGAGGGACCTAGTGGGTCTGGCAGTGTGGGCCCACAAATCCCACCTCTGCAGGTTCCTACTGGCCCCCCCACCCAACCCTCTGCTATCCCGGAGATCCTGCTTGAAATTGCTAGGTTGTTAGGCGCCGGGGTCCGCTCGTCGGTGCGGCCCGGCGCCTAGCAACCAGGGACGCCGTACGCGGACAGCCGCCGGCTCCCTGGCAACGCTGGACGCCGGGCGCGCTGAGTCACACGGACCCTAGCAACGGGGACGCCACTGGCGCACCGTGTTCCCCGTTGCTAGGCTTTAAGAGTTAATGTATTCTCCTGCTCTCTGGCCGGGCAGCAAGGCAGCTGCAAGGCATTTATTCTAATCAGCCTTTTGGCAGCTGATTGGAGAACTCCTTGTTAAATACACTCCCAGGGCTTCTCACAGACGCCGGTAATAGCTTCCTGCATGCTGTTTCTGTTTGCTGAGAGTCTGTTTCCAGTCTTGCTGTATCCGGTCATCCCAGTATTCGGAAGTCCTGAACTCGGAAGTTGGCATCTTATTCCTGGAGTCCTGACTAATCACCATATAACATCCAGTGGTGTTCCTGAGTTTCGGCCTTGCCGTGTGTATCGGCTTGTCCGCTTTATTATTTATTATTTGTGTTTTGGAGCATTTTGCGGAGGGTTCCGCTTCCACAGGTCCACTCTGGTATCCGGCGGTGCTGGGTAGGAGTATTGGACAAGTGGATTTTGGTTGTCCTTTTCCCTGGCGGGTTTCCGCACATACTTCTGTTTTTGTTAGTTAGCTTGTTGCCCCTGGCCTGTTGTCAGTCAGAGGTCCTTTTGTTATCATCCTGCCTCGGATTTCCCTTTGTCTCTCACTAAGACCGGGGGGCACCGGAGTTGGGCAGACATAATCCGCCCTTCAAACGTGGCTGCCAGGGGCTCAAGAAACCATAGTCTCGCAGGGGATTTCCGATAGCACGGGTGAGACAATAGAGTTAGGGCGCCAGGGGCAACTAGTCTTCCCTGCTCCCATTACCTGCATTCCATTCCAGCGCTCTGGTCCTTGTCATAAAATCTCCTCCGGTCAGGAGTGCTGGAATCATAACATTATTACCGGCCATACCAAAACTTAAAATTAAACGGAGTTTAATTTTTTCTTATTCAGTTTTTGTAAGAAATTGTCGGCCTCATGAATCCAACAGGGTTAGGACCAAATCCTGGTCAGCTCTTAGTCAGTCAGATTCAAGAACTTACTCAGATGGTTCAGGATCTTTCCCTTCGGGTGAAGTCGCAGGAAGATCTTTTACGAACTTCCCCGAGGGTAGTTCCTGAACCAAAAATGCATTTGCCTGACCGTTTTTCTGGGGATAGAAAAGAGTTTTTTAATTTTAAAGAATCCTGTAAACTTTATTTTCGTTTAAGACCGATCTCCTCGGGTACTGAATCTCAGCGGGTCGGGATTATTATTTATTTGCTCCAGGGGGATCCCCAGACTTGGGCATTTGGTTTAAAAGCAGATGATCCGGTGTTGTTGTCAGTAGACGCTTTTTTTGGGTCTTTAGGACTGTTATATGACGACCCTGATAGAGAGGCATCCGCTGAAGGTCAGTTGCGCGCTCTCAGACAGGGTAGGAATCCCGCAGAGGTTTATTGTACGGAGTTTCGCCGGTGGTCGAACGACTGTGGCTGGAATGACCCAGCCCTGCGCAGTCAGTTTCGCCTCGGCTTATCAGAATCTATTAAAGACAGTCTCCTCCAGTATCCCGCTCCTGAGACTCTCGATAAACTCATGGAGCTTTCTATTAAGATTGATCGTTGTCTCAGAGAGCGGAAGGCTGAAAAAGGAGCATCGGTCAGGTCATCTCCGTGTGTATATTCCATCCCTGAGGACATAGAGGAGCCCATGCAGATGGGTCTCTCCCGGTTGTCTCCTGAAGAGAGAGCCAGAAGGCAAAACTCTGGTCTTTGTTTGTACTGTGGGGGTAAGGGACATTTTGCTCGTAATTGTCCGAATAAGTCGGGAAACGCCTTGACCAGGTGAATTGTGAGGGGGTTCACCTAGGTCTGCAGCTTATCTCCTCGCATAACTCCCTTTTAGTCCCAGCTAAGGTTTCCTTTGGCAGCCTCAGTTCCTCGGTGTCGGCTTTTGTCGACAGTGGAGCCGCAGGAAACTTTATGGATTTAACTTGGGCCAAGGCCTTAGGCATTCCTCAGTTATCTTTGGGTAGGAGTGTCACCATGCATGGTTTAGATGGGAGTCCACTGTCCAATGGGGTTATTTCCCTCTGTACACCCCCTGTACTACTTACGGTAGGAGCTCTTCATTCTGAAAAGATCGAGTTCTTCCTTACCCATTGCCCAGCAGTTCCAGTGGTTCTGGGTCACCCTTGGCTGGCCTTTCACAATCCCACCATTGATTGGCGGTCAGGGAAGATTTCTCAATGGGGTGCCTTCTGTGATAAGGAATGTATTTCGTTTCCAGTCAGAATAGCTGCTGCAATTCCTGAACTCTTTCCCGTGGAGTACCAGGAGTTTGCTGATGTGTTCTCCAAGGGCAATGCAGACATTCTGCCTCCCCATCGGCCTTATGATTGCGCCATTGAGCTAATTCCTGGTGCCGCATTGCCAAAGGGAAGGTTATATGCTTTATCCGGGCCAGAAACTGCGGCCATGAATGACTATGTTAAAGAGAGCCTAGGGAAAGGATTTATTAGGTCATCTAAATCTCCTTTAAGTGCAGGCTTCTTCTTTGTGGAGAAAAAGGATGGCTCGCTCAGACCTTGCATTGACTATAGAGCCTTAAATAAAATCTCAGTTAAAAATACTTATCCTCTGCCGCTGATTTCTGTCCTCTTTGATCAGCTGCGTTCGGCTGTGATTTTCTCCAAAATCGATCTAAGAGGAGAGTATAACCTCATCCGAATCAGGTCCGGAGATGAGTGGAAGACAGCCTTCAGTACTCAGTCGGGTCACTACAAGTACCTAGTGATGCCGTTCGGCTTGTCTAACGCTCCAGCAGTTTTCCAGGACCTCATTAACGATGTGCTCCGTGACTTCCTAGGGAAATTCGTGGTCGTTTACTTAGACGACATCCTGATTTATTCTGACTCTATTGAACAACATGTTACCCAGGTGCGTCAGGTTCTTCAAAAGTTACGTGAGAATCATCTATATGCCAAACTGGAGAAATGCGAGTTTCATGTCACGGAGGTATCTTTTTTAGGATACATTATTTCCCCTCGGGGATTTTTCATGGAACCAAAGAAGCTTCAGGCCATCCTTAGTTGGGCGCAACCCACCAATTTAAAAGCAATTCAGCGCTTTTTAGGGTTTGTGAATTATTACAGGAGGTTCATTCATTCCTTCTCCGACCTGGTTGCTCCCATTGTGGCCCTGACAAAGAAAGGAGCGGATCCTACCAACTGGTCGCGTGAAGCGGAGTTGTCCTTTCGGGCCTTGAAACAAGCTTTTGTCTCGGCTCCAGTCCTTAGACATCCCAATCCAGGATTGCCCTTCGTTGTGGAGGTTGATGCCTCAGAGGTTGGAGTAGGGGCTATACTATCTCAAAAGGATCCAGAGTCTCAGGAACTACATCCTTGTGCCTTTATGTCTAGGAAATTCTCCTCCGCTGAATCCAACTATGACGTTGGTAACCGGGAACTACTGGCAATAAAATGGGCTTTCGAGGAGTGGAGGCATTGGCTGGAGGGAGCAATACATACCATTTCAGTATTGACTGACCATAAGAATCTGCAATACATCGAATCAGCTAAGCGGCTGAATGCCCGGCAGGCTCGTTGGGCTTTGTTCTTTACTCGTTTCAAGTTTATTATAACTTTTAGGCCAGGTTCCAAGAATACCAAGGCAGATGCTCTGTCACGCAGTTTTCTTCCGGTTCATGATAACAGTCCTGTTACTCCCATACTTCCATCTTCAGTCATTTGGGCAGGCCTCACACAAGATTTATTTACCCAGTTAAAACAGCTTCAACACCAAGCTCCTGGAAATTCTCCTGCTGGTCGTCTTTACGTCCCTGAGTTCCTGAGAGCTAATGTTTTGACTGAGTTCCATGATAACAAAGTTTCCGGGCATCCAGGGATCTCTAAGCCATTGGAGTTAGTCTCCCGCTCAGTATGGTGGCCTGGTCTTTCTAAAGACGTTAAGTAGTTTGTTTCTTCATGTCAGGTTTGTTCCCCGTTCCTTGCCTATCGGGCAACTTATGCCCTTGAATGTCCCTCTCAGGCCATGGTCTCATATTTCCATGGATTTTGTGGTGGACCTTCCCCTTTCAGCTGGATGCAGAGTCATTTGGGTGGTAGTAGACCGTTTTAGCAAGATGGCTCATTTCATTGCCCTTCCCCGACTGCCATCTGCCCAAGGATTGGCAGTGTTGTTTCTCCGCCATATTTTCAGACTTCATGGGTTGCCCACTGATATTGTTTCTGATCGGGGTCCACAATTCGTTGCACAATGCTGGAAGTGTTTTTGTGCTTCATTAAAGATGAGATTGTCATTAACATCTGGTTACCACCCACAGTCCAACGGGCAAACCGAGCGAGTTAACCAATCATTGAAACAGTATTTGCGTTTGTACTCAGCCAAACTCCAGAATGATTGGTCCGAGTTTCTTCCATTGGCGGAGTTTGCTTACAATAATTCTTGTCATTCCTCCACCAACGTGTCTCCATTCTTTTCAGTTTTTGGTTTTCACCCCAGAGCTAATTCTTTTTTTCAACATTCCTCAGTTTCCTCGCTAACCTTAACCTCCCATCTCAGAGCCATTTGGAAAAAAGTGCACCTTGCTCTCAGAAAAGCGGCCTTTCGTGAGAAAATTTTTTCTGACCGGCTCCGACGTCCTTGCAATTTTAAGGTGGGAGATAGGGTATGGTTGTCGACTCGTAACATTAGACTTCGACAATCTTCAGCTAGGTTGGGACCCAACTTTATTGGACCATTTCATATCATTAAAAAAGTTAACCCAGTTGCTTTCGGGTTACGTTTACCAAAATCTCTTCGGATTGGTAATACGTTTCATTGCTCCCTGTTGAAGCCATACATTTCTTCCAATAAATTTCCTCGGAAGATCTCTCAGGGAAGATCTCCAGTGGATGTACAGGGACAACAGGAGTTCCTGGTGGAGAAGGTTCTCGATTCCAAGTTGTCCAGGGGCCGGCTTTATTTTCTGGTTCACTGGAGAGGTTATGGTCCAGAGGAAAGGTCCTGGGTCCTGGATAAGGATCTTCATGCCCCAAGGCTCAAGAGGGCATTTTTTCGGGAGTTTCCTTGGAAGCCTGGCTTTAGGGGTTCCTTGACCCCTCCTCAAGGGGGGGGGTACTGTTAGGCACCGGGGTCCGCTCGTCGGTGCTGCCCGGCGCCTAGCAACCAGGGACGCCGTACGCGGACAGCCGCCGGCTCCCTGGCAACGCTGGACGACGGGCGCGCTGAGTCGCACGGACCCTAGCAACGGGGACGCCACTGGCGGACCGTGTTCCCCATTGCTAGGCTTTAAGAGTTAATGTATTCTCCTGCTCTCTGGCCATGCAGCAAGGCAGCTGCAAGGCATTTATTCTAATCAGCCTTTTGGCAGCTGATTGGAGGACTCCTTGTTAAATACACTCCCAGGGCTTCTCACAGACGCCGGTAATAGCTTCCTGCATGCTGTTTCTGTTTGCTGAGAGTCTGTTCCAGTCTTGCTGTATCCGGTCATTCCAGTATTCGGAAGTCCTGAACTCGGAAGTTTGTCATCTTATTTCTGGAGTCCTGACTAATCACTGTATAACACCCAGTGGTGTTCGTGAGTCGCGGCCTTGCCGTGTGTATCGGCTTGTCCGCTTTATTATTTATTATTTGTGTTTTGGAGCATTTTGCGGAGGGTTCCGCTTCCACAGGTCCACTCTGGTATCCGGCGGTGCCGGGTAGGAGTATTGGACAAGTGGATTTTGGTTGTCCTTTTCCCTGGTGGGTTTCCGCACATACTTCTGTTTTTGTTAGTTAGCTTGTTGCCCCTGGCCTGTTGTCAGTCAGAGGTCCTCTTGTTATCATCCTGCCTCGGATTTCCCTTTGTCTCTCACTAAGACCGGGGGGCACCGGAGTTGGGCAGACATAATCCGCCCTTCAAACGTGGCTGCCAGGGGCTCAAGAAACCATAGTCTCGCAGGGGATTTCCGATAGCACGGGTGAGACAATAGAGTTAGGGCGCCAGGGGCAACTAGTCTTCCCTGCTCCCGTTACCTGCATTCCATTCCAGCGCTCTGGTCCTTGTCATAAAATCTCCTCCGGTCAGGAGTCCTGGAATCATAACATAGGTATGGTGAGAGCCTAAATGCATTTCAAGACAGGGTCATCCAGGAGGTAAGCCAGATAGCTGTCCGGCTCACTGAGCACCGAACCAGTGTTGAGCAAGGTGTTGCTCAACTCTGCCAAGGTCTGGCAGAGATCAGGCAGGGCCAAGAACAACTTGCCTCCTCATTCCAAAGCCTTGCAAATAACATCTTGCAAGGGCTCCAGGCCATCGCTGTGTCCCTTGCCCACAGTGGCAGAGAGCCACCCACATCGGCTCCCTCCCCTGCCCCTGCCCAGGAAGAACAGCCCACTGGGCAGGGCCAACGAAGGTCGCTCCACAGACCAAGCCAAGAAGAAGAGCCTCAGGCGGGGAGAAAAAAAAGAAAGAAAGTGATGTCTCTCCAGATGGGCAGCAACCATGTTTTTCATGTTGCCTCTATGTTATTTTGGAGTTAGCTTGTGTGTCCAGAATGGCTAACTCCCTCTTAGTGAAATGTATTATTAATGTTTGGAGGTATTGTAGCCTGTGAGCTTATTTTCAGAAACAACAGAGCCATCTTCCTCTTACTAGTGTGCTATGTATTGATGTGTTTGTGTGGTGGATCCGAATTCTTTCACAGTTTGTTAAATTTTTTTGTGTGGCAGGGTGTGCAATATTTTATTGTGTTAGTTAAATTTATCAGTTTGTCAGAAGCTGAATTTTGCCGAGTACTGAGTTCTGATATCTCATTTGTGTCAGTGTCATCTGCTTGCTGCTTGGTCCATCTCTGCCTGTGATACTCACATGTAGCCATGTTGTTTTGATGTTTACAAATATTACTACAGTAATAAACATATCATATTTTACCAACAATTGTGCACTTTATTCAAGGTAATGCATTATGTAAATCTTAGTTCCAGGAAGATTATGTAAGCATATAGACACTTGTGTAACGAGGGAACAATCTGCAAGTTTATCAAACAATTGCATCTTCAAAAATACTACAGGTATGCCTTGCACCACACTTTAATGTCCATATTAATTAAACTGACATAACACTTTTTAGTTGTATCTATGGTCAACAGGATATCATTTAAAACATTGTCATAAATTAAAAAAAACAAACAAACATTTGTGGCCAAAATTAAGTGTATGCTGCATTATGTGGGAGTGTGTTTATTTTGGTAAAATGTTCCTGCTTGCAATTAACATTTTGTGTAAATTAACTTGTTTGCAGTTAGTAGTCTTACACACATTAAAACCTGCCCTTTACAAACATTTTACACACCAACTTTTACACAAACAACAACCTTATTTGGCAGTGTGTGAGATTTATATGTGAGTAGAATAAACATGTAATGTGGGTTCAGACAATTGCTGTTTGGTAACTTACATCTGAGCAGTATTTAACAAGTAATTGACCAACAGATTAATGTGCTCTCCAATTAACAGCTAATTAGTGCATACACACTTGTAACAGGACTTCGCAGATGTAGAGTAACTGCAGACCTACTCGGCTGCTGCATGAAGCTTGCTATGGATTCCTATGTTAGTTTTAACAGCGACAATGTTTTATTGCGAAAAACACGCCCATTGCGAGTTGCATACTCCCACACTGTACGCCCACTTTCACGCCCATGTCGGACCATTGCAAAGTCTTGCCTCCGCCACTCATCATTTTAGTTTGTGAGTAACGTGTGGCTTTTTTAGTCGTATTTATGCACCGGTGTCGCACGGCTGAGCTCGCGCATGCGTAGTTACGCATTTGCGCAGTTAGTTAGGTTTTGCACATTTGCGATGCGATGTCTCTCTACGATCAACTCGGAATGAGGGCCAATATGTCTAGCCTGATGTTTTGTACAGAATGCATATGAAGATGTATATATATGAATGTATTGGTTATTGTGTTATAGTTTGTAAAATAATGTCCCCGTCCCATGTGACTGATCAGATAACCTGTGTGTTTGCTGTTGGAGATACAGCCAGTCTCAGATGTCAGTCCATACACCCCCCTCATTCTTCCCCACACAATGGATTCCTGGCTACACAATCAGATTAATTAAGGTTCATTTAATTAACATCTATTGTGGCCTAGATAGAGGACATGCCGGGACATGTGAAAGTAGGTCTATCTAAAAGTGTTCTGCAATCAGCCCCTTTAATGTAACCCACCCAATACAGAGCCAGAAGGTGTCGCCTTACGGTAGGACAAAGGTTTGAGGAGAACAGAGGCTATTGGGACAGAGAGTGTGGAGTTTTTGACCTGAGAGGAATGAGGTGGATTGCTTCTGAAAGCTACTAGTAGGATAGCGCTACCAGTGTGCTGAGTAAGGATTGTGTCTGGATGCATTATGGACACAGAACTACTGCTGGCATGTCACATCAGGAGACTGTGGTCCTATACTACTGTGGGGACTTAGTAAATAAGATACCATCCTGGCTTACAATTGTTAATGTTATTGTGTACTGTGTGTGTATATTTACAATAAAGGGCATTTGCCACTTTACTAAACTGTTTACCTGAGTGATCAGAGAATCCGTGTCTTCACACAGCCTATATACACCAGAGCTAGTTTTTGTATCATAGGAAGGATCTTTACCAGAAGAATGGTTATAGCACTGTTTATATAACAGCATATATTATCATTATTGCAGGCTGCTACTCTCTCCCCAGCCTCATTAATTCTTCAGATGTTATATTTCTGTAGCGGGTGCTGGAGATACAGAAAGGTGGTTCTCCTGATTTGGGGACTCATTGCATACACACGTCATTACTAGTCACTGATTACTACTCGTTATCTGACTGATTTATATTTATATCAGGCGTCACTCAGTGATTGGCAATAGTATTGTGTAGATGCATGTTGGGACAACTTAGCAGGCCTTTGGAATGAAACAGGCAGAAAGCTGGATATTATCTATGTACTAACCTTGGGATAATATAATGTATACCTCGCTCTGTGACAGGGTTTCATAGTGTATACCTTGTTACAGGGAACATCCCTTCTCAATAACAATATTGTCACAGAAGTGATACAAATGTGTAGAATTGGATATGCATGCCTTAGAGAACTGTGCTGTGTTACAGGGTTACACATGATATGCTCAGTCACAGGAGAACACCTTTTATTACCAACAATATTGTTTTATTCCATGTGCAGATCTTTGTGATGTGGTCAGTTATCAATTTATATATGTACTGAATGGGTAACACATGTGATTGAGGATTCTGCTCTGGTACAGGGTTTTACAATGATATACTTGTTATAGGAAAACATTTCCTCTCAATACCAATATTATTACATATGTGCTGAATTGTACATATATGTTTCTTTGTGCCTGTGAGAACGATCCCACTGTTATACATTATAGGTAGTAACACTGTCTTATCGTGTGATACGCTACGGGTAGTAACAAAGTGGTCATTGTAAGACATAGTGGTTACCAGAAAAGGCTACTTAGGTTGTATACAGTAGTAACGCTCTGCAGGGAGCACTAAGGTTGTATGCAGTAATAACGCTCTGCAGGGAGCACTTAGGTTGCATGCAGTAACGCTCTGCAGGGAGCACTAAGGTTGTATGCAGTAGTAACGCTCTGCAGGTAGCACTTAGGTTGTATGCAATAATAACGCTCTGCAGGGAGCACTTAGGTTGTATGCAGTAGTAACGCTCTGCAGGGAGCACTTAGGTTGTATGCAGTAGTAACACTCTGCAGGAAGCACTTAGGTTGTATGCAGTAATGCTCTGCAGGGAGCACTAAGGCTGTATGCAGTAGTAACGCTCTGCAGGGAGCACTTAGGTTGTATGCAGTAGTGACGCTCTGCAGGGAGCACTTAGTTTGTATGCAGTAACGCTCTGCAGGAAGCACTTAGGTTGTATGCAGTAACGCTCTGCAGGGAGCACTAAGGCTGTATGCAGTAGTAACGCTCTGCAGGGAGCACTTAGGTTGTATGCAGTAGTAACGCTCTGCAGGGAGCACTTAGGTTGTATGCAGTAGTAACACTCTGCAGGAAGCACTTAGGTTGTATGCAGTAACGCTCTGCAGGGAGCACTAAGGCTGTATGCAGTAGTAACGCTCTGCAGGGAGCACTTAGGTTGTATGCAGTAGTGACGCTCTGCAGGGAGCACTTAGTTTGTATGCAGTAACGCTCTGCAGGAAGCACTTAGGTTGTATGCAGTAACGCTCTGCAGGGAGCACTAAGGCTGTATGCAGTAGTAACGCTCTGCAGGGAGCACTTAGGTTGTATGCAGTAGTAACGCTCTGCAGGGCGCAGCATTAAAACAGTTTTTTTTCTGAGATCAAACTCCCGTTGTGAAAGGATCTCATAAATTTGATTAAAAAAACCCTGTTTTTATATTTCACTTGCTTATATCAATTATTGCTCTACCCATATACCCATACATACATCGGTGTGCGCAGGGGGGGTGCCTGGTGCGCACAGGCACCCCATAATTTCTGGCACCCTGATCTCACATGCCTGATGCAGCGATCGCCACGCAGGCTGATTACTGTCCCCTCTGCACTGCACCTTGTCAGGACTACATTACTGACCGGACACCTGGTTTAATCAAGGGTGCCACTGCCACCGGCTTTCAAACTCCCGGCTCCACCTCCATGTACAAAAACAGCGTGATGTGATGTGATTAAGTCAGGCTGCTCGCACGCCCACGCATCACACCTGCCACATACACACCTCTCTCCTATGCTATGCCAACGTCAGCCACTGATGAGGATCAGCATGCAGCCAGCGTTCCTCTTAGGAAGACAAATTCAATACGGCGGTCGGCAGCAGCATGGACACGACACTCGTTTTTCCAGCAGCAGCAGCAGTACTAGTCTGCGACTGTCAGTGTCAGTGAGTGACTGACTTGTAAGTAAGCTGCTGCAGTTTGCAGGGGAAAGAGAGGGGTAGCCAGACCAGGCTGAGGAGCAGTGTAATTGCAGTGAGCGCCATCAGGGGTGTTTGGTGCACACCATAACATCTGACAATGTATCTGCTTTATTAGGATTGGTACAAGGGTGGATATTTTATATTTTTATATTGCGTTGACCGTCAGCACGCCCAAAAGGTTGTGTAGACACATCCCCTCTGACGGTGCACCACCTAATAAAATGTGCTGCACACGCCTATGCATACATAGGTAGTGCTGGTACATAGGTACGCTCTCTATGTACACCATCTGTGTCACCCCTGTCTGTCTACCCCTCCCCTTTAGAATGTAAGCTCTCAGGAGCAGGGCCCTCTTCCCTCATGTGCTTATCCTTTTCTTACTTTAATAATCTTCAACTGCACCAAATCCAGCAGTCTTCTGCCACCTGATACTTATTCCAGTGTCATCTGCTGATGTAACTATGTTTAATTACCCTGTACTTATCCTATACGGTCATCAACTGTAAGTTGCTGTTTTCCTGTATGATTATTTATTTATGTACTCTGTAATTGGGCGCTGCTGAACCCTTGTGGCGCCATATAAATAAAGGAGAATAATAATATAATCTATTTCATATCCTTCATTCATTTTTTTGTCTTTCCAGGCTGACAATCAAATACTCATAAGGGTCGTAGGTTTAGTACTTAGTTTGTTCTTCAATCTGACAAACGATACAATTTTATTTCACTAAGGTGCGAGCACATTACCATCACAAATAGGACTGAGCGCAGCACAACCTTCTGTATTTGACAATCAATTGCCTTATATCATGCCTATTGACAAATCTATCTTAAATAAAAATAATTCAAAAGTTATATTTTAATTTATTCATGAAACATAAAGAAATAAGAGTGTGCCACACATTAAGGCTTCTTTAGATATAAGCCCACTAGTGTTTTTTCTAAACCCCCTAACCAGTCATTGCAATTTGCTTAATGGTGCACCTCCAACCAGATTAGCTAATCTTTGGTATTAACACTTTCGGATTATTCCCTCTATCGGTTGGTTCATACATAGAAGGATCATAAAACAATTATCATTTGGGCCTGTGCATAGTCCCTCAGACTTAACGTCTTCCCTGGAAATACTTGTGGATGGAGCCCTTCATTCGCTTTGCCAGGATTCAAGGGTGGTCAATCTGTTGAAATCAGAGCACTACATTTTGGCCACCGTGCTCGATTCTAGGTTTAAAGCCTACGTTGTATCTCTCTTCCCGGACACAAGTCTGCAGAGGTGGAAAGACCTGCTGGTGAGAAAATTGTCAACTCAAGCGGAACGTGACCCGTTAACAGCTCCTCCTTCATTTTCTCCAGCAACTGGGGCTGCGAGGAAAAGGATAACATTTCCGAGCCCACTCGCTGGACACAAAAGTAACAATACAAATGACACATTAACAGGAAATTGTTTCTGTCACCATAGCGACAATTATCTGGAAATAAGATAATACACAGACACATAAAAAGACTCAACGGAAATCTTTTGTTTTTAAACAACTTTATTTCATATCTTTAATACACAGATTTTTCTCTATATTTTAAACTTAAAAAATACTTTACTCTGCACAACATGGATAAAATATCCTTTAAAGCACAGAAGGGCCGGGACCATTTTCCGGGGGCTGCGTGATGTCACATCTGCGTTCATCTCTGATTAACCCCCTATAAGCTTCCAGAGTGCACCTCATATCTCATCTTTTCCAAGTTACTACAAATGATATGAGATCGGTGGCAGCACTACTTTCAGGATTATTACACAGAACACACATATAGGCTGACACAGCAAATAACAGTAACACATACAAGGGATTAATTAGAAATAAGGAAGCATAATCATCATTAGGTCTAATTATCAACTGGTTCTGTGCGGGACCCATACACCTCTTTACTGCCTCCAGCATCCCCTGGTACTGCACTGTGACCATCCGCCCTGTCTCCCCCCACTACTGCCAGCGCTATGTGTCTCACCCCACTACTGCTACCCACCCTGTCTCCCTCCACTACTGCCACCCGCCCTACATCCCCCCACTACTGTCACCGCCCCGTCTCCCCCTACGTCTCCTCCCACTACTACCACCCGCCCCGTCTCCCCCCACTACTGCCACCCGCCCCGTCTCCCCCCACTACTGCCACCCGCCCTGTATCCCCCCACTATTGTCACCACCCCTTCTCCCCCCACTACTGCCACTGCCCTGTCTCCCCTCTGACACCTTAGCGCTGCTTGGGGACAATATTACCCACAGACAGTGCCTCCAGCAGCCCCCGCTAGTGCCACCACCCTGTCTTCCTCCTGACCTCTCAGCACTGCTTGGGGATTCTTGGTACTGCTGGTAACAGTCCTTCATCTGCAGATGGAAGTAAGAAAGCAGGGCAGTAAGGAGGCAGAAGCTGCTTCTGGTACCATGGACCCTGGTCATGTACAGCTGGGAGAGTCAGTAAGATTATGTAATAGAGTCACCATCTTACAGGCAGCCGGTGAAGGGAGTAGAGAATGGGTGTTATGTGGCAGGAACGGGCTGGTTAGGTAGCAGCCTGGCTGCTGCATTCTGTACAAGCTACAAGCGGTGCAATTCTATTGCTGGGAGACCCAGGTAGAGGACATTGCAGTAGTCTATGTGTGATGATACAAGTGCATGTATGACTGTAGGTTAGGGGTGGGCAACAGGCGGCCCGCGGGCCGACCGATCGTGCCTGGCCCGCTGTGCCTCATTAGAGTGCAATGACAAGCGGCCCGACAGGCTGCTTGTCATTGCACTGCTCTCAGACGAGGCGCCGCTGAGGAAATCCCGGTCACGTCACAGGGTGAGCTGACCGGGATTTCCTCTGTTAGCAATTGCACTGGGCGCAGAGCCGGATTAAGGGGGGAGCGGGGGGGGGGGGGGGGGAAGCACCCCAGGCCCCCCCTTCCTAAAAGGGCTCCCTGCGCCCGCACACAGATCAGACCTCCGATCTGCGGCGCTGCGCTCCCCATGGGTTGCCCTGACAACCTAATTACAGCCGCAGCACCACGTAGAAGCGAAGGACAGCCACAACGGCTCAGCTGTCCAATGGAGAGTAAACATGCAGCCTACGGCTCAGTCATTTACTGGGCATGCAGGCTGCAGAGCAAAGAAGCGTGGAAAGTGGAGCCAGCGGAGGGTGCATGAGTGGAGGGACGAGCTCTCACTCTCCTGTCACTTACGGATGTCAATCCCTTGTGTCACTTGTAGCCTGCCAGCAGCAGAGACAAAAGTAAGCTGGCTGTATTTTTTTTTTCTTAGTTTTTTTTTATAATGCTATTTATTAAATTGGAATATTTGGCTCTATATCGTGTTGGCTTGGTGTGTATACGTAATGTGTAATGTGTATACGTAATGTGTATACGTGTTTTGTGTGTACTATATATATATATATATATATATATATATACACACACACACACACACACACACATATATATATATATATATATATATATATATAGCGAAACAGACGGGCGGCACTCAGAGCATGTAATCAGGTGAAAGCGTGCAGTGAATTTATTATCATAAAGACATCAACGTTTCGGGGTCGCAGCCCCGTCGTCAGGATTAGTGTACATAAGCAAATAAAGTGTTTAAATACCTTAACTTCAGGAGGCACTCCTCCCACTCGTGGAGTCCACGCCGCCCGGATCCCGGTCGAGACGTCCCTCACTTCCGGAAGTGACGTAATGCCGGTCCGTCCAGCTGACGTGTTGCCAGTGAGGGGGAGATCGCCATGGTAACTGAGCACACAAATGAGAAAACAGCGTGAACTGAATTTACATAAGTAAAAAAAGTCAAAAAAAATAAAAAAAGTGATTACTTATACATTGCTTTTGATAGTACTAATAATCGTGTAGTGTGTAGGTAAAAAATCATAAAAATACAAACAGCGTGTTACAAAACAGTGATCACAAACAAATATATACACATAGCAATGTATCGTGTGTAAAAATGAATAAATAAAGCATATCAGTAGATCTGTGACATTACTATAAGAACATGTTGAAAAGTTAATCTATAAAAATTCGTTAAAAAATAAGAGAGCACATATAAACTCTCTTCGTAATTAACCATGGTGCTATAATCATACAAACTTGTTGTCTGGAACTTGTGAATCAATCTGATCCATAGAGATGCTTATCAACAGTAAAAAATGTGAACAATGCGACTAAACAGAAACCTACTGTCTAGTGGAAATACATAAATAAAACAGAGTGTAAAAAAAAAAAAAAAAAAAAAAACCTCTGTGTTAATTAATCTACAGGAAACATCTCAAGTTCATATATTCATTTAAACCTTTCGGATAGATGGTGTTTAATCTGTGTATCCATCTGGATTCTAGTTGCAGTAGTTTCTTAGAACGATCACCTCCTCGTAGTGATTGGGGTACATGATCTATTATTTTGTACCTCAGCGTAGCCATGCCATGTTTGGCTTGGGCAAAGTGCCTGGCTACAGGTTGTTCACTGTCGCCTGTTTTAATGGCCTCCCGGATTGCATACCTATGTTGCGCCATACGTGTTTTAAACGTGCAATCCGTTTTGCCCACGTATGCTAGTCCACATGGGCAAATAATAAGGTATATGACAAATTTAGACTCGCAGGTAAGTGGATATTGTATGGTGAATGTCTTACCTGTATGTGGATGTCTAAATTTGTCACCCGGAGTAAGATAGCTGCAGGTTGTGCAGCCACTACAACGGAAACAACCCGATTTCCTACTGAGAAAGTGTCGTTTGTGCGTTTCAAAGTTAGATATGTCGGTTTTGACCACATAATCCCTAATACTTTTGTTTCTGGTATGACTGACAAGGAGTTTAGAGTCAAAGACTTCACCAAGATCCTTGTCCGATGCCACTATAGGCCACAGTTGTTTCATTTTTTTAGTGAGATGTGTACTACTGGTGTTATACTGTGTGACCCATGGAAATCTCCCAGACAGCGTTTTTTTCTCTTTAGGGACTAACAGTTGTTCCCGTGTGTATTCAAGAGCTTGTGTCCTGGCCCGTTGCAGCTCATTGAGTGGATAACCTCGCTCTTGAAATTTTTTTAACATCATATCAAGATCAAGATCTCTTTTTTCTGGTGTGTTATCAATGCGACACACCCTAAGAAACTGGGAAAAAGGTAAGCTACCTGTAGTTGATCTAGGGTGAAAACTATCGTGTTTGAGAAGGTTGTTTCTGTCTGTGGGTTTAACATAGAGTGACGTATTGATTCTGCCATTCTGTAGGGTAATCTGTACATCCAAAAAAGTAATTGTGTTTGGATGGGAGACAATGGTAAATTTAACCGGACTTGATGTCAAATTGTGTGTCCGTATCAATGTGTGTAATTGTTCCAATGGCCCTGTCCAGAAAATTAACACGTCATCAATGTACCTAGTGTATAACTTAAGATGACAATTGATGTATTGGTCTTGTAGAAATAAATCTTTTTCTACTTCCCACATGTAAATATTTGCAAAGGCTGGGGCTACCGCTGACCCCATCGCACAACCTGTGCGCTGGATGTAATATTTTTTATCGTGTAAGAAGTAGTTATGTGTCAGAGTGTACCTGAGAAGTTGTAAGAAAAACTCAGTCTCTGGGCCTTTATACAGAGGATTATTGGTAATTAGGCGTCGTACCGCTAGTAATCCTGCTTCATGCGGTATGCATGTATATAGACTCGTGACGTCAATTGATGCTAGTATCGTATCTGGGGGAAGTGTATCAATCATCTGTAACATCCTTAGTAACGAGGATGTATCTTTTAAGTGAGTACTGGTTTGTTGGATGCAGGGTTGTAGAAAGGTATCACAGTAAACAGCCAACGGTTCACACAATGATCCCCTTGCCGAGATAATCGGCCGGCCGGGGGGCTTAATGGGGTCCTTGTGTATCTTTGGAATGCAATAGAAAATAGGTACAATGGGATTTTCTCTACTTAAGGCTTTAGATGTAGATGTAGAGATAATCCCCACAGAAACAGCTTCAGATAAAATGGTGTCTAATTCACGTTTAAAAATCTTAGTAGGATCATTCTGTAGACTTCCATATGTGTTAAGATCAGACAATAAACGTGTGCATTCAGTTTTATATACATCAGTATCAAGAACCACAATACCACCCCCTTTATCCGCACCCCTGATTATAATGTCCTGCCTTTTACTTAGTCCCTTCAGGGCAGTAAACTCGTCCTTGGACATATTAGGGTGTGGACAGAAATGGGGTTCTTCATCCAAATGTTCCATCATCCTGCTAAAAGTCCTGATGGAAGGATTAAGTGAGGTAGGTTCAAATGTAGATTTATTGAGTTTACTCACCTGAGAGGGGATTTTCCCTCTTATTTTTTTTGACTTTTTTTACTTATGTAAATTCAGTTCACGCTGTTTTCTCATTTGTGTGCTCAGTTACCATGGCGATCTCCCCCTCACTGGCAACACGTCAGCTGGACGGACCGGCATTACGTCACTTCCGGAAGTGAGGGACGTCTCGACCGGGATCCGGGCGGCGTGGACTCCACGAGTGGGAGGAGTGCCTCCTGAAGTTAAGGTATTTAAACACTTTATTTGCTTATGTACACTAATCCTGACGACGGGGCTGCGACCCCGAAACGTTGATGTCTTTATGATAATAAATTCACTGCACGCTTTCACCTGATTACATGCTCTGAGTGCCGCCCGTCTGTTTCGCTGTATTGTCGGGTCGTCACCCGAGGGAGGGCACCGTGAGCCAAGGAAGCCTTATCAAGGAGCTGTGAGTGCCGGGTCACATTGTCTGTTTACATTACAAATTGGTTCCTGGCAGGGGTTAACCATTTGTCGACCAGGGCACCACGTACATCCTATATTTCATTTGCTCAGGAGGACTCTTTTCACCCGCAACACACGCACAGGTTGCGGATTTGCACTTTATTCTATTTTGCACAGCACTCAGCACTTTATCTGGACATTCTATTAGTGTAACATGGCTGCACTGGATGAGCAAGTAGCTGATGGTGCTACACACTTTTTGCAATGTGACAACTCTGATACACTCAGTTTCTCTGAGGCTGAAGCAGAGAATATTCTTTTTAAAACCTCGGCTTTTGAAACGGAGGCAGGAACCTCAAGTGATGATCTATATAGAGATTTACTTAAATTACGCAAACGAGAAATCGATTATCTCTATCATGGCATGACGCTGTCAGACTACTTCAGGGCTAAGCAAATCCCACGAGGATTTCGCATCCATAATATGCCCACAATTGGGAGATATGATGTGACATTTTGCAGAAAATGGATCTCTGTGTTGAATAAATGCTCCATGGATCTACTACTCCTTGTGATTGAAGAAGCTACACGGGAGATGAATATCACCAAACAAAAAATTGGAGCATTCAACACAGAGCATGCCATACCACTCTCCCCACCGCCAGACTGGATGATAAAACTGGAAGGAGAAGTTGAACAATATAAGATCAATCTGATCAAGTTTAAAAAACAGAAACTGATCAAAGTGCAACAAGATTATGCTCAACATAGAGTATACTCATGGCTCTATAACAGCAACACCAGATTTACTCCAGCAAGACAGCAATATGCCAGACGCCGTGAACTACGCCAACCATATTCCAGTACATCAGCCAGCGAAATTGATGAGACCCCCACAAATACACAACAGACAGGAGAGGCCCCTTTAGGGGTTCGTACCAGGGCCATCATCGCAGGCAGAGGAGCACGTTCACGAGGAGAGGGGGACAAACGAGGAGGAAGAAGAGGACCCAAGAACAACTCAAAGCCACCGAGGAGGGGACGCAATTGATATTCAATTTATCCACAAAATTGCTAACTCCTGTGGAAACTAAGGTGTTAAGCAAAGGACTTGGATTTGTCCCCACCAAGTCCATTGATCCTTTTCAATGGAAAATAGAGACTTATAAACTATCCAGATCCCTCAAACTAAAGGAATTTTTTCACAAACAACCACCGGGATATAACAACACGGCTTCCTGGGAAATCCCCTCTCAGGTGAGTAAACTCAATAAATCTACATTTGAACCTACCTCACTTAATCCTTCCATCAGGACTTTTAGCAGGATGATGGAACATTTGGATGAAGAACCCCATTTCTGTCCACACCCTAATATGTCCAAGGACGAGTTTACTGCCCTGAAGGGACTAAGTAAAAGGCAGGACATTATAATCAGGGGTGCGGATAAAGGGGGTGGTATTGTGGTTCTTGATACTGATGTATATAAAACTGAATGCACACGTTTATTGTCTGATCTTAACACATATGGAAGTCTACAGAATGATCCTACTAAGATTTTTAAACGTGAATTAGACACCATTTTATCTGAAGCTGTTTCTGTGGGGATTATCTCTACATCTACATCTAAAGCCTTAAGTAGAGAAAATCCCATTGTACCTATTTTCTATTGCATTCCAAAGATACACAAGGACCCCATTAAGCCCCCCGGCCGGCCGATTATCTCGGCAAGGGGATCATTGTGTGAACCGTTGGCTGTTTACTGTGATACCTTTCTACAACCCTGCATCCAACAAACCAGTACTCACTTAAAAGATACATCCTCGTTACTAAGGATGTTACAGATGATTGATACACTTCCCCCAGATACGATACTAGCATCAATTGACGTCACGAGTCTATATACATGCATACCGCATGAAGCAGGATTACTAGCGGTACGACGCCTAATTACCAATAATCCTCTGTATAAAGGCCCAGAGACTGAGTTTTTCTTACAACTTCTCAGGTACACTCTGACACATAACTACTTCTTACATGATAAAAAATATTACATCCAGCGCACAGGTTGTGCGATGGGGTCAGCGGTAGCCCCAGCCTTTGCAAATATTTACATGTGGGAAGTAGAAAAAGATTTATTTCTACAAGACCAATACATCAATTGTCATCTTAAGTTATACACTAGGTACATTGATGACGTGTTAATTTTCTGGACAGGGCCATTGGAACAATTACACACATTGATACGGACACACAATTTGACATCAAGTCCGGTTAAATTTACCATTGTCTCCCATCCAAACACAATTACTTTTTTGGATGTACAGATTACCCTACAGAATGGCAGAATCAATACGTCACTCTATGTTAAACCCACAGACAGAAACAACCTTCTCAAACACGATAGTTTTCACCCTAGATCAACTACAGGTAGCTTACCTTTTTCCCAGTTTCTTAGGGTGTGTCGCATTGATAACACACCAGAAAAAAGAGATCTTGATCTTGATATGATGTTAAAAAAATTTCAAGAGCGAGGTTATCCACTCAATGAGCTGCAACGGGCCAGGACACAAGCTCTTGAATACACACGGGAACAACTGTTAGTCCCTAAAGAGAAAAAAACGCTGTCTGGGAGATTTCCATGGGTCACACAGTATAACACCAGTAGTACACATCTCACTAAAAAAATGAAACAACTGTGGCCTATAGTGGCATCGGACAAGGATCTTGGTGAAGTCTTTGACTCTAAACTCCTTGTCAGTCATACCAGAAACAAAAGTATTAGGGATTATGTGGTCAAAACCGACATATCTAACTTTGAAACGCACAAACGACACTTTCTCAGTAGGAAATCGGGTTGTTTCCGTTGTAGTGGCTGCACAACCTGCAGCTATCTTACTCCGGGTGACAAATTTAGACATCCACATACAGGTAAGACATTCACCATACAATATCCACTTACCTGCGAGTCTAAATTTGTCATATACCTTATTATTTGCCCATGTGGACTAGCATACGTGGGCAAAACGGATTGCACGTTTAAAACACGTATGGCGCAACATAGGTATGCAATCCGGGAGGCCATTAAAACAGGCGACAGTGAACAACCTGTAGCCAGGCACTTTGCCCAAGCCAAACATGGCATGGCTACGCTGAGGTACAAAATAATAGATCATGTACCCCAATCACTACGAGGAGGTGATCGTTCTAAGAAACTACTGCAACTAGAATCCAGATGGATACACAGATTAAACACCATCTATCCGAAAGGTTTAAATGAATATATGAACTTGAGATGTTTCCTGTAGATTAATTAACACAGAGTTTTTTTTTTTTTTTTACACTCTGTTTTATTTATGTATTTCCACTAGACAGTAGGTTTCTGTTTAGTCGCATTGTTCACATTTTTTACTGTTGATAAGCATCTCTATGGATCAGATTGATTCACAAGTTCCAGACAACAAGTTTGTATGATTATAGCACCATGGTTAATTACGAAGAGAGTTTATATGTGCTCTCTTATTTTTTAACGAATTTTTATAGATTAACTTTTCAACATGTTCTTATAGTAATGTCACAGATCTACTGATATGCTTTATTTATTCATTTTTACACACGATACATTGCTATGTGTATATATTTGTTTGTGATCACTGTTTTGTAACACGCTGTTTGTATTTTTATGATTTTTTACCTACACACTACACGATTATTAGTACTATCAAAAGCAATGTATAAGTAATCACTTTTTTTATTTTTTTTGACTTTTTTTACTTATGTAAATTCAGTTCACGCTGTTTTCTCATTTGTGTGCTCAGTTACCATGGCGATCTCCCCCTCACTGGCAACACGTCAGCTGGACGGACCGGCATTACGTCACTTCCGGAAGTGAGGGACGTCTCGACCGGGATCCGGGCGGCGTGGACTCCACGAGTGGGAGGAGTGCCTCCTGAAGTTAAGGTATTTAAACACTTTATTTGCTTATGTACACTAATCCTGACGACGGGGCTGCGACCCCGAAACGTTGATGTCTTTATGATAATAAATTCACTGCACGCTTTCACCTGATTACATGCTCTGAGTGCCGCCCGTCTGTTTCGCTGTATTGTCGGGTCGTCACCCGAGGGAGGGCACCGTGAGCCAAGGAAGCCTTATCAAGGAGCTGTGAGTGCCGGGTCACATTGTCTGTTTATATATATATATATATATATATATATATATATATAATATGTGTGTGTATATATATATATATATGTGTGTGTGTGAGTATTTGTAAACATATACTGTATATATATATATATATATATATATATAATATGTGTGTGTTTATATATATATATATATATATATATATACATACATACATACATACATACACTGGACACGGGCAGCACAACCGTTGATTAGAAGTAAAGTCCCCTCCAGAGGGCACCGGGATCCCAATAATAGACCTCCTTCAGGGAACCATTAGTACCCGGGGGCGCTGTCTGCTGTAATGTGTAAAAAGGGGGACAATGTCTGCCGTAATGTGTAAAAACGGGGGCGCTGTCTGCTGTAATGTGTAAAAAGGGGACGATGTCTGCCATAATGTGTAAAAAGGGGACGATGTCTGCCGTAATGTGTAAAACGGGGGATCTGTCTGCTGTAATGTGTAAAAAGGGGGACGATGTCTGCCGTAATGTGTAAAAAGGGGACGCAGTCTGCCGTAATGTGTAAAAAGGGGGACAATGTCTGCCGTAATGTGTAAAAACGGGGGCGCTGTCTGCTGTAATGTGTAAAAAGAGGACGATGTCTGCCGTAATGTGTAAAAATGGGGGCGCTGTCTGCTGTAATGTGTAAAAAGGGGGACGATGTCTGCTGTAATGTGTAAAAAGGGGACTCTTTTTGAGTATTTTGTGTGTGGCCCTCGAATATTCGCTGGAAGTGTTAAGCGGCCCCCCAGCTGAAATAATTGCCCACCCCTGCTGTAGGTAGATTTTCTGAGGGAATAAAGTGCTGGAGTCTGGCTATGTTCCTCAAATGAGGATCTAATTGTGGCAGATACCGATATCTAAGTGTCACTCCACCACCTAGGACACCAAGATTCCGCACATGATCAGCATTTTGTAACTCTGAACCCCCAAGCGTAAGCCTGGTTGGTAGCAAAGCTGAACTGTAGCCCTGCCCTTTGTTGGTGAGCTTAAAGACCTGTTTCACCAGGACTGAATCACAGCCAACTGGCATCACCCACACCTGGAGCTCAGCTAGACAACCATTTAGGATTGGTACTGGGTTCTCAGTACCTAGAGCAAAGACAGGTCATCTGCATAGCAGTGGTAGATGATGGCATGACATCTGATTATTTCACCCAGTGGTAACATGTATATTGCAAAAAGCATAGGAGATAGGATAAGAACCATGAAGAACAACGCATGGCAATGATAAGTATACTCCAGAAGATTAAAATGGTTCCTCACCTGAGTGATGTCTAATGTGTGCAACAAGAGCGGAATTATTTCTCAGAGTATAGAAATGGTTTCTCACCTGTGTGACTTTGCTGATGTCTAAGAAGATTTGATTCTTGTGTAAAACATTTCCCGCACTCAGCGCAAGAAAATGGCTTCTCACCTGTGTGACTTCTGTTATGTCTAACAAGATATGATTTAAGTGCAAAACATTTACCACACTCAGAACATGGAAATGGCTTCTCACCTGTGTGACTTCTCTGATGTATAACAAGATCTGATTTACATGCAAAACATTTCCCACACTCAGAACATGGAAAAGGTTTCTCACCTGTGTGACTGCGCAGATGTCTAACAAGTTGTGATTTACTTACACAACATTTCCCACACTCAGAACATGGAAATGGCTTCTCACCTGTGTGACTTCTCTGATGTATAACAAGTTTGGATTTCCAGGTAAAACTTTTCCCGCACTCAGAGCAAGAAAATGGCTTCTCACCTGTGTGACTTCTATGATGTTTAACAAGATATGATTTAAGTGCAAAACATTTCCCACACTCAGAACATGGAAATGGCTTCTCACCTGTGTGACTTCTCTGATGTATAACAAGATGTGATTTCTGTGTAAAACATTTCCCACACTCAGAGCAAGAAAATGGCTTCTCACCTGTGTGACTTCTCTGATGTTTAACAAGAACTGATTTGTGTGCAAAACATTTCCCGCACTCAGAACATGGAAATGCCTTCTCACCTGTGTGACTTTGCTGATGGGTAGCAAGTTGCGATTTGTGTGCAAAACATTTCCCACACTCAGAACATGGAAATGGTTTCTCACCTGTGTGACTTCTGTTATGTATAACAAGATGTGATTTAGTTAAATAAGATTTCCCACACTCAGAGCAAGAAAATGGCTTCTCACCTGTGTGACTTCTCTGATGTATAACAAGATGTGATTTCTGTGTAAAACATTTCCCACACTCAGAGCAAGAAAATGGCTTCTCACCTGTGTGACTTCTCTGATGTTTAACAAGAACTGATTTGTGTGCAAAACATTTCCCGCACTCAGAACATGGAAATGCCTTCTCACCTGTGTGACTTTGCTGATGGGTAGCAAGTTGCGATTTGTGTGCAAAACATTTCCCACACTCAGAACATGGAAATGGTTTCTCACCTGTGTGACTTCTGTTATGTATAACAAGATGTGATTTAGTTAAATAAGATTTCCCACACTCAGAGCAAGAAAATGGCTTCTCACCTGTGTGACTTCTCTGATGTATAACAAGTTGTGATTTGTATGTAAAACATTTCCCACACTCAGAACATATCAGTGGCCTCTCACCTGCCTTACCTGTGTATGGGTTATTAGGCTTTGTGTTCTTCGTAAAACATTTGGCATCTACAGAACACTGAAACACTGTATCTACTGTCAGAGCTGTAACAGATGCACCAATATCAGAGTGATCAGGAGAACATTTCCCAGGATCAGAGGGATCAGCTGATAGAGCTGGATGTATAATTGGGGTAATGGGGTTATCTCCTGGAGAACCCGGTCTACTGTCATCTTTTATGTCACAATCCGGGGATAACATTAGATGTCCTTCTGAGATATTCCTGCTTGTGTGTCCATCTGCTGGAAATAAAATACATTATGGAAATGTGACATTTTCTGTAACAATATTTATCTTGTAAACAATAGGAGAAGACGACTCTCTGGGACACTTAATTGTAAATGTGTGTATAATAAAACATAACTTTTAATGAAGGCTTTATAATATTGTGTCTCAGACAATCATTGTGTCCACCCTCCTGAGAACACTCACAATAACAAATGTAATATTATAATAAGACTTAGATATCTCTCTCTCTTGTACTGGTAACTAACCATGAAGTATAAATGGAGATGTAGTCACTCGGCAAGTCCTATGTCAGCACCGATGTAAAACAATGGATGGGAAACATATCGTATGAATTGGAGATTCTAGATGAACAATAACCTCAGGCGTATGAGCTGATGGATCAGAGAAATGTCTCCTAACGTTACTCCTGGAAGCATTGGTAAGGTAGTATTCCTTTACGTGTGTGCTCATACGCTGGTAAGCCTGTACAAGTGTTACTCTCCCTTATATAAAGGTATATTCCTACAGCAGAGTAGGTGTGGTACAAGGTACTTTACATGCAATACACCATATGATACCCTGTAATCATCATCATCTGCTAGGTTATAATCCACTTTCTCTTAAGTCCTAGAGGACACTTGAGTCCATTTAGTACCATAGGGTATAGACGGGTCCTTTGGGAGCCACTGGCACTTTAAAAGTTTAATAGTGTGGGCTGGCCCCTCCCTCTATGCCCCTCCTACCAGACTCAGTTTAGAAAATGTGCCCGGAGGAGCCGGTCACAGCTAGGGGAGCTCCTAGGAGTTTTCTTAGCTTTTTATTTTCTAGAGATAGGTTACAGGAAGGCTGCTGGCAACAGCCTCCCTGCTTCGTGGGACCAACTTCCTGAAGAGTAGTGATGTGTACTGGAAATTTTTCGGGTTTTGTGTTTTGGTTTCGGTTCCGCGGGCGTGTTTTGGATTCGAACGCGTTTTGGCAAAACCTCACCGAAAATATTTTGTCGGATTCAGGTGTGCTTTGGATTCGGGTGTTTTTAAAAAAAAAAAAACTCTAAAAAACAGCTTAAATCATAGAATCTGGGGGTCATTTTGATCCCATAGTATTATTAACCTCAATAACCATAATTTCCACTAATTTCCAGTCTATTCTGAACACCTCACAATATTATTTTTAGTCCTAAAATTTGCACCAAGGTCACTGGATGACTAAACTAAGCGACCCAAGTGGCCGACACAAACACCTGGCCCATCTAGGAGTGGCACTGCAGTGTCAGCCAGGATGGCTGATTTAAAAAATAGTCCCCAAACAGCACATGATGCAAAGAAAAAAAGAGGTGCACCAAGGTCGCTGGATGGCTAAGCTAAGCGACCCAAGTGGCCAACACAAACACCTGGCCCACCTAGGAGTGGCACTGCAGTTTTCTAGCGAGAGGATGAGTGCTTCCATCCTCATGTGAATCTGAACCACTAGCCATAAACATAGGCCAGGGCCTCAGCCATTCCTTGCCACTCCGTGTCGTAAATGACATATAGGCAAGTTTACGCTTCTCATCAGATGCTTTTAATTTAGATTTTTAGGTCATTTTACTGAACTTTTGTAGTATGCTTGACAACACAGAGGTAGAGCAATGGACTACTGTACCATACTGCTATATATATATATATATATATATATATATATATATATATATACTGGTGGTCACCAAAATTCTGCACTGTCCTCCTACTATATATACTGCGCACAACTAAAATGCACCACAGGTATGGATGGATGGTATACTTGACGACACAGAGGTAGGTAGTGCAGTGGACTACTGTACCGTACTGCTATATATTATATACTGGTGGTCACCAAAATTCTGCACTGTCCTCCTACTATATATACTGCGCACAACTAAAATGCACCACAGGTATGGATGGATGGTATACTTGACGACACAGATGTAGGTAGAGCAGTGGCCTACTGTACCGTACTGCTATATATTATATACTGGTGGTCAGCAAAATTCTGCACTGTCCTCCTACTATATATACTGCGCACAACTAAAATGCACCACAGGTATGGATGGATAGTATACTTGACGACACAGAGGTAGGTAGAGCAGTGGCCTACTGTACCGTACTGCTATATAATACTGGTGGTCACTGGTCAGCAAAATTCTGCACTGTCCTCCTATACTACAATGCAGCACAGATATGGAGCGTTTTTCAGGCAGAGAACGTAGATATTTGCAGCACACTGAACACAGAAACTGAGAGAACGCTGCACTTCCTCTCCCTATCATCTCCAATGCACAAGTGAAAATGGCGGCGATGCGTGGCTCCTTATATAGAATACGAATCTCGCGAGAATCCGACAGCGGGATGATGACGTTCGGGTGCGCTCGGGTTAACCGAGCAAGGCGGGAGGATCAGAGTCTGCGTCGGAACCGTGTAAAAGGCGTGAAGTTCGGGGGGGGGGGGTTCGGATTCCGAGAAACCGAACCTGCTCATCACTACTGAAGAGTTAACGGTTCTCTACTCTACTGACAGGACACTGAGCTCCTGAGGTTGCTGATCGCAAGTCCACGAGGCAACTGCTCTCTCCCGCAGCACGGCCGCCACTCCCTAACAAAGCCAGAAGAAAGTGGTGAGTACAGCGCCGGCGTCCCAGTTAGCAGGTTGCCGGCGCAAGGGTGGAAGCGCAGCTCTGACAGGCTGCGCTCCAGGAAGGCTCAGCAACACAGTGTAGGCGCTTTGAGGGGCGTCCTGAGCCAGCGCGGATAAACCCTACACTGGTCACACAGCTAACAGGGGCTAATCCTCAGGCCAGTATAAACAATTAGTGGAGGAAACCGTACACCATTACAAGGGGCGGGGCTTCCTCAGAGCGGATCCAGCACTCACCAGCGCCATTTTCTCTGACGTCCTAGTGGATGCTGGGACTTCCGTAAGGACCATGGGGAATAGCGGCTCCGCAGGAGACAGGGCACAAGAATAAAAGCTTTAGGATCAGGTGGTGTGCACTGGCACCTCCCCCTATGACCCTCCTCCAAGCCTCAGTTAGATTTTTGTGCCCGGCCGAGAAGGTTGCAATCTAGGTGGCTCTCCTGAGCTGCTTAGAAGTAAAAGTATATTTAGGTTTTTTATTTTCAGTGAGTACTGCTGGCAACAGGCTCACTGCATCGAGGGACTAAGGGGAGAAGAAGCGAACTCACCTGCGTGCAGAGTGGATTGGGCTTCTTAGGCTACTGGACATTAGCTCCAGAGGGACGATCACAGGTTCAGCCTGGATGGGTCCCGGAGCCGCGCCGCCGCCCCCCTTACAGAGCCAGAAGAGCGAAGAGGTCCGGTGAAAGCGGCGGCAGAAGACGGTCCTGTCTTCAGATAAGGTAGCGCACAGCACCGCAGCTGTGTGCCATTGCTCTCAGCACACTTCACACTCCGGTCACTGAGGGTGCAGGGCGCTGGGGGGGAGCGCCCTGAGACGCAATAAAACACATAAATACCTTAGGATGGCAAAAGAAATACATCACATATAGCTCCTGGGCTATATGGATGTATTTAACCCCTGCCAGTTTTCCAGAAAAAAGCGGGAGAAAAGGCCGCCGTGAAGGGGCGGAGCCTATCTCCTCAGCACACAAGCGCCATTTTCCCTCACAGCTCCGCTGGAAGGACGGCTCCCTGACTCTCCCCTGCAGACTACACTACAGAAACAGGGTAAAACAAGAGAGGGGGGGCACTATTGGCAGCTAATATAAAACAGCAGCTATAAAAGGGAGAAACACTTATATAAGGTTATCCCTGTATATATATAGCGCTCTGGTGTGTGCTGGCAAACTCTCCCTCTGTCTCCCCAAAGGGCTCGTGGGGTCCTGTCCTCTATCAGAGCATTCCCTGTGTGTGTGCTGGGTGTCGGTACGATTGTGTCGACATGTATGAGGAGGAAAATGATGTGGAAGCAGAGCAATTGCCTGTGTTAGTGATGTCACCCCCTAGGGAGTCGACACCTGACTGGATGATCGTATTTAAAGAATTACGTGACAATGTCAGCAACTTGCAAAAAACTGTTGACGACATGAGACAGCCGGCAAATCAAATAGTGCCTGTCCAGGCGTCTCAGGCACCGTCAGGGGCCCTAAAACGCCCGTTACCTCAGTGGGTCGACACAGACCCAGACACAGATACTGAGTCTACTGTCGACGGTGAGGAGACAAACGTAATGTCCAGTAGGGCCACACGTTACATGATCACGGCAATGAAGGAGGCATTGAACATTTCTGACACTACAAGTACCACAAAAAAGGGTATTATGTGGGGTGTGAAAAAACTACCAGTAGTTTTTCCTGAGTCAGATGAATTAAATGAGGTGTGTAAAGCGTGGGTTTCCCCCGATAAAAAACAGCAAATTTCTAATAAATTATTGGCACTATATCCTTTCCCGCCAGAAGTTAGGGCGCGTTAGGAAACACCCCATAGGGTAGATAAGGCGCTCACACGTTTATCAAAACAAGTAGCGTTACCGTCTCCTGATACGGCCGCCCTCAAAGAACCAGCTGACAGAAGGCTGGAAAATATCCTAAAAGGTATATACACACATACTGGTGTTATACTGCGACCTGCAATCGCCTCAGCCTGGATGTGCAGCGCTGGAGTGGCGTGGTCGGATTTCCTGACTGAAAATATTGATACCCTGGATAGGGACAGTATATTATTAACTATAGAGCATTTGAAAGATGCATTACTATATATGCGAGATGCACAGAGGGATATTTGCACCCTGGCATCGAGAGTGAGTGCTATGTCCATTTCTGCCAGAAGAGCGTTATGGACGCGACAGTGGTCAGGTGATGCGGATTCCAAACGACATATGGAAGTATTGCCGTATAAAGGGGAGGAGTTATTTGGGGTCGGTCTATCGGACCTGGTGGCCACGGCAACGGCTGGAAAGTTCACCTTTTTACCCCAGGTCACCTTCCAGCAGAAAAAGACACCGTCTTTTCAAACTCAGTCCTTTCGTTCCCATAAGAACAAGCGAGCAAAAGGCCACTCATTTCTGCCCCGGGGCAGAGGAAGAGGAAAAAGACTGCATCAGACAGCCTCCTCCCAGGAGCAGAAGCCCTCCCCTGCTTCTGCCAAGTCTTAAGCATGACGCTGCGGCTTTACAAGCGGACTCAGGCACGGTGGGGGCCCGTCTCAAAAATTTCAGCGCGCAGTGGGCTCACTCGCAAGTGGACCCCTGGATTCTGCAGGTAGTATCACAGGGGTACAAATTGGAATTCGAGACGTCTCCCCCTCGCCGGTTCCTGAAGTCTGCTCTACCAACGTCTCCCTCCGACAGGGAGGCAGTATTGGAAGCTATTCACAAGCTGTATTCCCAGCAGGTGATAATCAAGGTACCCCTCCTACAACAGGGAAAGGGGTATTATTCCACGCTGTTTGTGGTACCGAAGCCGGACGGCTCGGTGAGACCAATTTTAAATCTAAAATCTTTGAACACTTACATAAAAAGGTTCAAATTCAAGATGGAGTCACTCAGAGCAGTGATAGCGAACCTGGAAGAAGGGGACTTTATGGTATCTCTAGACATCAAAGATGCTTATCTCCATGTCCCAATCTACCCTTCTCACCAAGGGTACCTCAGGTTTGTGGTACAAAACTGTCATTATCAGTTTCAGACGCTGCCGTTTGGATTGTCCACGGCACCCCGGGTCTTTACCAAGGTAATGGCCGAAATTATGATTCTTCTTCGAAGAAAAGGCGTCTTAATTATCCCTTACTTGGACGATCTCCTGATAAGGGCAAGGTCCAGGGAGCAGTTAGAGGTCGGAGTAGCACTATCTCAGGTAGTGCTACGCCAGCACGGGTGGATTCTAAATATCCCAAAATCACAGCTGATTCCAACAACACGTCTACTGTTCCTAGGGATGATTCTGGACACAGTCCAGAAAAAGGTGTTTCTCCCGGAGGAGAAGGCCAGGGAGTTATCCGAGCTAGTCAGGAACCTCCTAAAACCAGGCCAAGTGTCAGTGCATCAATGCACGAGAGTCCTGGGAAAAATGGTGGCTTCTTACGAAGCGATTCCATTCGGAAGATTCCATGCAAGAACTTTTCAATGGGATCTGCTGGACAAATGGTCCGGATCGCATCTTCAGATGCATCAGCGGATAACCCTATCTCCAAGGACAAGGGTGTCTCTCCTGTGGTGGTTACAGAGTGCTCATCTTCTAGAGGGCCGCAGATACGGCATTCAGGATTGGATGCTGGTGACCACGGATGCCAGCCTGAGAGGCTGGGGAGCAGTCACACAGGGAAGAAATTTCCAGGGCTTGTGGTCAAGCATGGAAACGTCTCTTCACATAAATATCCTGGAACTAAGGGCCATTTACAATGCCCTAAGTCAAGCAAGGCCTCTGCTTCAGGGTCAGTCGGTATTGATCCAATCGGACAACATCACGGCAGTCGCCCACGTCAACAGACAGGGCGGCACAAGAAGCAGGAGGGCAATGGCAGAAGCTGCAAGGATTCTCCGCTGGGCGGAAAATCATGTGGTAGCACTGTCAGCAGTGTTCATTCCGGGAGTGGACAACTGGGAAGCAGACTTCCTCAGCAGACACGACCTCCACCCGGGGGAGTGGGGACTTCACCCAGAAGTCTTCCAACTGATTGTAAACCATTGGGAAAAACCAAAGGTGGACATGATGGCGTCCCGTCTCAACAAAAACTGGACAGATATTGCGCAAGGTCAAGGGACCCTCAGGCAATAGCAGTGGACGCTCTGGTAACACCGTGGGTGTACCAGTCGGTGTATGTGTTCCCTCCTCTGCCTCTCATACCGAAAGTACTGAGAATCATAAGAAAGAGAGGAGTAAGAACTATACTCGTGGCTCCGGATTGGCCAAGAACTTGGTACCCGGAACTGCAAGAGATACTCACGGAGGATCCGTGGCCTCTACCTCTAAGAAAGGACCTGCTCCAGCAGGGACCTTGTCTGTTCCAAGACTTACCGCGGCTGCGTTTGACGGCATGGCGGTTGAACGCCGGATCCTGATGGAAAAAGGCATTCCAGATGAAGTCATCCCTACCCTGATTAAAGCCAGGAAGGATGTAACCGCGAAACATTATCACCGCATTTGGCGAAAATATGTTGCGTGGTGTGAGGCCAAGAAGGCCCCCACAGAGGAATTTCAACTGGGTCGTTTCTTACATTTCCTGCAAGCAGGACTGTCTATGGGCCTAAAATTAGGATCCATTAAGGTTCAAATTTCGGCCCTGTCGATCTTCTTCCAGAAAGAACTGGCTTCAGTGCCTGAAGTTCAGACGTTTGTCAAGGGGGTGCTGCATATACAGCCTCCTTTTGTGCCACCAGTGGCACCTTGGGATCTCAATGTAGTTTTAGGGTTCCTAAAATCACATTGGTTTGAACCACTCACCACTGTGGACTTGAAATATCTCACATGGAAAGTGGTAATGCTGTTAGCCCTGGCTTCAGCCAGGCGTGTCTCAGAATTGGCGGCTTTATCATATAAAAGCCCTTACCTAATTTTTCATTCAGACAGGGCAGAATTGAGGACTCGTCCTCAATTTCTCCCTAAGGTGGTTTCAGCGTTTCACATGAACCAACCTATTGTGGTACCTGCGGCTACTAGGGACTTGGAGGACTCCAAGTTACTGGACGTAGTCAGGGCCCTGAAAATATGTTTCCAGGACGGCTGGAGTCAGAAAATCTGACTCGCTGTTTATCCTGTATGCACCCAACAAGCTGGGTGCTCCTGCTTCTAAGCAGTCTATTGCTCGTTGGATTTGTAGTACAATTCAGCTTGCGCATTCTGTGGCAGGACTGCCACAGTCAAAATCTGTTAAAGCCCATTCCACAAGGAAAGTGGGCTCATCTTGGGCGGCTGCCCGAGGGGTCTCGGCTTTACAACTTTGCCGAGCAGCTACTTGGTCAGGGGCAAACACGTTTGCAAAATTTTACAAATTCGATACCCTGGCTGAGGAGGACCTGGAGTTCTCTCATTCGGTGCTGCAGAGTCATCCGCACTCTCCCGCCCGTTTGGGAGCTTTGGTATAATCCCCATGGTCCTTACGGAGTCCCCAGCATCCACTTAGGACGTCAGAGAAAATAAGAATTTACTTACCGATAATTCTATTTCTCGTAGTCCGTAGTGGATGCTGGGCGCCCATCCCAAGTGCGGATTGTCTGCAATACTGGTACATAGTTATTGTTACAAAAATCGGGTTATTGCTGTAGTGAGCCATCTTTTCAGAGGCTCCTCTGTTATCATACTGTTAACTGGGTTCAGATCACTAGTTGTACGGTGTGATTGGTGTGGCTGGTATGAGTCTTACCCGGGATTCAAAATCCTTCCTTATTGTGTACGCTCGTCCGGGCACAGTATCCTAACTGAGGCTTAGAGGAGGGTCATGGGGGGAGGAGCCAGTGCACACCAGATAGTCCTAAAGCTTTCTTTAGATGTGCCCAGTCTCCTGCGGAGCCGCTATCCCCATGGTCCTTAAGGAAGTCCCAGCATCCACTACGGACTACGAGAAATAGAATTATCGGTAAGTAAATTCTTATTTTCTCCCTGCAGATCATAGGAACTAGGACACTGACAGGGAGCGCTGCCCTCCCTATTAAGGTGAGTTAGTCAGCGCCGGGCTTTTATCATAATAACTGCCTACAGGGGCGCTGTGTGGCTGGCTCCTTATACTCTATGACTCTCTGAAGGTACTCTGGGGGAAACTGTATCTGACATTTTCCTGTGTGTGTGTGTGTGTGTGTGTGTGTGTGTGTGTGTATATCCACATTACCTTGTCTAAGGACTCTGTGTCCTGTGCTGCAGAGTCCTCGCTTACCTTCCCTGCTTCTAAGGAGTTAAACTCCTTGTTTAAAAAATCCTGGGAAAACCCAGAGAAAATTCCAGATCCCTAAAAGAATTCTCATTGCTTTCCCTTTCCCTGAAGAGGATAGGAAGAAGTGGGAAAACCCACTTACAGTAAACGCTTCAGTATCTAGGATGTCTAAAAAGGTGGTTTTACCTGTCCCTGCTTCAACCGCCTGAAAGGAGCCAGCTGATCGCAAGACTGAGACTACGCTCAAATCACTATACACAGCTACAGGCGTGGCTTTAAGGCCCACTATTGCTTGTGCATGGATTCCTAAAGCCATAGTAAAGTGATCAGGCACCTAAGAGGACTTAGATACTATGGATAGGAGTGACATAGACATATTTTTACGTCACATACAGGATTCTGCAGGTTTCATGGTGGAGGCCATGAAGGATATTGGCCTGTTACTTCCATAGCTGTCTCGGCACGCAGAGGACTCCAGATACGCCAATGGACTGCGGATGCAGAATCCAAGAAAAGTGTGGAGAACCTGCCATTCACAGGACAGGCACTATTTGGGGATGCATTGGATGCGTGGATTTCCATGATGACTGCGGGTAAGTTGACATTTCTTCCCTCCACAGCAGCCCCAGCTAGGAAATCTTATCCTACACCTACACCTACACTGCAGTCCTCTTGGACCGCAAAATTTTAAAAATCCAAACCGCCTCCCACCTTCTTTAAACGAGGTCGGGGAAGATCCAAAAAACCTGCACCAACAGGTTCCCAGGAACAGAAACCAGGTTCTGCTTCCTCCAAACATTAAGCATGACGGTGGACCTCTCAGCCTGGAGATCAGGCAGGTGGGAGCGAGACTAAAAGATTTCAGTTACGTCTGGGCATCATCATGTCTAGACCCCTGGGTGACAGATATTGTTAGCCAGGGGTACATACTGGAGTTTCAGGAACTCCCACCTCACAGATTCTTCAAATCAGGCTTACCAACTTCACTGACAGAAAGTGCTATCCTACAGGAAGCCATTCAAAAACTGGCACAAACAAATGTCATTGTTCCAGTTCCACCTCACCCAAAAACTAAGGGTTATTACTCAAACCTGTTTGTGGTACCAAAACCGGACGGTTCGGTAAGGCCTATATTGAACCTGAAGTCGTTGAACCGCTAACTTGAGGGTTTTCCAATTCAAGATGGAGTCTCTGAGAGCGGTGATCTCAGGTCTGGAGGAGGGGGAAATCCTAGTATCCCTGGATATCAAGGATGCGTACTATCACATTCCGATCTGGCCACCTCACCAGGCTTATCTACGGTTTGCACTACAGGACTGTCACTATCAGTTCCAGACGTTGCCATTTGGCCTCTCCACAGAACCGAGGGTGTTCACCAAGGTCATGGCGGAGATGATGCTCCTCCTACGCAAACAGGGAGTGAACATAATTCCATATCTGGATGATCTGCTGATAGAGGCATCTTCCAAGGAGAAGCTGTTGCAGAGTATTGCGCTCTCAACTCAAGTACTCTGGGATCATGGGTGGATTCTGAACCTTCCAAAGTCACATTTGGAACCAACAAGGAGACTGCCCTTCCTGGGGATGATACTCAACACAGAAATGCAGAGGGTGTCTCTACCGGAGGAAAAAGCATTGGTGATCCAATCAATGGTCCGGGATGTCTTGAAACCCCAGCCCCCCCCCGGGTATCGGTTCATCAGTGCATTCGCCTTCTGGGGAAGATGGTAGCCTCCTACAAGGCTCTACAATACAGTAGATCCCATGCACCGTTCTTCCAGCTGGATCTCCTAGACAAGTGGTCAGGATCGCATATTCACATGCACCGGCGGATATGCCTGTCGCCGAAAGCCAGAATTTCACTACTCTGGTGGCTGCAAATTTCTCACCTGCTCGAGGGCCGCAGGTTCGGGATTCAGAATTGGATTCTTCTAACCACGGATGCAAGCCTCAAAGGTTGGGGAGTAGTCACCCAGGGGGAAACCTTCCAAGGAAAGTGGTCAAGCCAGGAATCGGTCTTTCCAATAAACATTCTGGAACTAAGGGCCATATACAATGGCCTTCTACAAGTGGCTCATCTTCTGCAAGATCGAGCCATTCAGGTTTAGTCGGACAACGTCACAACGGTGCCCTACATAAACAAGCAGGGTGGAACGAAGAGCAGGGCTGCAATGTCAGAGGTAACAAGAATCCTCCTCTGGACAGAAAGACATGCGCTGGCGCTGTCAGCGATCTTCATTCAGGGAGTGGACAACTGGGAAGCGGACTTCCTCAGCAGACACGATCTCCATCCAGAAGAATGGGGCCTCCACCTGGAGGTATTCACAGAGGTAACACGCCGATGGGATGTACCTCAGATAGACATGATTGCCTCTCGCCTCAACAGGAAGCTTCAGAGGTACTGTTCCAGGTCACGAGACCCACAGGCAGTGACTCCAAGGGTGTTCCAGTCAGTGTATGTGTTCCCTCCACTTCCACTCATCCCAAGGATTCTCAAACTAATAAAAAGATCAAGAGTTCCAGCGATCCTCATCGCTCTGGACTGGCCAAGGCGGCCTTGGTACGCGGATCTTCTGGCATTACTGCTAGATGATCCGAGGCCTCTTCCTCTTCACGAAGACCTTCTACTGCAGGGGCCGTTTGCCTATCAAGACGTACCAAGGCTACGTTTGACGGCATGGAGGTTGAACGCCAGATCTTAGCCCGGAAGGGCCATCCAAATAAGGTTATTCCTACTCTGATCCAAGCTAGGAAGGGGTAATGTCTAAGCATTACCATCGGATTTGAAAAAAGTATGTGTCCTGGTGTAAATCCAAGAAGTTTCCTACGGTGGAGTTTCAACTGGACATTTTCTCCTCTTTCTGCAAGCAGGTGTGGATGTTGGCCTATGCTTGGGCTCAATCAATGTCCAGATTTCGGCCTTGTCTATTTTCTTCCAGCAACAATTGGCTGCTATCCCTGAGGTTTAGACTTTCTTGAAAGTTCTGCACATCCAACCACCCTTTGTGCCTCCTATGACACCTTGGGATCTTAATGTGGTGCTGCAGTTCCTGCAATCGGATTGGTTCGAACTTTTACAGGAGGTGGACGTAAAGTTTCTTACTTGAAAGGCGGTCACGTTATTGGCCTTGGCTTCTGCCAGATGTGTGTCAGAATTGGGGGCATTGTCGCACAGGAGCCATCAGAGGGAGTCGACAGAGCAGGAGTGGAGGCCAGGCAATAATAATAATAAAAGCAGTCCAGGCGACCACTTACTGCCCAGGTAGGGCCGCAGCGACAGAAGTCCCTGCCGGAAATCACTGAGGCTGTAGTGAAGGGCACTGATCATGGGCTGTCAGTGTCTGTAGCTCCCAGAGAAGCGGCTGGTTTCAGGAGGGCATGTGGCTATATAGCCAGTTTTCAAGATGGCCACTTCTGGCAGGGAAGCCTAGATCAGAAGAAACTGTTCGGCTATGGCGGGTGAACCAGGTCAGTAATAAGGCAGGAGAGGAGAGGGTACTAGGATGCAGTGGCACAGGGTAGCGTATCTGGCTGCATAGGAACCCCACATGTATGTCCTCTATAATTCACAGCTCTGCCAGATTCCCCCGTAGCACCATAAATTAGGAGGAGAGGAGGAGATGCTGGGACACGCTGGAGTGATGATAGGCAAGCGCTCCGTGTATTCCCCACTGCCACGACTACGGGTTCCAACGGCCTGACAGTAGAAGGCAGGCTGCGGGCTGGTGAGCTGACTAACCCAATGCATCCCTGCTGGGGCCACCAATCCCCGTAGTATGCGCTGCATCAGATGCCGGGATAGCAGCTCCGCTCCGTGTCTCCAGCCGATGCCACCGCTGTTCCCCAGTCAGCCACTCCACACGACTCCAACAGCATGGCTAGGCACAAGAGTGGACAGGGCGCACAATCCTCGGTGAGTAGCAGCGCTACCTCGCTGAGGTCCGGTCCGTGGTGGGATCACTGCACAACTTCAGTCCGCAGCTTCGAATCTGGTTGTAGGCCGCAACTTGCAAAAGCCAAATGAATGGCTCCCCGGGTCCGCAGCCTACACACCAGAGTGTCAAAACAATCAGAGGGGCCAGAAAGAGCCCATAGGACAGCTGTAAAAGGCAGAAAGGACCAATATAAGCAGGAGCTGCCTTTCCAGTCAGGCCACACACCCCGTGACATAATTTATTAATGTTGAAAACAAAAGTAATGTAGAGTTTTGTTCCAATCTAAGACCTGCGAATCTACTTTGGGAGCCACCTCCCTTTTTTTTTTTTTTTAACAGTCCCCAGCTGGACAAGGATAATTAAAATTCCATTTCTTGGAATTCTAACTTCCTACTGGGCGTAACCCATAATTTCCATCAGCTGTTTTGGGATGTTTAAACACAGTTGCCTACTCTGCTGCCTCTTCTAAGGATAGAATGGCTTACATAGCACTAATTAGCTCAGATGATATGTCCACTGAGCTGAGACCTTCTGAAGTGCAATGAGTCCTCATCCTCCAACGAATCCTCATCTAAAACATGTGTAGACTGTGAAGATGTATCATGTCTATGTGATTTACTTACCACTAGCGTTTCAGCCTGCTTTTTTGAGAGGCTGACAATTCCCTAGGTGTATAAACTTCAGAATGAATGTTGCATGTAAGGGTTAATAGGGAAACCTATCACTGGTATAGGAGCTGGTATAAACTGCTGAGCTACATTAGATAATGTCTGCAAAGTAGCCCATGAAGGTTCACCAGAACCTGTGCCTTCCTCGCTGCTTGCTAGTACATTCTACACAGACGTCCGCCGAAACTACACTGTACACGTGGGTAAGCGTTGTCGCGACCCGGCGGGGAGTTGTTGGAGCGACTCTGAGGTGCATCTAAGACGCTTTTTAGAAAGATCACAAAAAAACAAAACAGTAATACTAAAAAAAAAATAAGAAAGCTCATGGTTACTAAAAAACAGCAACCCCCTGACCATGGTCCGGCTCCTGCCACACCAAACAAAAAACTGATTTGCCTGAGCCAGGAGGTGGGGATATATGGACAGGCACGTTGCATGCTGGGAGGCCGAAAGCTTTGACCGTTTGGTACAAATCCGCTGTCACGTCTTCATATCCCAATGTTATCCTGTGGATAACCTGTGGACCCTGGCGGAGAAAAGATATATATATCTAAGAGGATAGAATTTGATCGGTGTTGTTAGGTCATGTAGATGAGGTTCTCTCCGTGTCTCCAGAAGTAGCGTGTGTCAGATGACGTCACTTTGATGCACTGGAGCGTGCGACGGACGGCGACATGGATGGTTCCACAGGGTATATTAGGTGAGTGGTTGTATGTCTCTTTTTGTTCTGCACTCTGATGAAAATGCCACAAACAGAGCATTGAAACGTTGGTACACTAAACCTGCCCGGTCTATTTATTCTGAGTGCTGCCTTGTATGGATTCTATATTACGTTGCACCAACTCATGCAGCCTGGTTTGGAGGGCACCGGCTATTGATTCTTTAATATTTACTTCAGGTCTTCTTGAGGAGTGCCGCTTAACCCCCCCCCCCCCCCCCCCCCAAAAAAAAAAATATTTTATAGATATAGATATATAAATATATAAAAATAAAGTTCAACAACACATAAGGGAGCCATTGGTTTTGGCAGAGACCGGCATTTGTTTGTTGGTGATCCCTTGTAGACAGTGAGTAGTATCCATCTACAGTGGAAGAAGAATGGACACCAAGAATCTCAGCGGCGGAACAGTGGTCGTGAAAGTAGATCACGACAAATCGGGACCACAGGCATTTAGGGCGCCTAGCAACCACCAATCGTTACAAACACATCAGGAACTGCACCAACAGTACAATGCCGGACCCAGCCAAACAGTCCCACAGTCCCAGATCTGGTGAATTGGAGGGCCACGTGAGATGTGGTACATCAGACTGGTGCTCTGAAAAACAATCCAAGCCTTTCAGCCACTGTTACACCGCTGAGAGCATACCTTAAGTTTAACACTAATGTGATAGCTGTTTTTATGGTAATTGTTTTGAGCAATAGAGTAGGGCCTGCAGTATAGTGGGGTTCCTTGTCGGGAGCTGAAGACTTAAATGCACTGAGCAATACATGAATTAAAACTCCACTGTTTATTATTGTTAGTTAATATAGTGAGTGCAAGACACATTTATATATATAGTAAGGCTACTGGAGACCTTAGATTGAGCAATATTGGATCTGACCATTACATTCCCTAAAGTCCTAACCTCAAACCTGCATAGAGCAGAAACTATTCACAAGTAATTAGGAATGTGTTCATCATGAACAAGTCCACAACATAGAGCAGAAACTATTCACAAGTAATTAGGAATGTGTTCATCATGAACAAGTCCACAATTACAGTCTGAAGTTTACACAATTATTTCAAGTCTACACAATTGATATTTGAGGATAAAGCCTTTAACAGAAAACACCCCTGAAGAAGTCACTATTGATGAAACGCGTTGGGAATACACAATTTGTATTTAGAGTGAATTGGAGTGGATAAGAGCAAGCCTGCCCATGCAAGGGTGACAACAAGTGCAAAACGCTTGTCTTATGATTATACAGATATGTACTTGTGATAAGCTTTTAATCTGTTTTACTTGAAGTCCTAGATTCAAATTTCATTTTATTTCTGAATCTTATACGAATTGTATTTGGTGAGCTCAGGTCTACTGTATAGCAGGAAATATTTCATACCTGCATCATCTAACAAAATGCATATAAATTAGACACTCCACAAAAAATAATACTAATTATATACATACATATATACACATTATATATAATCACTAATAATAAACTTCTGCTTGTTACTTTTAATAACATTATAGTGTTGTGTGTAATAACTCTCTACATGTGATATTTGTCATGGATAGCCTTGTGTTAGAAACACCCAACTGAGAACAGGGCTGATGGCGGAGGAGGGTGTAGGATAAGAGATTGCTGTAGTGACTGAGCAATGAGAATATGTGACTTCTGTAATAAGTGTTTATTACTCACCTGTGCTGATATCTGTAGGCATCTCCTCCTCCTTACACTGCTGATCACCCCTCACATACGTCTCTTCTTCTCCCTTCATATCAGTCACATACGTCTCTTCTTCTCCCGCTATATCTTCTGCCTTCATATCAGTCACATACGTCTCTTCTTCTCCATCTATATCTTCTGCCTTTATATCAGACACATACGTGTCTTCTTCTCCCGCTATATCTTCTGCCTTTATATCAGTCACATACGTCTCTTCTTCTCCCTCTATATCTTCTGCCTTTATATCAGACACATACATGTCTTCTTCTCCCGCTATATCTTCTGCCTTTATATCAGTCACATACGTCTCTTCTTCTCCCTCTATATCTTCTGCCTTTATTTCAGTCACATACGTCTCTTCTTCTTCCTCTATATCTTCTGCCTTTATATCAGTCACATACATCTCTTCTTCTCCCTCTATATCTTCTGCCTTTATTTCAGTCACATACGTCTCTTCTTCTTCCTCTATATCTTCTGCCTTTATATCCGTCACATACATCTCTTCTTCTTCATCTATATCTTCTGCCTTTATTTCAGTCACATACGTCTCTTCTTCTTCCTCTATATCTTCTGCCTTTATATCCGTCACATACATCTCTTCTTCTTCATCTATATCTTCTGCCTTAATATCAGACAGACGTTCTACCTAAATAACCCAAAAAAAATAAGATTTTACTCACCGGTAAATCTATTTCTCGTAGTCCGTAGTGGATGCTGGGAACTCCGAAAGGACCATGGGGAATAGCGGCTCCGCAGGAGACTGGGCACAACTAAAGAAAGCTTTAGGTCACCTGGTGTGCACTGGCTCCTCCCACTATGACCCTCCTACAAGCCTCAGTTAGGATACTGTGCCCAGAAGAGCTGACATAATAAGGAAGGATTTTGAATCCCGGGTAAGACTCATACCAGTCACACCAATCACACCGTATAACTCGTGATACTATACCCAGTTTAACAGTATGAAACACAACTGAGCCTCTCAACAGATGGCTCAACAATAACCCTTTAGTTAACAATAACTATGTACAAGCATTGCAGACAATCCGCACTTGGGATGGGCGCCCAGCATCCACTACGGACTACAAGAAATAGATTTACCGGTGAGTAAAATCTTATTTTCGCTGACGTCCTAGTGGATGCTGGGAACTCCGAAAGGACCATGGGGATTATACCAAAGCTCCCAAATGGGTGGGAGAGTGCGGATGACTCTGCAGCACCGAATGAGAGATTTGTAGAATTTTGCAAACGTGTTTGCCCCTGACCAAGTAGCAGCTCGGCAAAGTTGTAAAGCCGAAACCCCTCGGGCAGCCGCCCAAGATGAACCCACCTTCCTTGTGGAATGGGCTTTTACTGATTTAGGATGCGGCAGTCCAGCCGCAGTATGCGCCAGCTGAATTGTGCTACAAATCCAGCGAGCAATAGTCTGCTTAGAAGCAGGAGCACCCATCTTGTTGGGTGCATACAGGATAAATAGCGAGTCAGTTTTCCTGACTCCAGTAGTCCTGGAAACATAACTTTTCAAGGCCCTGACTACGTCCAGTAACGTGGTATCCTCCAAGTCTCTAGTAGCCGCAGGCACTACAATAGGTTGGTTCAAGTGAAAGGCTGATACCACCTTAGGGAGAAACTGGGGACGAGTCCTCAATTCCGCCCTATCCATATGGAAAATCAGATAAGGGCTTTTACATGACAAAGCCGCCAATTCTGATACACGCCTGGCCGAAGCCAAGGCCAATAACATGACCACTTTCCACGTGAGATATTTTAGATCCACGGTTTTTAGTGGCTCAAACCAATGTGATTTTAGGAAACTCAACACCACGTTGAGATCCCAAGGTGCCACTGGAGGCACAAACGGGGGCTGAATATGCAGCACTCCTTTTACAAATGTCTGAACTTCAGGTAGTGAAGCTAGTTCCTTCTGGAAGAAAATCGACAGAGCCGAGATCTGTACCTTAATGGAGCCTAATTTCAGGCCCATAGTCACTCCTGCCTGTAGGAAGTGCAGAAATCGACCCAGTTGAAATTCCTCTGTTGGGGCCTTTCTGGCCTCACACCAAGCAACATATTTCCGCCATATGCGGTGATAATGTTTTGCAGTTACATCTTTCCTGGCTTTAATCAGTGTAGGAATGACTTCCTCCGGAATGCCCTTTTCCTTTAGGATCCGGCGGTCAACCGCCATGCCGTCAAACGCAGCCGCGGTAAGTCTAGGAACAGACAGGGACCCTGCAGCAGCAGGTCCTGTCTGAGCGGCAGAGGCCATGGGTCCTCTGAGATCATCTCTTGAAGTTCCGTGTACCACGCTCGTCTTGGCCAATCCGGAACCACGAGTATTGTTCTTACTCCTCGTTTTCTTATTATTCTCAGTACCTTTAGTATGAGAGGCAGAGGAGGGAACACATAACTTGACTGGTACACCCACGGTGTCACTAGAGCGTCCACAGCTATCGCCTGAGGGTCCCTTGACCTGGCGCAATATCTCTCAGGGGAGAGCCAGGGAGCTTCCCTCCAGCGGAGCTGTGAGGGAAAAATGGCGCCAGTGTGCTGAGGGAGATAGCTCCGCCCCTTTTTCGCAGACTTTTCTCCCGCTTTTTTATGGATTCTGGCAGGGGTATTTATCACATATATAGCCTCTGGGGCTATATATTGTGATATATTTGCCAGCCAAGGTGTTTTTATTGCTGCTCAGGGCGCCCCCCCCCCCCAGCGCCCTGCACCCTCAGTGACCGGAGTGTGAAGTGTGTATGAGGAGCAATGGCGCACAGCTCGGCCGGGCACAGAAATCTAACTGAGGCTTGGAGGAGGGTCATAGTGGGAGGAGCCAGTGCACACCAGGTGACCTAAAGCTTTCTTTAGTTGTGCCCAGTCTCCTGCGGAGCCGCTATTCCCCATGGTCCTTTCGGAGTTCCCAGCATCCACTAGGACGTCAGAGAAATAACGAGATTTATGGTAAGAACTTACCGTTGTTAAATCTCTTTCTGCGCGGTACACTGGGCTCCACAAGGATAACATCGGGTGTAGAGTAGGATCTTGATCCGGGGCACCAACAGGCTTAAAGCTTTTGACTGTTCCCAAGATGCACTGCGCCGCCTCCTCTATATGCCCCGCCTCCGTGCACAGGAGCTCAGTTTTGTTAATCAGCTCAATGCAGTAGCAGGTATCAGAGACGACAATCGCTCGTAGCCAAGTACACCGCACACTCACCACAGGAAAGGGTGACAGCGGCTATGCCAATACCAACCCAAAGAAGCTAAGTGTGTCAGGGTGGGCGCCTTGCGGAGCCCAGTGTATCTCGCAGAAACAAATTTAACAACGGTAAGTTCTTACCATGAATCTTGTTTTCTGCTGCGGGATACACTGGGCTCCACAAGGATTAACATCGGGGATGTCCTAAAGCAGTTCCTTATGTGAGGGAAGCACTGTAGTGGGCACAAGAGCCCGGTGTCCAAAGGAAGCATCCTGGGAGGCGGTAGAATCGAAAGCATAGAACCTTATAAACGTGTTCCCAGAGAACCACGTTGCCGCCTTGCAAAACTGTTCAAGGGTCGCACCATGGTGGGCCGCCCAAGAAGGTCCAACCGACCGAGTAGAATGGGCTTTAATAGTAGCAGGAACCGGACGACCAGCCTGTACATAAGCATTTACAATCACCATTCTAATCCACCTGGCCAAAGTCTGCTTGGAAACAGGCCAGCCACGTTTGTGAAAACCAAACAACACAAAAAGAGAATCAGATTTCCTAAAAGAGGCAGTTCTCTTCACATAGATACGGAGACCCCGTACCACATCCAAAGACCGCTCTTTGGAAGACAACTCAGGAGAATTAAAAGCCGGAACCACAATCTCCTGGTTAAGGTGGAAGGAAGACACCACCATAGGCAAATAACCCGGCCGGTCACAGTGAAAAATGAAATAGGGAGACTTACAGGATAAGGCACCCAAGTCCGATACCCTTCTATCTGAAACAATCGCCAGCAAGAAGAGGACCTTAAGGGACAGCCACTTAAGGTCAGCAGAGGCAAGAGGCTCAACGGAGACTCCTGCAAGGCCTCCAAAACCAAGGGGCCACAGGTGGCACATATGGAGGCTGAATCCGCAGCACACCCTGAGAGAATGTATGGACATCTGGTAGGGTAGCTATCTTTCTCTGAAACCAAACCAACAAAGCAGAGATGTGAACCTTGAGGGATGGCAGAGATTTGAACCTTGAGAGAGGCTAGACGCAGGCCTAAGTCCAGGACCTGTTGTAGAAAGGCCAATAGTTTGGCCGCACTAAATTTGAAAACGTCATGATTATGAGACGCACACCAAGTGAAGTAAGCATTCCAGACCCTATGGTAGTTCCGAGCAGAAGCCGGCTTACGGGCCTTCAACACAGTTTGAACGACCACCTCAGAAAAACCCTTGGCCCTCAGGACGAAAGCTTCAAGAGCCACGCTGTCGAAGACAGACAGGCCAAATCCTGGTAAACACAAGGATCCTGAACGAGGAGGTCCAGTCGTTGTGGAAGTAGAAGGGGACGATCCCACGAGAGACCCAGTAGATCGGAGAACCAGTGCCATCTGGGCCACGCTAGAGCAACCAGAAGCAGGTTTCCGCCTTCTTACTTGAACTTCTGTATTGCTCTGGGCACGAGTGACACCGGAGGGAACACATACGGTAGCTGAAAGTTCCATGGTATTGAAAGAACGTCCACGAGCGCAGCTTGAGCATTCCTTGTCCTTGCTCTGAAGACCAGAACCTTGTGATTGTGTTGAAATGCCATCAGGTCCACATCTGGAAGGCCCCACTTGTCCACGAGGAGTTGAAACACTTCTTGATGGAGGCTTCACTCTCTGGCATGTACGTCCTGACGAATGAGAAAGTTTGCTTCCCAGTTTAGGACCCCCAGAATGAACACTGCCGATATGGCTGGCAGATGACGTTCCACACACTGAAGAATCTGTGATACTTCCCTCAATGGCATGCGGCTTCGAGTGCAGCCCTGATTGCTGTACGCCACCGTGGTGGCGTCCGATTGTACTTCAACAGGTCTGTTCTGTATGAGATGCTGGGCCATTGTCAATGCATTGAACACTGCCCGCAGTTCCAGAATATTTATCGGGAGTAGAGACTCCTCCTTGGTCCACTGACCCTGAAGAGAGTGCTGTTCCAACACTGCTCCCCAACCTCTTAGACTGGCATCCGTCGTTAGCAGGACCTAGTTGGATATCCAGAAGGAACGGCCCCTGCACAACCATTGGTCCTGGAGCCACCAGCTCAGTGACAGGCGGACCCCCGGAGACAAGGAGATCATGTGAAACCTGATCCAGTGAGGCAGGCCGTCCCACTTTGACAGAATCAAATTCTGCAGAGGGCGAGTATGGAATTGAGCATACTCCACCATGTCGAAAGCCGACACCATGAGACCTAGCACTTGCACTGCCGAATGAATCAACACTTGCGGACGTGATAGGAAGCATTGAATCCTGTCTTGAAGTTTCAGGACTTTCTTCTGAGACAGGAACAACCGCTGGTTGTGAGTGTCCAATAACGCTCCCAGGTGTACCATACTCCGAGCAGGAACCAGGGAGGATTTCTTCCAGTTGATCAGCCACCTGTGGGCTTTCATGCACTGGACCGTCAGATCGAGATGACACAGGAGAAGATCTGGGGAATTCGCCAGGATCAAAAATTCATCCAAATACGGCAGGATCTTGACCCCTTGACGGCAGAGTGAAGCTGTCATGACCGCCATAACTTTGGTGAAAACTTGGGGAGCCGTTGTCAAACCAAAGGGTAACACCCGAAATTGGTAATGTAGGTTGCCCACCGCAAACCTCAGGTACTGCTGATGAGATACCGCAATAGGAATATGCAGGAAGGCATCCTGTATGTCCAGGGAGACCATAAAGTCCCCAGGCTCCAAGGCCAGAACAATAGAGGGGTTGTCTTCAGTATGCCGGCTGTCGGGATCCCGGCGCACAGTATACCGCCGCCGGGATCCCGGCCGCCGGCATACCGTAGTGAACCCCAATAGAGTGCAGAGTTTCCATACGAAACTTGGAGACCCGCACATGCTTGTTTAAGGACTTCAGATTGAGAATGGGCCGTGAGGACCCGTCCGGTTTCGGGACTAGGAACAGCGTTGAATAGTACCCGTTGCCCCTTTGAGCTAGAGGCACCTGTATCACCACTCCGGTGGACAGGAGGGAGCGCACCACCGAATACAAAGTGTTTGCTTTTGCCGGATCCAGAGGCGCATCTGTCAAACAAAATCAATGAGGGGGAAGATTCTTGAAGGGTATGGCGTAACCTCGAGTGACGACTTCCCTTTCCCAGTTATCCGAAGTGGTCTGCAACCATTCCTGGGCAAAAGCTAGAAGTCGGCCCCCCACCTTGGGATCCCCCAGTGGGAGGCCCGCCCCATCATGTGGCAGGCTTTTCAGTTATGGAAGCAGGCTGATGGGCGGCCCAGGCACTCTTCGGTCTGGGCTTGGCAGGTCTGGAAGCACGAGCTTGCTTTGGGTACACCTGACCTTTTGCTTTTCCTGGAGGACGAAAGGGCAGAGGGAAAGTACTTTTAGCCTTCTGTGCGGAAGGAGTCGTACTAGGTAGGCAAGCAGTTTTAGCAGTAGCCAGATCAGCCACAATCTTATTGAGGTCTTCTCCGAAGAGAATGTCTCCCTTGAAAGGAAGCACCTCCAGGGTTTTCTTGGAATCCACATCCACCGACCAGAATCTCAACCAAAGGATAAGTCTTGCCAAGACAGACGTAGTAGCAGCCTTGGTCTCGAGCACCCTGGCATCGGAGGCCACCTCCTTAAGGTATAGAGAAGCCGTGGTAATATACGAGAGACATTGTGGAGCATGGAAGGCAGTTCCGCCTCAAGCTCCTGAGCCCACGCCTCAACAGCTTCAGCAGCCCAAGTTGCTGCAATGGTTGGCCTATGCACAGCCCCCATTAGGGTATAAATCAGGGTATTAGGTGGCTCATTCGCATTAACCCTTTCCGTTTAGGATATACAAGGTATGCAAAAAGAAAAAAATGGAAAGTATATAGTGTAACATCGTTTTAATATACACAAATAGACAGACAACAAGTAAACTGGTTCTATGATGAACATAAAAGTGCAGTGCATGGCATAATATAGTTCCTTTTTAGGGAGGTGGCTTTCCCGTCAATAGTTAACAGCGGATAATTACCAGTATAATCTGAACTGTGGTGTAGACAGTTCAAATCACGCTCAGAACAAATAATCCCACGGTATCCCCCCTCAAGGATCGTCAGAGCTTTCGGCAGTTCTCCTGTGTGGCAAAGATCGGGTCGCCTCCTCCACCACCAACGCGTTTCTTCCCCTAACTGGGGTCTTTGTCAAGGTGTAAGTATGCCTCCTGTCTGGTCCTTCCTTCCTTTTAAATCAACAGTCACAAGGTGTAGCAGGAATATACCCAGCAAGAACACTTGGTGATGTGACTATGACAGCACAAACCGGGAGTTCAAGAGATATAAATCAATATGGTGACTATAAATCACAAGGAAAAATACACAGCAACTATATCTTGTGATACAATCCTATATTATACAGAAAGAAATCTGATACACTTAGTCCCTCAGGTACAGCAATATAGGAATAGCCCGCTGAGTGAAATACCCTTTACTAGATCACTGGATCGCGGTAAAGTGCGGCCAGAGAGACCCCTTACCTCCCCCGTACCTGCGGCCCCACGATCCGGGAGGACGGCGGCGAGTGTGTGACTGATGTTGTGAAAGAACCGGAGCCTCCGCTGCAGTGACCCGGCAATTAGGGCGCGGGAGTATACAGCGCCGCTGGAAGTGATGGAGCTGCAGTCAGGGACGTCTGTGAGATGTTGCCGGCTGCAGCCCTGTTACTCTGTCAGAAGAATCTTCAGTCTTTTCCTTTACAATAAACCCATCAATAGGCTGCCTAATGCAGCACCCCTGTTATGTGCCTGCTTACTGCAAGACACCAACTTACTGACTGAGCTCCTGTGCACGGAGGCGGGGCTATAGAGGAGGCGGGGCTATAGAGGAGGCGGGGCTATAGAGGAGGCGGCACTGAGCATCTTGGGAACAGTCAAAAGCTTTGAGCCTGTTGGTGCCTCGGATCAAGATCCTACTCTACACCCGATGTTAATCCTTGTGGAGCCCAGTGTATCCCGCTGCAGAAAATCCAATGGCATTTACATAGTGATTAAACGGAGGTGAAACAGTATAATATCAGTGTATAAGTCACACAGCTCCTCTACAGATCATATAGTGACAGTCACTTAGGTTTATTGGGGAGAACCCATAGCCCACCTACCTGATCCTCCTGTGGGATCCTGTGATTCTCCTCTGTACAATCCTGGGAATACAGAGGACAGGGACATCTCTCTGGGGTATCTCTGTTACTGGGCCCATCTGTAGGAGACACACAGTGACTGAGTACAGTGTATATATGTGATTATCAGATGATGTGTGTATATAGGGGGCCCCATACCTGCTCTCCCCTGTACAATACATGACAGTCTCCTCTTACCCAGTGATGTGAGGGGCCGGTGATTCTCCATCATCACGTCCTTGTACAGACCCCTGTGTTCCTCTATATACTCCTCCTCCTGCATGGAGACATAGACAGTGACATCCTGACACCTCATAGGAACCTGACACACACAGTGATACAGTCATCACCCAGACACGACCCCTGGTGTTACTGTATAGTGTCCCATTCCCAGCAGTCACCTCTCCAGTCATCACCCAGACACATCCCCTGGTGTTACTGTATAATGCCCCATTCCCAGCAGTCACCTCTCCAGTCATCACCCAGACACATCCCCTGGTGTTACTGTATAATGCCCCATTCCCAGCAGTCACCTCTCCAGTCATCACCCAGACACATCACCGGTGTTACTGTATAATGCCCAATTCCCAGCAGTCACCTCTCCAGTCATCACCCAGACACGTCCCCCGGTGTTACTGTATAATGTCCCATTCCCAGCAGTCACCTCTCCAGTCATCACCCAGTCACGTCCCCTGGTGTTACTGTATAATGTCCCATTCCCAGCAGTCACCTCTCCAGTCATCACCCAGGCACATTCCCTGGTGTTACTGTATAATGCCCCATTCCCAGCAGTCACCTCTCCAGTCATCACCCAGACACATTCCCTGGTGTTACTGTATAATGTCCCATTTCCAGTAGTCACCTCTCCAGTCATCAACCTGACACATCCCCCAGTGTTACTGTATAATGCCCCATTCCCAGCAGTCACCTCTCCAGTCATCACCCAGACACATCCCCTGGTGTTACTGTATAATGCCCCATTCCCAGCAGTCACTTCTCCAGTCATCACCCAGACACATCCCCTGGTGTTACTGTATAATGCCCCATTCCCAGCAGCCACCTCTCCAGTCATCACCCAGACACATCCCCTGGTGTTACTGTATAATGCCCCATTCCCAGCAGTCACCTCTCCAGTCATCACCCAGACATGTCCCCGGTGTTACTGTATAATGTCCCATTCCCAGCAGTCACCTCTCCAGTCATCACCCAGACACATCCCCCAGTGTTACTGTATAATGTCCCATTCTCAGCAGTCACCTCTCCAGTCATCACCCAGACACGTCCCCTGGTGTTCCTGTATAATGTCCCATTCCCAGCAGTCACCTCTCCAGTCATCACCCAGACACATCCCCTGGTGTTACTGTATAATGTTCCATTCCCAGCAGTCACCTCTCCAGTCATCACCCAGTCACATCCCCTGGTGTTACTGTATAATGTTCCACTCCCGGCAGTCACCTCTCCAGTCATCACCCAGTCACATCCCCTGGTGTTACTGTATAATGCCCCATTCCCAGCAGTCACCTCTCCAGTCATCACCCAGACACATCACCTGTTGCTACTGTATAATGTCCCATTCCCAGCAGTCACCTCTCCAGTCATCACCCAGTCACATCCCCCAGTGTTACTGTATAATGTTCCATTCCCAGCAGTCACCTCTCCAGTCATCACCCAGACACGTCCCCTGGTGTTACTGTATAATGTCTCATTCCCAGCAGTCACCTCTCCAGTCATCACCCAGACACATCCCCTGGTGTTACTGTATAATGTTCCATTCCCAGCAGTCACCTCTCCAGTCATCACCCAGTCACATCCCCTGGTGTTACTGTATAATGCCCCATTCCCAGCAGTCACCTCTCCAGTCATCACCCAGACACATCACCTGTTGCTACTGTATAATGTCCCATTCCCAGCAGTCACCTCTCCAGTCATCACCCAGTCACATCCCCCAGTGTTACTGTATAATGTTCCATTCCCAGCAGTCACCTCTCCAGTCATCACCCAGTCACATCCCCTGGTGTTACTGTATAATGTTCCATTCCCAGCAGTCACCTCTCCAGTCAGCAGCTGAATGATCTTGTTGGTGAGTTCCAGGATCTTCTGGTCACTGTGTCTCTCATGTATTAGTGAGTGAGGTGGAGGCACTGTGATGGGGCTGTGGGTCCTGCTTAGTCCGCCTGACACACGAGGATGGCTGCTGGGTGTCTCACACTCACCAGAGATCTTCTTCACTACTGTGTAACCCTGCGAAATGGGGAGACATCAATTTCGCTGCAAATACTCCCAGATCCCCTCTCTTCCCCAGTCACGTCCCTGTATTATTACTAGAGATATAAGTGATGTCACTGTGATGCTCACAGATCCCCTCACCTCCCCAGTGATATCTCTGTATTATAACTATAGATATAAGTGATGTCATAGTGACACTCCCAGATCCCATCACCTCCCCAGTCATGTCCCTGTATTATTACTATAGATATAAGTGACGTCACTGTGATACTCCCAGATCCCCCTCACCTCCCCAGTCATGTCCCTGTATTATTACTATAGATATAAGTGACGTCACTGTGATACTCCCAGATCCCCCTCACCTCCCCAGTCATGTTCCTGTATTATTATTATAGATATGTTATGTCACTGTGACACTCCCAGGAGTCTGATATACATTTGCTTCATACTGCTCCAATTATCATCTGATACACATGCCAGGGATATTATGGTCTCTGCTTTAATACATCCTAGATTTTGAGCAATATTTTCAATCCCCACAGTATCCCTTATCCAATATGCTTGGGACCAGAGGTATTTTGGATATCGGATTATTCCGTATTTTGGAATAATTGCATACTATAATGAGATATCATGGTGATGGGACCCAAGTCTAAGCACAGAATGCATTTATGTTACATATACACCTTATACACACAGCCAGAACATTTTAGCCAATATTGTTTTATAACTTTGTGCATTGAACAAAGTTTGTGTACACTGAGCCATCAAAAAAACAAAGGTTTCACTATCTCACTCTCACTCAAAAAAGTCAGTATTTCGGAATATTTGGATATGGGATACTCAACCTGTAGTAATAATAATGACACTAAAGGCTGCACACCAGTATAACAATAATAACAAATGTATTTAAAAGCAGGACACCACAGACCATTCCTCCTGTATTGTAGGAAATCACCACCACTCCTAATGTATAATAATAATACCAGGACACCACAAGCTGCTGTCCCTGTATAATAATAACCATACACAAAAACCTGCTCCCCCTGTATAACACTAATAACAACACACCCCATTCTGCTCTCCCTTTATATTAATAATAAAATCACACAATAGGCTGCTCCCCCTGAAAAAATATAATAGGACACTACAAGTCGCTCCCCCTGTATAATAATAACAGGACACCACATGCCGCTCCCCCTGTATAATAATAAAAACAGGACACCACAGGCTGCTCCCCCTGTATAGTAATAATAACAGGACACCATAGGCTGCTCCTCCTGTATAGTAATAATAACAATACACCACAGGCTGCTCCCCCTGTATAGTAATAATAACAGGACACCATAGGCTGCTCCTCCTGTAGAGTAATAATAACTGGACACCAAAGGCTGCTCCCCCCTGTATAATAATAATAACAACAAGTCACCACAGACTGCTCCCCCTGTATAATAATAATAACAGGTCACCACAGGCTGCTCCCCCTGTATAGTAATAACAACAAGTCACCACAGACTGCTCCCCCTGTATAATAATAATAACAGGTCACCACAGGCTGCTCCCCCTGTATAGTAAGACGCCATTACCTGATTTCCAAGGACACTGGGAGGCTGCAGCAGTCGATGAAAACTCACTTCCTGTACGTGGAACGCACAGTCCGGAAGTAAGGTGGAACGCACAGGCAGAAAGTAGGGCATGATTGGCAAAGGCTGCTTCCTTGTTATTGGCCCCTCCCCTCTACAACACGCCCGCAGCTCCGCCCCCAATAATTATTAAAACTATAAAAGTCCTCAGTGCAGGAGGCCGGTGGCCATTTTCTTGTAGACCAGTCAGGCAGCAGCAATAGGTTCCTGGCCGTGTGGTGACGTCAGGAGCGGCGGCCATTTTCCCCTGGTCTAAGCTCCTTCCTTCTATCATTCCCACAAGGCAGCAGGAGCAGAGAGCAGCCATTGCTGTGTCTGGCAGCAGGTAATGATATTATTATTATTATTATTCTATAGGCTGAGCAGCTCTGGTGTCAGGTTCTGTACTACAGGGGGAGCAGCCTCTGGTGCCTTGTTATAGTGCAGCTGGAGCAGCCTCTGGTGCTGCATTATCCCTGTACAGGTGGCTGACACTCTAGTGTCCTATTACTGTAATACAGGTGGCTCAGACCCCGCCGTTACCGTAATACAGGTGGTGCAGACCCCGCCGTTACCGTAATACAGGTGGTGCAGACCCCGCCGTTACAGTAATACAGGAGGCGCAGACCCCGCCGTTACCATAATACAGGTGTCGCAGACCCCGCCGTTACAGTAATACAGGCGTCGCAGACCCCGCCGTTACCGTAATAAAGGTGACGCAGCCCCTGCCGTTACCGTAATACAGGTGGCGCAGACCCCGCCGTTACCGCAATACAGTGGCGCGACCCCGCCGTTACCATAATACATTCGGCGCAGACCCCGGCGTTACCGTAATACAGGTGGCGCAGACCCCGTAGTTACCGTAATACAGGTGGCGCAGACCCCGTAGTTACCGTAATACAGGTGGCGCAGACCCCGGAGTTACCTTAATACAGGTGGCGCAGACCCAGCCGTTTTCGTAATACAGGCGTCACAGACACCGCCGTTACCGTAATACAGGTGACGCAGCCCCTGATGTTACCGTAATAAAGGTGGCGCAGCCCCTGCCGTTACCGTAATACAGGTGGCGCAGAGCCCGCCGTTACCGCAATACAGGTGACGCAGACCCCGCCGTTACCGTAATACAGGTGGCGCAGACCCCGCCGTTGCCGTAATACGGGTGGAGCAGACTCCGCCGTTACTGTATTTCCATAAACGGAACATTACAGGTGTTGTGTCCTTTGGCATTGTACTATACAGGGGGAGCGGCCTGTGTTGTATTAATATTCAGGGGAGCAGCATGTTTTGTCATAATATACAGGGGTAGCGGCCTGTACTGTCATAATATACAGGGGCAGGGTCCTGTGGTGTCTTATTATTATTATATAGGGTGAGCGGCAAGTATTGGCTTTCTATATTAGCATCCTGTGCTGTCCTAGTATACAGGGGGAGCGGCCTGTGTTGTCATAATATACAGGGATAGCATCATGTGCTGTCATAGTATACAGCGGGAGCGGCCTGTGTTGTCATAATATACAGGGGTAGCATCCTGTGCTGTCATCGTATACAGCGGGAGCGGCCTGTGTTGTCATAATATACAGGTATGGCATCCTGTGCTGTCATAGTATACAGCGGGAGCGGCCTGTGTTGTCATAATATACAGGGGTAGCATCCTGTGCTGTCATCGTATACAGGGGGAGCGGCCTGTATTGTCATAATATACAGGGGTAACGTCCTGTGCTGTCATAGTATACAGGAGAAGCGGCCTGTGTTGTCATCCTGTGCTGTCATAGTATACAGGGGGAGCGGCCTGTATTGCCATAAAATACAGGGATAGCATCCTATGCCGTCATTGTATACAGGGGAGCGGCCTGTTCTGTCATAGTATACAGGGGGAGTGGCCTGTGTTGTCATAATATACAGGGATAGCATCCTGTGCTGTCATCGTATACAGGGGGAGCGGCCTGTATTGTCATAATATACAGGGGTAACGTCCTGTGCTGTCATAGTATACAGGAGAAGCGGCCTGTGTTGTCATCCTGTGCTGTCATAGTATACAGGGGGAGCGGCCTGTATTGCCATAATATACAGGGATAGCATCCTATGCCGTCATTGTATACAGGGGAGCGGCCTGTTCTGTCATAGTATACAGGGGGAGTGGCCTGTGTTGTCATAATATACAGGGATAGCATCCTGTGCTGTCATAGTATACAGCGGGAGCGGCCTGTGTTGTCATAATATACAGGGGTAGCATCCTGTGCTGTCATCGTATACAGGGGGAGCGGCCTGTTCTGTCATAGTATACAGGGGGAGCGGCCTGTGTTGTCATAATATACAGGGATAGCATCCTGTGCTGTCATAGTATACAGCGGGAGCGGCCTGTGTTGTCATAATATACAGGGGTAGCATCCTGTGCTGTCATCGTATACAGGGGGAGCGGCCTGTATTGTCATAATATACAGGGGTAGCGTCCTGTGCTGTCATAGTATACAGGAGAAGCGGCCTGTGTTGTCATCCTGTGCTGTCATAGTATACAGGGGGAGCGGCCTGTATTGCCATAATATACAGGGATAGCATCCTATGCCGTCATTGTATACAGGGGAGCGGCCTGTTCTGTCATAGTATACAGGGGGAGTGGCCTGTGTTGTCATAATATACAGGGATAGCATGCTGTGCTGTCATACTATACAGGGGGAGCGGCCTGCGTTGTCATAATATACAGGGGTAGCATCCTGTGCTGTCATCGTATACAGGGGGAGCGGCCTGTATTGTCATAATATACAGGGGTAGCATCCTGTGCTGTCATAGTATACAGGAGGAGCGGCCTGTGTTGTCATCCTGTGCTGTCATGGTATACAGGGGGAGCGGCCTGTGTTTTCATTATATACAGGGGTAGCATCCTGTGCTGTCATAGTATACAGGGGGAGCGGCCTGTATTGTCATAATATACAGGGGTATCATTCTGTGCCGTCATTGAATATAGGGGGAGCGGCCTGTGCTGTCATAGTATACAGGGGGAGGGCCCTGTGGTGTCTTGTTACTGTTATTATATAGGGAGAGCAGCATGTATTGGCATTCTATACAGAAGGAGTGGCCTGTGCTGTCATTGTATACAGGGGTAGCATCCTGTGCTGTCATAGTATACAGGGGGAGCGACCTGTGTTGCTAAAATATACAGGGGTAGCAGCCTGTGTTGTCATAGTATACAGGAGGAGCGGCCTGTGTTTTCATAATATACAAGGGTAGCATAATGTGTTGTCATAGTATACAGGGGGAGCGGTCTGTATTAACATAATATACAGGGGTAGCATCATCTGCTGTCATAGTATACAGGTGGTGCGGCCTGTGTTGTCATAATATACAGGGGTAGCATCCTGTGCCGTCATTGTATACAGGGAGAGTGGCCTGTGTTGTCATAATATGCAGGGGGAGTGTCCACTGTTATAATATACAGGGGGAGTGGCCTGTGCTGTCATAATATACAGGAGGAGTGGCCTGTGTTTTCATGATATACAGTATAATATACAGAGTGAGCGGCAAGTGTTATAATATACAGGCGGAGTGGCCTGTGCTGTCATAGTATACAGGAGGAGTGGCCTGTGTTTTCATGATATACAGGGGTAGCTTCCTGTGCTGTCATAATATACAGGGGGAGCGGACTGTTTTGTTATAATATACAGGGGGAGCGGACTGTTTTGTTATAATATACAGGGGGAGCGACCTGTGCTGTCATAATATACAGGTGGAGGGGCCTGTGCTGTCATAGTATACAGGGGGAGCGGCCTGTGTTGTCATAATATACAGGGGTAGTATCCTGTGCTGTCATAGTATACAGGAGGAGTGGTCTGAGTTGTTATAATATACAGGGGTAACATCCTCTGTTGTCATAATAATTGGGAGCGGCCTGTGTTGTCATAATATACAGGGAGAGTGGTCTGAGTTGTCATAATATACAGGGGTAGCATCCTGGGCTGTCATAGTATACAGGGGGATCAGCCTGTGTTGTCATAATATACAGGGAGAGTGGCCTGTGTTGTCATAATATACAGGTAGAGTGGCCTGTGTTGTCATAATATACAGAGGGAGCGGCCAGTGTTATAATATACAAGGGGAGTGGCCTGTGCTGTCATAATATACAGGAGGAGTGGCCTGTGTTTTCATGATATGTAGTATAATATACAGATGGAGCGGCCAGTGTTATAATGTACAGGGGGAGTGGCCAGTGCTGTCATAATATACAGGAGGAGTGGACTGTGTTTTCATGATATACATGGGTAGCATCCTGTGCTGTCATAATATACATGGGTAGCATCCTGTGCTGTCACAGTATACAGGGGGAGCGGACTGTTTTGTTATAATATACAGGGGGAGCGGACTGTTTTGTTATAATATACAGGGGGAGCGACCTGTGTTGTCATTATATACAGGTGGAGTGGCATGTGTTGTCATAATATACAGAGGGAGTGGCCAGTGTTATAATATACAGGGGGGAGTGGCCAATGTGTCATAATATACAGTATAATATACAGGGGTAGCATCCTGTGCTGTCACAGTATACAGGGGGAGTGGACTGTTTTGTTATGATATACAGGGGGAGCGGCCTGTGTTGTCATTATATACAGGTGGAGTGGCCTGTGCTGTCATAGTATACAGGGGGATCATCTCAGTTTCGAGTTGGTGCCTGCAGTAGCAGGTCACCGAACAGGAGGGCAGCACTGGGCAGCCCTGAAAAGCTTTTCTCTTGCGTCCTAGTGGATACTGGGGTCTATTACTTTAGTACCATGGGGTATAGATCGGTTCCACTGTAGCAGTGGTTCTCAATCTTGGTCCTCAGGACCCCACGCAGTGCATGTTTTGCAGGTAACCCAGCAGGTGCACAGGTGTATTAATTAATCACTGACACCTTTTAAAAGGTCCACTGGTGGAGTTAAGTATGTCACTTGTGATTCTGTGAGGAGACTTGCAAAACATGCACTGTGTGGGGGTCCTGAGGACCGAGTTTGAGAACCTGTGCACTCTAGCCTGGCACTTAAAAACTTTTAGTGTGTATGTGTGTGCTGGCTCCTCCCCTCTTTGCCCCTTCCACCAGATTCAGTGTAGAAAAATGTGCCCAAGGAACCAGGTTATTTTCTCTGGAGCTCCAGAGAGTTTCCTTTATTTTTCTTGTATTTTATTATGTTCAGGTAGCTCTGGTTGGCAGACAGACCACCTGCTTCATGGGGCTAATGGTGTGTACACACGGCAAGATTTTATCGGTAGCTAAAAGAGAGAGACAGATACCAAGAAGGCTTCTCAGCTCCCTCTAGTGGTTTCACTAAGAAATGTAAAATTACTCAGAGGTTTTTAACTACGTTTCGCCTCCCAGCTGAGGACAGGAAGGTATGGAACATCTCCCCCCCCCCCCTTCCCGTCAGTCTGTATCCAGGGGCTATATACCTGAACGAGCCGGCTGACCATAACATTGAGACCATGCTCAAGGCAATTTATACAGCAGCAGGTGCAGCACAACACCCCAGGGGTGGATTTCCAGGGCGGTAGTCAAGTGGTCTGATATGGTTATTGAGTTTATACTCTCTGGTCATTACTCTGCTCCAACATATACAGGATGCTGCAAATTTTATGAGCGAGGCTATTAAAGATCTTCCCTTTCTGCAGCGGGGTACACTGGTATTCCACAGGGAATAACATTGGGGTGTAGAGTTGGATCTTGATGTGAGGCACCAACAGGCTAAAGCTTTGACTGTTCCCAGGATGCATAGCGCCACCTCCTCTATAACCCCGCCTCCAGGCATTGGAGTGCAGTCTGTAAGTTGGTGCCTGCAGTGCAGGCAGCTAACGGGGGGGGGGGCTGCGCTAGGCAGCCTGAAAAGAGCTTTTTAAGAAGAAAGAAGACTTCAAGGTCCGCAGCACAGGCACTTGGTGCTATATGTCATGCTGACCTTCCGTGCTGCGGCTCCCTCACCTCCCCCAGCGGCGCTGTATACTCCTGTGCCCTGGTTGCCGGGTACTTACAGCGGGGGCGCTCCCGTCCCATCAGGCACACATACCGCCGTTGCACTCCTGGATCGCGTGGCAGCATCATCGGGAGGAGGTAAGAGGGTCCCCGAGGCTGGACCCACCGAAATCACGATCCAGCGCAGTCTCCGGAGACAGTCTGCACTGCTGGTGTGGACACTGTGGCCGTGCAGGGACCCCACTATATCCACCAGGGCAAGAGGCACAGGTCGGATTTACTAAATCCGTTTAGTATAGGCCCCGCAGTACCGGTGGTGAATTCCAGCAAGGGGATAATGCTCTGACCTGTAGCCCCAGCCCCAGGCGCCATTAAGAGTAAATGTTCCCGCCCCGGAGCTGCATCTCTCTGTCTCCCTCACTCCCTGTCAGCGTTTGGGCGCCATTACACAGAGCTGCGCTGATTCTGGGACTGCTGGGCGATGTCTTCTCTGTAAAGCCGCCTGTCTCATCAGCGCTGTCCATTTACAGACACTTAAGTATTCTACAAGTCGTTTAGACAGTGCATACATTCAGGGATATTTAATACAAGTATCCTGTGATATACACCCAGTGGTTACTGTGCATTGTTATACAGGTTGAGTCTCCCTTATCCAAACTGCTTGGGACCAGAGGTATTTTGGATATGGATTTTCCCGTATTTTGGAATAATTGCATACCATAATGAGATATCATTGCGATGGGAGCTAAGTCTAAGCACAGAATGCATGTATGTTTCATATACACCTTATACACACAGCCTGAAGGTCATTTAATACAATATATTTAATCACTTTGTGTATTAAACAAAGTTTGTGTACATTCATCTATCAGAAAACAAAGGTTTCACTATCTCACACTCACTCAAAAAAGTCTGTATTTCGGAATATGTGGATATGGGATACTCAACCTGTATCTGTATACGTACATACATAGCTTTACTTAGTATTGCTAGTCCAGTGCAGTTTTATTATTGTTTGTAATAATTCCTGCATTGCACATGTGACTGTGTGTGCCTATAGCTGCTGTGTGGTTCCAATTCTGTGTATCTCACACACATTGCTATCACTATATTCTGTACCCTGAGGGGGGCTAAGTGCGTCAGGGTCCTATATAGTGTTTCACAGGATAGGGCAATCTGCTACCGGGACCGGGATCGTCGTACAGTCTGTTGTCTCCTGGGTGCTCGGGTACGGCACATTGCAGACCGGGTAGAAAGATTGTTGGGAGGGGCCGGGAACAACCCGGTGGTCTTGGTGCACGTTGGCACCAACGACAAAGTTAGTGGTAGGTGGGATGTCCTTAAGCTGATGCCACGGATTGCTCGGAGGAAAACGTTGCAGCTGAGGGTTCAGGTATTGGGGGTTCTATACCCCCCAGTCAGCCTGCAGCACTGGGGGCACACGAAAACCCACCTTGGTCTGCTTTTTCCAATTACTGATTACGCTAGTAACGAGACTTAAGCCCCCTATGGGACCTCCTGTGCTATTGCAGCCACATATTGTCCCTGCAGTTAGTACGCCATGGGCAGATACTCTGTCAATTCAGTTACAGCAATTAAATCAGTCTTTGGTTAAATATAAACCTAACCCTCACCCTCCTAGGACCAAAGGGTCATCTAAGCGGGCCATTACTACCTCACAATCCACGCATGTTTCGGGTACTTCATCCGATGAAGATGGCGTATACACTGACCCCTCAGACACTGATGCAGATGCTTCTGATGGGGAATCTATTACACAGGAGGATGTTCCTGACCACTTGGAGGCTATCAAACTGATTCTTCAGATTGATGATGAATCTGAACCTCCGCATACGTCTAAGAAACCTGATAAGTTCAAACGTCAGAAGGTCACTAAATTAATTTTGCCCCATTCTGACCATTTCGTTGACATACGTCAGGTATCCTAGGAGTCTCCAGGAAAGAAATTCTCTCTGTCTAAGAAAATACTAGCTCATTATCCCCTCGCTGCTGTCACAACTGAGGGCTGAGGCTGACTGAGGGAACCCTCAGATGTAGGGGCTGGCATGTAAGTGAACCATGGAGGTGAGATTAGGTTCCTAGACATACTGGATGATTAGAACACCATGAACCCTCAGATGTAGGGGCTGGCGTGTAAGTGAACCATGGAGGTGAGATTTGGTTCCTAGACATACATGATGTTAGAACCCAAAGGCGTGATCACAACAACGGAGTAAAATATAACAGTCAGTTTATTGAACACACAGTATAACTCTTGGCAATGAGATATCTTCAACATTCCTGGGAATGCAACTGGTATTTGTGACTGTGGCTATGCAGAACAAGATGGTAAAGTCCTTGCCAAAATCCGGAGTTGGAAAGTCTGTGGCCACAGCTAACCGCTGTAATGAGGAACGAGCAAGTACCGCCCAGTAGGTGGTAGACAGAAGACTGGGATAGGCACTGATACACTGAGGCTGAAGAGATGTAGATAGGATTGCCATAGACTACTGGACGGACCCGGTGTGAGGAAAGATGTGCTGAACTCACCACTGGAGCAACAGTTCAATGGTGAGCATCGATGGATACTGTGGTCCGATGTTGTGTGGAATAATATGCAGAGCGATATATGAATACCGTTGGAGATGACGTGAAGCACCGCTGTAGGCAGATGGTAACACCAATCACTGCTGGAAGCTGAGGGTGATGTAAGTGACGCGCTGGAAGCTGGAAGCCAGTGACACTTCACCACAGAAGCTAGTGAGCGATGCTGTAGATAATGGAAGCAATAACGATACCAGGATACCGCTGGAAGCTGGAGGCAGAATAGAACCAACGCTGGAAGCCAATGTCAGGACCGCAGTAGAAAGCCAGGAAGCAGAGCTGGAACACTGCAGGAGTCAGGCTGCACCGCAAGATGGGGATTGGTGCCGGTCTCTTGGAGAAGCTGAATCACAGGAGCTGGAATCCCTGGAAAGTCAAGCTGAGAATTCACCAAACAGGACAGGCATGTATGCAGGATTGACAACCAAAGCACTGACCCTTACCCAGCCCTGGAGCAGGATATTTATACCAGCTGGTGAGCAGGGATTGGCTGGATAATTATACAGAGCCCAGACTGCAGTGGATAGGCTGAAAACAACATGTGATGCAAAACAAACATGGCTGCGCCCATGTTTGAAACTGGAGGGAAAGTCTGTTTGTATTTAATGTGTGAGAATCGGCAGTAATGGCGGCGGAGGCCGCAGAGGGCAGGAGACGCCATACTTTAAACAGATGGATGTTTAATATAATGTTGCCATGTCAGCGCTGCTGCGATCACCCGAGGAGCACCTTGAGATACAGATATGCAGCGCGCTGCCCGCAGACAGCGCAGGTAGAACCCAGGCCTGGAACGCTGGGCCAGTCTCAGAAGGCACTTAGCAGGTAAATAATGGGGGCTAATAACCCGGATCGTGACAGCTGCAGAGTTAAGTAAAAATTGGGAAACACCGCCGCCGGTAGATTCACAAGTGGCGCGTCTGGTGGTGTTATTTATTCTGCCTGTCACTTCTGTCACCTCTCTGAAGGAACCGACGGATAAGTGCATGGAGGTTTGCTTAAAGTCTATTTGCACTCTTGCGGGTGCTGTGCATACTGTAGTGGCTTCTTGGGCTGCGAAGGCTATTAAAGCCTGGATTCAAGAAGTTGAAGTGAAGCTACCTTCTAATTTTTCTGATATTGCCAGACAGTGTCTTTCATATATTATCACAGCCTCTCATTATATTCAGGAGGTGGCCTCTGATGCCGGTGTCCTGGCGGCCAAAGCGTCTACTACGTCCATTATGGCACGCAGGGTTCTGTGGTTGTGGTCCTGGTCTGTGGATCTGGACTCTAAAAATACCTTGGAGGTTATCCCTTTTAAAGGAGACATCCTTTTTGGGGAAGATCTGAACAAGATTGTTGCTGACTTAGCGTCTGCTAAAACTGCATGTCTGCGTCGTACTAATCCTTTGGTTCCGAAGGCTAAAAGTACCATCTTTCGTTCCTTTCGACCTCTAAGTAAAGTAAAGGGTCAGGCGTACCCGAAACAGGCACGCACTTCCAAAACCTCTAAGCCCAAACCTAAACGTTCCTGGGCTTCCCATCAGCCTGCTTCCAAACCAGATAAGCCTGCTGCATGACGGGGCGGGCCTCCCCTTGGGGGATCCCAGGGTGGGAGGCCGACTACTACGGTTTGCCCAGGTATGGTTACAGACCACTTAGGACTCCTGGGTAAGGGAAGTCGTCACTCATGGATACGCCATCTCTTTCAAGAAACGTCCCCTCGCCAGTTTTCCTAGACAAATATACCTTCGGATCCGGTGAAGCAAAAACTCTCCATTTGGTGGTACAATCCCTCCTGGACACAGGAGTGATAGTGCCTGTGCCTCTGGCTCAGAGAGGCAGGGGGTACTATTCAACATTGTTCCTAGTTCCGAAACAGAATGGTTCCTCCCAGCCCATTCTCAACCTCAAGTCTTTGAACAAATTTGTGTAGGTATCCAAGTTCCGTATGGAAACTCTTCGCTCTATTGTTCTGGCCTTGGAGCCCATGGACTATATGGTATCCCTGGGCATACAGGATGCTTACCTACATATACCTATTGCCATGTCACATCAGCAATACCTGCAGTTTTCTATTGGCAACCTACATTATCAATTCCAGGCCTTACCTTCTGGACTGACCACGGCTCCGCGAATCTTCACCATGGTCATGGCGGTTATGACGGCTCTGCTCCGCCGTCAGGGTATCGGGATCCTGCCGTATCTGGACGACTTGTTGATCCTGGCAAACTCCCCAGAGGTTCTCCTCCATCATCTGGAACTGACGGTCCAATTCCTACAAGAACATGGGTGGCTCATCAACTGGAAGAAATCCTCCCTGGTGCCTGCTCAGAGCATGGTGCACCTGGGGGCATTGTTGGACACACACAACCAACGGTTGTTCTTGTCCCAAGAGAAGGTCCTGCAGCTTCAGGACAAGATAAGATACTTCCTTTCTTGTCCGTGAGTGTCGGTACACTCGGCGATGCAAGTACTTGGCCTCATGGAGTTGGCTTTCGACATGGTAGAGTACGCTCAATTTCACTCTCGTCCTCTGCAGAAGCTAATCCTGGTCAAGTGGGATGGCCTACCTCACCGGATCAGATCTAACACGATCTCCTTGATTCCGGAACTTTATCTGCCACTGAGCTGGTGGCTAGAGGACCAACAATTGAGCAGGGGTCATTCCTTCTGGATCTCCAACTGGGTCCTTCTAAAGATGAATGCCAGTCTGCGGGGTTGGGGCGCGGTGTTATAGCAACACTCTCTTCAGGGTCGGTGGAACAGGGAGGAATCTCTTCTTCCAATAAATATTCTAGAGATGCTTTGATACTGGCCCTGCCTCTGTTACAGAACAGGCCTGTTCAAGTAAGGTCGGACAATGCCACCACAGTGGTGTACATAAATCATCAAGGCAGCATGCGAAGCCACATGGCAATGATGGAAGTGTCAAAGATTCTTCAATGGGTGGAACACCATCTGCCAGCCATATTGGCAGTGTTCATTCCTGGGTCCTCAACTGGGAAGCGGACGTCCTCAGTCGTCAGGATGTACACACCGGAGAGTGGAGCCCTTCAGTCAGAAGTATTTCAACTCCTAGTGTACAAGTGGGGCCTACCATATGTAGACCTGATGGTGTCTCGACACAATCACAAGGTTCCGGTCTTCGGTGCAAGAACAAGGGATCTTCAAGCAGCGTTCATGGATGCACTGGCAATTCCATGGAACTTTCGACTGCCGTACGTTTTCCCTCCGGTGTCACTTCTGCCCAGGGTGATAAGGAAGTTCAAGCAAGAAGGAGGAATACTACTTCAGATCGCTCCAGCGTGGCCCAGACGGCATTGGTTCTTAGACCTACAGGGTCTCTCGATAGAGCATCCTCTTCTGCTTCCGCAACGCCCAGACCACCTCATTCAGGGCCCCTGTCTCTACCAGGATTTGGCCCGACTGGCTTTGACGGCGTGGCTCTTGAAGCTTCAGTTCTGAGGGCCAAAGGTTTTTCCTGAGGCGGTCATTCAAATGATGTTGAAAGCCCGTAAACCGGCTTCGGCTTGGATTTATTATAGAGTCTGGAATTCTTCACCCTGTGCGCGGCTAAGAATTTTGATGCATACAAGTTCAGTACTGCGAACCTTTTGGCATTTCTGCAACAGGGCCTGGAATCAGGCCTTTGTCTGGCCTCTCTCAAGGTTCATGTCTCAGCCTTGTCGGTGTGGTTTCAGAGAAAAAATTGCGACTGTGCCTGACGTTCATACCTTCACTCAGGGTGTTTTACGGATTCAACCTCCCTATGTTCCTCCTGTGGTTCCTTGGGATTTGTTGGTTGTTCTGGATGCCCTACAAGAGTCTCCGTTTGAACCTCTTGAGCCTGTGGACCTTAAATGGCTTACACTTAAGGTCTTGTTTTTGCTGGCTATTGCCTCTGCTAGATGGGTTTCAGACTTGGGTGCCTTATCCTGTAGGTCTCCCTTCCTGATTTTTCACTGTGACCGTGCGGTTCTAAGAACTCGCCCTGGTTATCTACCTAAGGTGGTGTCATCTTTCCACCTTAACCAAGATATTGTGGTTCCGGCCTTTATCTCTCCTGATTTGTCCTCCAAAAAGCGGTCTTTGGATGTGGTATGGGTTCTCCGTATCTATGTGAAGAGAACCGCTACCTTAGGAGATCTGATTCTCTCTTTGTTCTTTTTGGTTTTCACAAACATGGCTGGCCTGCGAATAAGCAGACCTTGGCTAGATTGATTAGTATGGTGATTGCACAAGCTTATTTACAGATTGGACTTCCAGCTCCTTCTACTATCAAGGCCCATTCTACTCGGTCTGTTGGACCTTCTTGGACGGCCCGCCGTGGCACGTCCCTCGAACAATTGTGCAAAGCGCCTACGTGGTCCTCAGTGAACATGTTCATTAGGTTCTATGCCTTTTATATTCTGCCTCCCAGGATGCTTCCTTTGGACGCCGGGTTCTTGTGCCCACTACAGTGCATCCCCTCCCATGAGGAACTGCTTTAGGACATCCCCGATGTTATTCCCTGTGGTATTCAGTGTACCCCGCTGCAGAAAAGGAGGTTTATAGTAAGAACTTACCTTTGTTTAATCTCTTTCTGCGAGGTACACTGGATTCCACAAGGCACCCACCCTGACGCACTTAGCTTCTTTGGGTTTGTATGGCATTAGCTGCTGGTACTTTCTCCTGTCGTGAGAATGTGGTGTCTGTGGCTACTTACTGTTGTCATCTCTTTTACCTGCACCCCAATGTTATTCCCTGTGGAATCCAGACTGAGCAGTGTTGTCAGCAATCTGCTTCACAGTCAGCCACTGCAGATATATCAACCGACTGAGCAGTGTCGGCAGCAATCTGCTTCACAGTCAGCCACTGCAGATATATCAACCGACTGAGCAGTGTCGGCAGCAGTCTGCTTCACAGTCACTGCAGATATATCATCAGACTGAGCAGTGTCGGCAGCAGTCGGTTTCACAGCCAGCCACTGCAGATATATCATCAGTCTGAGCAGTGTCGGCAGCAGTCTGCTTCACAGTCACTGCAGATATATCATCAAATTGAGCAGTGTCGGCAGCAGTCTGCTTCACAGCCAGCCAATGCAGATATATCATCAGACTGAGCAGTGTCGGCAGCAGTCTGCTTCACAGCCAGCCATCACAACTCAGGAGACCATACCGATTTGGGTGTCTGCTTTAACAGGATTTATGGCTGACCTATCCTCAGAATTGGCAATTGCCAGGAGAGATAGGGAAATCTTTCATTCGCACACATTACACACCCCTGAGCCTATCTGGGAGCAGAATGCGGCAAAGAGTTTTGGTTTTTAGTCATGGACAGGGTAACAAAAGAACGGTCACTCCCTGCAGTACTAAAATCGTGGTGATATGCCACCTCTAGAGAGAGGCACATTTGTGGAAGCTGAGGAGAAAACAGATTGAATCTTCCTCACAAGGGCTTGAATCTCTACTAGAGACTGTGATGGGAGTCTCACAATTACCCAAGAAGAAAGGTGAGCTGCAGCAGCCTTCCTATTTGGTAGACAAGAGAGTCCCTGTGTGACCTTTCTGGTATCACTGGAACTAGATAGCCACAGTTCAAAGTCGGATAAGAAGTTCAAATCCCTAGGACAATTCTACTTTCTTTTCCTTTTCCTTTTGACAGTAGGGAACTAGGGAAAAATCCACCAACAGTGGATCCTTCGGTTACCCAGTTATCAAAGCCGATCGTACTTTTGATCCCAGGAACTCTCTTCCTTAAAGAAATCCTTATACATAAAATCAGCAGTCTATCTCTGAGGCTTCCAGGGATGTAGGACTGCTCACTCCAGGTGATCCTCGAAAGCATTTTCGGCGCATAGGATTTTGTGACTATCAATGGACAGCGGATGCAGAGTCAAAGAGAGGTGGAGCAGGCTTTCCATACGCAGGAGATGCCCTGTTTGGATCAAAATTGAATAAGTGGCTATCACAGGTCATGGTAGGTAAGTCTGCTTATCTCCCTTCTGCAGTTCCACCTCCAAGAGCACATACACTGGTCCTTTTCAGCTTACAGGGTTTAGAGGTAGAGCCAGGGGAGCCTCAAACGCAGAGGTGCCAGAGGTCATAGAGGTCGGGGAGCCACTACTACCCATCAGAACCTGCAGCAGGACTCCCTCCCCTATTCTCAGGGATCCCAAGGTGGGAGCGTGTCCCAGAATTTTCAGTCACATCTGGGAAGGCACCTGCTGAGATGCCTCGGACCTGATCTGGGGGGGTTACAAACTAGAGCTCGATACTCCTCCTCTCAGAATTTTCCACTCAGGTTGGCAGCTTCCCTAGAAAAACAGGTAACTCTGCAAGCGGCTATTCATAGGCTCCTGGAAGCAGAAGTCATTATTCCAGTTCCAACACATCAAAGGAACTGTTCTTCTCAAATTTATTGGTGGTCCCTAATGACGGACAACTCGGTCAGTCACATCCTGCAACTGAATTCCCTGAATCCATACCTAATAGTCTACGGATTCAAGAGGATTCACTAACGGTGGTAATCGTGGCCTTGGAAGAGTCTGAGTTCTTGGTGTCATTTGATTTTAAGAGCGCATAGCTCCACTTCCCAATCTGACCTACACATCAGGTACTCCTACGGTTTGCCCCAAAGAACTCTCAGTGTCGGATCCAGGCACCGCCCTTTGACCTCTCGACAGCCCCGAGGGTCTTCACAGACGTAATAGCGGAACTGATTTCTCTTACGTCCTAGAGGATAGTGGGATCCACATTAGTACCATGGGGTATAGACGGGTTCACTAGGAGCCTTGGGCACTTTAAGAAAATGATAGTGTGCACTGGCTCCTCCCTCTATGCTCCTCCTACCAGACTCAGTTTAGAAAATGTGCCCGAAGGAGACGGTCACATCTCTGGAAGCTCCTGAAGAGTTTTCTACATTTAGTTTCTGAGTTTGTTATTTTCAGGCAGGACTGGTTGGCACCAGCCTGCCTGCTTCGTGGGATTTAGGGGGGTTAATGGCCCAACCTCTCTCAGGGTTAATGGTCCCGTTCCCCGCTGACAGGACACTAGCTCCTGAGGGAACTATTTGCAAGCCCCACCACGATGAGCGTACATTCCCGCAGCATGACGCCACCCCTAACAGAGCCAGAAGAATGAAGAGTGGTGAGTACTAAGCCTGCGTCCTAGTTAGTGGTTCGCCGGCCATTATGGCTGAGCAGCGGACACAGTACCTAGACTGGCAACAAAGATATAAAAGGAGTTGGTATCCATTTTATGCACATAAGACATACAGCTAGTATAAAGAAGAACGGGAAGACCGCGTGCCATTGAAGGGGCGGGGCTTCAGCATGAGCGGATCCAGCAGCTCACAGGCGCCATTTTCCCTACTGCAGCTATACAGACGCTGACTGACAGGGAAGCGCAGCTCCTCTGGAGAGACTACAGATTACTTCAGCGGTACCCGGGGGTTATAGCAGGGTGAAGCGATTATTAGTGTACGAAGTCCCTAATCTAGGTTATTAGTCTGCGACCCGGCTAAGCTTGACATCAGCGATAAGGGCGCCGTGTGCTGGTTCCATAATCTCTGTGTCTCCCTGGAAGGGCTCTTTGTGGGTTAATTGTGCATTTAACCTTTTCCTGTGTGTGTGTGTGTGTGTGTGTGTGTGTGTGTGTGTATGCTGTCACTATACAGTATGTCAGGCAAAGAGTGTGTTATATGTAAGGCACAGTGCTCCTCTTTCCCAGGGGTCAATAGTGTGCACTCAGTGTAGTGTCCCTTCCCAGGCTAGTGGGGCTGAACCAGCATGGCTGGACTTTATAGGGGAATGATTTCTTCCATTTATACGAAGTTATCTCGGGGACTAATTCAGTCCTGATCGGTGATGTGCATGTTGACACAGCAGCGATCAGGCCTGAACTGCCCAGAGACTGACAGGCAGAGGCGGTCGCTGTGCGGGCCAGCGGCATTTAGCAGCCATTTAGGGGGTGTGGTCCGTGCAACGCAGGCATGCCCGGATCGTGCCGTGGGCGGGCAGTGGCAGCTGCGTGATGTCATACGCAACCGCTGCGACCCGAGCAGCGATGAGTAACTCCCAGCCAGTGCGCGGGAACTGCGCTGGCTGAGAGCTACTCCTACAGTACAGAAGCATCGCCGCTGTGCGATGCTTTTGTACTTGTATGACAGGGTCGGGCCTGACATGCTGGGCGGACTAGCCCTGTGCTGGGCATTCCCTCGCATGTCAGAGAAGCTGGTCGTAGTTGGGCTAAAAATTTAGCACATCACCCGAATCACCCCATCGGAACGAGAAAGAGACACAATACTTAAGACAATCCATGTCTGAGTTTCTGAAAAGAGAAATCAGCGTCTCAGTCCCCTGCCATTTGTCCGCAGAAACGTACTTTGGTCCACATACTGCAGTCTGCCTCTGATGATGAGGGATCGGACTTGGAGGAGGGTGAGGTGGACTCAGAGGTGGTGGAGGGTACTCTGTCACAGGGAATAGAGGCTCTCATAGAAGCTATCAGAGAAGTTCTGAATATCCCTGATAAGGTGACGGATGAGATTGAGGAATCTCATTTTAATATAAAGAAGAAATCCTCAGCCACTTTTCCTGTGTCAAAGGAACTAAATACCCTGTTTGAAGAACCATGGGTAAATCCCTAAACGGTTGTTATCATCTTTTTCTTTTTCCTCCTGAGGATAGGAAAAAATGGGAAAATCCACCAATAGTAGATGCTCTCGTGAAAAATTGTATTGCCTGTCCTGGGTGCAGCCTCCCTAAGAAACGTCTGATTGCAAAATTGATTTTACACTTAAATCTTTGTATACAGCTTCAGGGGTGGCCCAGAGACCCATTATAGCATATGGGTGGATTACACGAGCCATTGATAAATTGTCAGGTAACATAATTGAGGGGTTAGATACCTTGCCTCAAGGGGAGATTATTTTGCTCCTGCAACATATACAGGACTCTGCAAACTTTATGGTGGAAGCCATAAAAGAGATAGGCCTGCTTAATGCATGCACTACAGCTATGGCAGTGTCGGTACACAGGGGTTTATGGCTACGCCAGTGGACTCCAGGAAAGGCGTGGAAGGCCTACCTTTCACAGGCAAGGCTTTATTTGGAGATGAACTTGACAAATGGATCTCCAAAGCTACTGTGGGTAAGTACACATACCTTCCTTCTGCAGCTCCCCCAGCTAGGAAGACCTCTTCAGCACCCAACCTACAGTCCTTTCGGACGGCCAAGTATAGGGGCAAGGCCAGAGGTTCTTCTGCCGCCGCCAGATGTGCTAGAGGTAAACCACGGAAACCTGCTACTTCAGGGTCGCAGGAACAGAGTTCAGGCTCTGCTTCCTCAAAACCTTCCGCATGACGGTGGACCGCAATGCCTGGAAGTCTGTCAGGTGGGAGCCCGGGTAAAATTCTTCAGTCACATCAGGACAAGATAGTGCCAGGATCCCTGGGTCATAGACCTTATATCCCAGGGCTACAGACTGGAGTTCCAGGAGCTCCCACTTCACAGATTCTTCAAATCAGGCTTACCAGATTCACAAGGTGCAAGAATAACCTAACAGGATGCCATTCAAAAACTGTTACAGACCCAAGTCATTGTTCCAGTTCTACCTCATCTACAAAACAAGGGTTACTATTCCAGCTTGTTTGTAGTACCGAAGCCAGACAGTTCAGTAACACTGATTCTGAATCTCAAGTCATTGAACCCATACTTATGGGTGCTCAAATTCAAGATGGAGTCTCTGAGATCGGTGATCTCATGTCTGGAGGAGGGGGAATTCCTAGTATCTCTGGATATCAAGGATGCGTACTTTCATATTCCGATCTGGCCGATTCACCAGACTTATCTTCGATTGCACTGCAGGACTGTCACTATCAGTTCTCTCCACGGCACCAAGGGTGTTCACCAAAGTGATGGCAGAGATGATGTTACTACTCCGCAAACAAGGAGGGAACATAATTCCGTACCTGGACGATCTTCTGATAAAGGCACTGTCCAGGGAACAACTGTTGGAGAGCATTGCCCTCTCGACCAGACTACTTCTGGCTCATGGGTGGATTCTGAATTTTCCAAAATCTCACCTAGAACCAAATCAGAGGCTTTAGTTCCTAGAATGATACTGGACACAGAATCTCAGAAAGTATTCCTCCCCTTGGAAAAGGCGATTGTAATCCAGTCGATGGTTCGGGCTGTCTTGAAGCTGACTTGAATCTCAGTGCATCTCTGCATACGCCTTCTGGGGAAAATTGTGGCTTCTTACGAAGCAATTCAGTATGGGAGGTTTCATGTGAGACGCTTTCAGCTGGATCTGTTGGACAAATGGTTTGGATCACATCTTCACATGCACCAGGGGATTCTTTTATCCCCTAAAACCAGGATCTCCCTCCTGTGGTGGCTACAGACTGCTCACCTTGTCGAGAGCCGCAGGTTTGGGATTCAGAATTGGATACTGCTAACCACAAAAGCAAGCCTCAAAGGTTGGGGCGCAGTCACCCAGGAGGTACAGTTTCAGGGAAGGTGGTCAAGTCAGGAAGTCATCCTTCCAATAAACATCCTGGAACTTAGGGATATATACAACGCTCTTCAGCAAGCTGCATTTCTTTTTCAGAATCAGGCTATTCAGGTCCAGTCGGACAATGTGACGGCATTGACGTACATAAACCAACAGGGCAGAGCCGCAATGTCAGAGGTGTCAATAATTCTCCTCTGGGCGGAAAAACATGCAATGGTGTCGGTGGTCTTTATCCTGGGAGTGGACAACTGGGAAACAGACTTACTCAGCAGATACGATCTGGACCCAGGGGAATGGGGCCTTCGCCTGGAGGTGTTCCAGTGGTTGACACGTCGGTGGGGATATCCACCTATATCTCGACTCAACAATAAACTCAAGCGGAATTGTTCCAGGTCGAGAGATCCACAAGCAGTGGCGGTAGACGCTCTGGGAACTCCGTGGGTCTACCATCTGGTGTACGTGTTTTCTCCACTTCCTCTGATCCCAAGCATTCTAAACAGAATAAAAAGGGAAAAGGTTCAAGCAATCCTCATTGCTCATGACTGTCCATGAAGGGCCTGGTATGTGGATCTTCTCAAGATGCTCCTCGAAGATCCGTGGCCTTTACCTCTTCGCGAGGATCTTCTACAACAGGGCCCGTTCGTGTATCAAGACTTACCACGGCTACATTTATCGGCATGGAAGTTGAACGGCTGATTCTAGTCAGGAGAGGGATTCCTGACAAGGTCATTCCGACTATGATCCAAGCAAGAAAGGGGTTAACGTGTAAACATTACCAACATTTCTGGAGGAGAGCAGACAATATTCTGCGGTGGAATTTCATCTGGGACGTTTCCTGCTTTTTCTGCAATTGGGAGTGGATGTGGGCCTACGCCTAGGCTCCATAAGAGTCCAGATTTGGGCCTTGTCTATTTTCTTTCAGAAACAATTGGCTTCTCTCCTTGAAGTCCAGATGTTCTTGAAAGGTGTTCTGCACATCCAAGTTCCAGGGACGTGCTGTCATGGGAGGCAGTGCCTCTTCTGTCATACAACAGATACAGAGTTTTTATTATAAAAATCATCTGGACAGTACAAAGTAAATATTTCTAACTTGTAAGTATAATCTTTGTATTCGTCAAATAATGTTTATAGTCTAGACTCACGTGTGTTGCGGTGCTCCAGGAAGACACAGAGAGGCGTGAGGCAGCATCAGCCTTCCCTGTGATAGTAAGGACTGCCTAGTGCAGGGGGGCGGGGCTCTGCCGTGGCCAATAATCTCACAGAGAAAACAGACCACGGGAGACAGCTACTACATCTGCCTCAATGATGATCAGCTGACCTATCCAGGACCTGACCAGGAAGTTCAGACAGCTCACTTCCGACAGAGCACTCGGCACTGCCGCTGCCTTCATGCTCCTAATCCTCCAGTGCTCTGGCTAGGTAAGGTCCTGTAACATCCCTTTTCTGTGCCTCAGCTCTATATACTCTATACTGTATACAGTGAGTATGATCTGCACTGTTATCACACAGCTGATCTACCCTTCTCTCATGGGTAACCTGAGCCTGCCTGCCGCCCTACACTGGTGCAGAGGACAAGGCTCATCGGCACTGGCAGCACACCTCTGTGCACAGCATGCAGCAGTCTCTGTGTGATACTGCTGGCTGGGACCTCTGCACAGGGGAACTGCAGGAGTTTGGCTCTGCACTGCAGTGCACCATTCCTGCTGCTCTAGGTCTATTAATGCTGCACACTGCTAATCTACAATTGTGTGTGGCCCTCCCATAGGCATATCATACTTGTTGTTTTGATAAATTAAATGGATTACTGTAAATAAGTGTTGGACAAGGTGATAAATCAATGCCCTCGAATAGCCACTGGCACATCAGGAGCTGCACTGACTGTCATCTGGTGTGTACAGTACTGCATGTAGCATACTCTGCACATTTCTACTGTGTGTGATTAGTGGGAGTGGCCTAGGTGGGACCTGTAGCTACAGTATGTGTCTGTTATATAGAATGCAGTTAGTGTGTGTCTGTTATATAGAATGCAGTTAGTGTGTGTCTGTTATATAGAATGCAGTTAGTGTGTGTCTGTTATATAGAATGCAGTTAGTGTGTGTCTGTTATATAGAATGCAGTTAGTGTGTGTCTGTTATATAGAATGCAGTTAGTGTGTGTCTGTTATATAGAATGCAGTTAGTATGTGTCTGTTATATAGAATGCAGTTAGTGTGTGTATAGAACAGTTTAAGGTGACTCCTCTAGTTAGTGTTGTTTTGTAGTGTTGCCCTCTAAAAATGAAATAACATTAACTGCAATTTGTGTTATTATTTTTAGTTTTGTGTGTGATTTTACCACATAATTTCCAATATGTTTTTTTTCTATTTGTCTACGTTGCATAACTGGAATAAAAAGTACTGTACCTTTACTTTGTATGCTCCCTCTGCACAGTGCCGTAACTAGGCATTTTAGTACTGTGTATAAGAAACAGCACTGGTGCCCCCCTCCCCCCAATACAAGATAGGGGCAGTACGCACAGTAGGTGCGGGGAAAAATGTATATGGGCGTGGCTTCATGGGAAGGGGCGTGGCCACAAAATAATACCAATTCATACTACGGTGCACAGTAGTCTCCATTATTCAAATTACGCTGCACATTAGTGCCACTACACCAAGTAGAGCCCTTTTTACACCTTACGGCAGACAGCGTCCCTCTTTTTACACATTACAGCAGACAGCGTACCTCTTTTTACACATTACAGCCGACAGCGTCCCCCTTTTTACACATTACAGCAGACAGCGTCCCCTTTTTACACATTATAGCAGACAGCATCCCCTTTTTACACATTGCAACAGACAGAATAGATAGAGAGAGACAGACAGATACCATCTCTTTGGTTTAGCTGCTGTGTTGATCCTACGCAATCAGCCCCTGGAGACAGTTACCCTCGGGTAATTTTCCCTTTTTTTGTAATTATACAGGGACATGACTGAGGAAGTGAGGGGATCTCGGAGTGTGATAGTAACGTCACTTATATCTATAGTAATAATACAGGGACATGACTGGAGAGGTAAGGGGATCTGGGAGCGTCACAGTGACATCACTTATATCTATAGTAATAATACTGGGACATGACTGGAGAGGTAAGGGGATCTGGGAGCGTCACAGTGACATCACTTATATCTATAGTAATAATACTGGGACATGACTGGGGAGGTGAGGGGCTCTGGGAGTGTAACAGTGACCACTTATATCTATAGTAATAATATAGGGACATGACTGGGGAGCTGAGGGGATCTGAGAGCGGCACAGTGATGTCACGTATATCTTTACAAATAATACAAGGACATGACTGTGGAGGTGAGGGGGTCTGGGAGTGTAACAGTGATGTCACTTATATCTATAGTAATAATACTGGGACATGACTGGGGAGGTGAGGGGGATCTGGGAGAATATACATTGGTATTTGATGTTTCCCTCATTACACAGAATTACACAGTAGTGAAGACATCCAGTGAGTGTAAGACACCCAGCAGCTGTCCACTTGTGTCAGGAGGACTGAGCAGGACTCCGAGCCCCATCACTGTGCCTCCTCCTTACTCGCGGATGCATGTGAGACACAATGACCAGAAGATCCTGGAAATCACCAACAAGATCATTCAGCTGCTGACTGGAGAGGTGACTGCTGGGAATGGGACATTATACAGTAACACCAGGGAATGTGTCTGGGTGATGACTGGAGAGGTGACTGCTTGGAATGGGACACTATACAGTAACACCAGGGGACGTGTCCGGGTGATGACTGGAGAGGTGACTGCTGGGAATGGGGCATTATATAGTAACACCAGGGGAAGTGTCTGGGTGATGACTGGAGAGGTGACTGCTGGGAATGGGACATTTATACAGTAACACCAGGGGAAGTGTCTGGGTGATGACTGGAGAGGTGACTGCTGGGAATGGGACATTATACAGTAACACCAGGGGATGTGTCTGGGTGATGACTGGAGAGGTGGCTGCTTGGAATGGGACATTATACAGTAACACCAGGGGATGTGTCTGGGTGATGACTGGAGAGGTGACTGCCGGGAATGGGACATTATACAGTAACACCAGGAATGTGTCTGGGTGATGACTGGAGAGGTGACTGTTGGGAATGGGACATTATACAGTAACACCAGGAGGCGTGTCTGAGTGATGACTGGAGAGGTGACTGGTGAGAATGGGGCATTATGCAGTAACACCAGGGGATGTGTCTGGGTGATGACTGGAGAGGTGACTGCTGGGAATGGTACATTATACATTAACACCAGGGGATGTGTCTGGGTGATGACTGGAGAGGTGACTGCTGGGAATGGTACATTATACAGTAACACCAGAGGATGTGTCTGGGTGATGACTGGATAGGTGGCTGCCGGGAATGGGACATTATACAGTAACACTGGGGGACGTGTCTTGGTGATGACTGGAGAGGTGACTGCTGGGAATGTAACATTATACAGTAACACCAGGGGACGTGTCTGTGTGATGACTGCAGAGGTGACTGCTGGGAATGGGGCATTATACAGTAACTCCAGGGGATGTGTCTGGGTGATAACTGGAGAGGTGACTGCTGGGAATGGGACATTATACAGTAACACCAGGGGATGTGTCTGGGTTATGACTGGAGAGGTGACTGCTGGGAATGGGACATTATACAGTAACACCAGGGGATGTGTCTGGGTGATGACTGTATCCCTGTGTGTGTCAGGTTCCTATAAGGTGTCAGGATGTCACTGTCTATGTCTCCATGCAGGATGGGGGAGTATATAGAGGAGCACAGGGGTCTGTACAAGGACATGATAATGGAGAATCACCGGCCCCTCACATCACTGGGTAAGAGGAGACTGTCGTGTATTGTACAGGGGAGAGCAGGTATGGGGGCCCCTATATACACACATCATCTGATAATCACATATATACACTGTACTCAGTCACTGTGTGTCTCCTACAGATGGACCCAGTAACAGAGATACCCCAGAGAGATGTCCCCGTCCTCTGTATTCCCAGGACTGTACAGGGGAGAATCACAGGATCCCACAGGAGGATCAGGTAGGTGGGATTTAGGGTCTCACCCATATACCAAAGTGACTGTCTCTGTATGACAGGGATAGAGAACATCCCAGCATGCTCTGCAACAGTTTTAGTATAACCAAATTGCAAAACTGTTTCAGGGCATGCTGGTATGTGTAGTTCATTAACAGCTGGAGGGCAAAAGGTTTCCCATTCCTGCTATATGATCTGTAAAAAAGCTGCATGTGTGTTATACTATTTCACCTCCGCTTCATTTGACTCTATGTAAGTGTCATTATATATTGTTTTTTGGGGTTATATAGGTAGAAGATCTGTCAGATATAAAGGCAGAAGATATAGAGGGAGAAGAAGAGACGTATGACTGATATAAAGGCAGAAGATACAAAGGGAGAAGAAGAGACGTATGTGACTGATATAAAGGCAGAAGATACAGAGGGAGAAGAAGAGACGTATGTGACTGATATAAAGGCAGAAGATATAGAGGGAGGAGAAGAGACGTATGTGACTGATATAAAGGCAGAAGATACAGAGGGAGAAGAAGAGACGTATGTGACTGATGTGAAGGCAGAAGATATAGAGGGAGAAGAAGAGACGTATGTGACTGATATAAAGGCAGAAGATATAGAGGGAGAAGAAGAGACGTATGTGAGGGGTGATCAGCAGTGTAAGGAGGAGGAGATCACTACAGATATCAGCACAGGTGAGTAATAAACACTTATTACAGAAAAGAGTCACATAGTCTCCTTTCTCAGTCACTACAGCAATCTCTTATCCTACACCCTCCTCTGTCAGTACAGACTAATATGGAAAATGTATCTGCCCGTCAGCCCCTATTATACTCCTGCTCTCCCCCTCACATCATGTCACTCTGTGTTACCAGCCCAGAGATCTGACCAGTCTCCTTCCCACACTCTCTGGTGTATCTCGTACATCAGTATCCATCAGCCCCTATTATACTCCTGCTCTCCCCCCTCACATCATGTCACTGTGTGTTACCAGCCCAGAGATCTGACCAGTCTCCTCCCCACACTCTCTGGTGTATCTCGTACATCAGTATCCATCAGCCCCTATTATACTCCTGCTCTCCCCCCTCACATCATGTCACTGTGTGTTACCAGCCCAGAGATCTGACCAGTCTCCTCCCCACACTCTCTGGTGTATCTCATACTAAAGGAGCCATCAGCCACTATTATATTTTTGCTCTCCCCCTCACATTATGTCACTGTGTTACCAGCCCAGAGATCTGACCAGTCTCCTCCCCACACTCTCTGGTGTGTCTCATACATCTGGAGCCATGAGCACCTAATATACTCCTGCTCTACCCTCACATCATGTCACTGTGTGTTACCAGCACAGAGATCTGACCAGTCTCCTCCCCACACTCTCTAGTATATCTCATACACCAGGAGCCATAGCCCCTATTATACTTCTGCTCTCCCCCTCACATCATGTCACTGTGTGTTACCAGCCCAGAGATCTGACCAGTCTCCTCCCCACACTCTCTAGTGTATCTCATACATCTGGAGAAATCAGCCCCTATTATACTCCTGCTCTCCCCCTCACATCATGTCACTGTGTGTTACCCGCCCAGAGATTTGACCAGTCTCCTCCCCACACTCTCTGGTGTATCTCATACTTTAGGAGCCATCAGCCACTATTATATTTTTGCTCTCCCCCTCACATTATGTCACTGTGTTACCAGCCCAGAGATCTGACCAGTCTCCTCCCCACACTCTCTGGTGTGTCTCATACATCTGGAGCCATGAGCACCTAATATACTCCTGCTCTACCCTCACATCATGTCACTGTGTGTTACCAGCACAGAGATCTGACCAGTCTCCTCCCCACACTCTCTAGTATATCTCATACACCAGGAGCCATAGCCCCTATTATACTTCTGCTCTCCCCCTCACATCATGTCACTGTGTGTTACCAGCCCAGAGATCTGACCAGTCTCCTCCCCACACTCTCTAGTGTATCTCATACATCTGGAGAAATCAGCCCCTATTATACTCCTGCTCTCCCCCTCACATCATGTCACTGTGTGTCACCAGCCCAGAGATTTGACCAGTCTCCTCCCCACAGTCTTTGAGTGTTTATTATACTCCAGTCCAAGCTTCCTAGTATTTTTAATTAAACATAAAAGCAATGCCAGAACTATAGTACTGGTTAATGTCAGTTACAGAATTATATAATGTACCATGTAACATCCTGGGTCTTCTCTACTCATTTATAGTAATTTTCCATTTTTGAACATAAACTACAATATTTAATTTGTTTCATTCAAGTTTATTTGTGCATAATGTATTTTACTTCCAGCAGATGGACACACAAGCAGGAATATCTCAGGAGGACATCTAATGTTATCCCCGGATTGTGAAATAAAAGATAATGACAGCAGACAGGATTCTCCAGGAACTAACCCCATTACCCTAATTATACATCCAGCTCTATCAGCTGATCCCCCTGATCCTGGGGAATGTTCTCCTGATCACTCTGATATTGGTGCATCTGTTACAGCTCTGACAGTAGACACAGCGTTTCCCTGTTCTATAGATGCCAAATGTTTTCCACAGAACACAAAGGCTCTTAACCCACAGACAGGTAAGGCAGGTGAGAGGCCATTTCTATGTTCCGAGTGTGGGAAATGTTTTACATACAAATCAGCTCTTGTTATACATCAGCGAAGTCACACAGGTGAGAGGCCATTTCCATGTTCTGAGTGTGGGAAATGTTTTGCACATAAATCAGATCTTGTTAAACATCAGAGATGTCACACAGGTGAGAAACCATTTCCATGTTCTGAGTGTGCAAAATGTTTTGCACATAAATCAGATCTTGTTACACATCAGAGAAGTCACACAGGTGAAAAACCATTTTCATGTTCTGAGTGTGCGAAATGTTATGCACATAAATCAGATCTTGTTGCACATCGGAGAAGTCACACAGGTGAGAAGCCATTTTCATGTTCTGAATGTGGGAAATGTTTTGCACATAAATCACATCTTGTTACACATCAGAGAAGTCACACAGGTGAGAAACCATTTTCATGTTCTGATTGTGGGAAATGTTTTACACAGCAATCAAATCTGATTACACATCAGAGAAGTCACACAGGTGAGAAACCATTTCCATGTTCTGAGTGTGGGAAATGTTTTACACTGAAATCAAATCTTGTTACACATCAGAAAAGTCACACAAGTGAGAAACCATTTTCATGTTCTGAATGTGGGAAATGTTTTACACTGAAATCAGAACATGTTACACATCAGAGAAGTCACACAGGTGAGAAACCATTTTCATGTTCTGAATGTGGGAAATGTTTTGCACATAAATCAAAACTTGTTACACATCAGAGAAGTCACACAGGTGAGAAACCATTTTCATGTTTTGAGTGTCGGAAATGTTTTACACAGCAATCAAATCTGATTACACATCAGAGAAGTCACACAGGTGAGAAACCATTTCCATGTTCTGAGTGTGGAAAATGTTTTACACTGAAATCAAATCTTGTTACACATCAGAGAAGTCACACAAGTGAGAGGTCATATCCATGCTCTGAGTGTGAGAAGTAAATCAGCTCTGTTTCACACAATAGACATAACACAGGTGAGGATCCTTTTTATTCTCATCACCATTGCCATGCAATGTTCCTCAAGGTTCTTATCCTATCTCCTATGCTTTTTGCTGCCACTGGGTGAAACAATAAGACGTCATGCTCTTGTCTACCACTGCTGTGCAGATGACCTGTCTTTTTCTCTGTGTACTCGGAAACCCAATACTAATCCTAAGTGGCTGTCTAGCTGAGCTCCAGGTGTGGGTGATGGCAGTTGTCTGTGGGGCAGATGTATTAAGCCTGGAGAAGTGATAAAGCAGTGATAAATGCAAGGTGATAACGCACCAGCCAATCAGCTCCTAACCGTAAATTTAAATTTTGGAGCTGATTGGCTGGTGTGTTATCACATTACATTTATCACTGGTTTATCACTTCTCCAGGCTTAATACATCTGCCCCTGTGACTCAGTCCTTGAGTAACAGAGGTCTTTATGGTAGAAGCTCACAAACAAAGGTCAAGACTACAGCTTCACCAACCAACTGAAGTTACGCTTTGGGGTTCAGTTACAAAATGCTGGTCATGGGCGGAGTCTTGGCATTGTCTTGGATTGTGTCTGACACAAACAACAGGTATCAGCCATATTCGAATCCTCGTTCCTTCATCAGTGGACCATATCCAAAATCAAGCACCTGATTCTTTTCGAAGATCTACCTGAAGTCATACATGCACTTGTATCATCACGCATAGACTACTGCCATACCCTCTACCTGGGTCTCCCAGCAAAAGAATTGCACCGCTTGTAGCTTGTACCTAACCATCCCGTTCCGCCACATAACACCCTTTCTCTGCTCCTTCCACCGGATGCCTGTAAGATGGGGACTGTATTACATAATCTTACTGACTCTCCCAGCCCTACATGACCAGGGTCCATGGTACCAGAAGCAACTTCTGCCTCCTTACTGCCCTGGTTACTTCCATCTACAGATAAAGGACTTAACCAGCAGCACCAAGAATCTCCATTAATTCACTTGAGGATGATCTTTTAGCATTGTAGCCCTGACCATGGAACCTGCTGCCTCGCACAGTCCAAGAGACCTCCACTCTGGAGACCACAAGCAGACTGATGATTGTGACTCACGCGTTTCATTAATGTTCCTTAATTTCTAAAATAATACATCCCACATGCTGAGGTCTTTATTCTGTTCTACTTATTGCGTATCTTGTGCTCTGTGTAAATGTGAATATAAAGTTCTGTGAGTGCTATTGGTAGGAAAGTGCTGTATAAGTAACATTATTACTGAGGAGAATGACAGGAGTCAGATCTAGTTACACCATACGTTCCATATACAGAAGGGGAAATGTATAAGTAACATTATTACTGGTGAGAATACCAGGAGTCAGATCTAGTTACACCATACATTACATATACAGAAGGGGAAATGTATAAGTAACATTATTACTGGTGAGAATGACAGGAGTCAGATCTAGTTACACCATACGTTACATATACAGAAGGGGAAATGTATAAGTAACATTATTACTGGTGAGAATGACAGGAGTCAGATCTAGTTACACCATACGTTACATATACAGAAGGGGATATGTATAAGTAACATTATTACTGGTGAGAATGACAGGAGTCAGATCTAGTTACACCATACGTTCCATATGCAGAAGGGGAAATGTATAAGTAACATTATTACTGGTGAGAATGACAGGAGTCGGATCTAGTTACACCATACGTTCCATATACAGAAGGGGAAATGTATAAGTAACATTATTACCAGTGAGAATGACAGGAGTCAGATCTAGTTACACCATACGTTCCATATACAGAAGGGGAAATGTATAAGTAACATTATTACTGGTGAGAATGACAGGAGTCAGATCTAGTTACACCATACGTTACATATACAGAAGGGAAAATGTATATTTGACATTATTACTGGTGAGAATGCCAGGAGTCAGATCTAGTTACACCATACTTTCCATATACAGAAGGGGAAATGTATAAGTAACATTATTACTGGTGAGAATGACGAGTCAGATCTACTTACACCATACGTTCCATATACAGAAGGGGAAATGTATAAGTAACATTATTACTGGTGAGAATGCCAGGAGTCAGATCTAGTTACACCATACGTTCCATATACAGAAGGGGAAATGTATAAGTAACATTATTACTGGTGAGAATGACAGGAGTCAGATCTAGTTACACTATACGTTACATATACAGAAGGGGAAATGTATAAGTAACATTATTACCGGTGAGAATGACAGGAGTCAGATCTAGTTACACCATACGTTACATATACAGAAGAGGAAATGTATAAGTAACATTATTACTGGTGAGAATGACAGGAGTCAGATCTAGTTACACCATACGTTACATATACAGAAGGGGAAATGTATAAGTAACATTATTACTGGTGAGAATGACAGAAGTCAGATCTAGTTACACTATACTTTACATATACAGAAAAGGAAATGTATAAGTAACATTATTACCGGTGAGAATGACAGGAGTCAGATCTAGTTACACCATACATTACATATACAGAAGAGAAAATGTATAAGTAACATTATTACTGGTGAGAATGACAGGAGTCAGATCTAGTTACACCATACGTTACATATACAGAAGAGGAAATGTATAAGTAACATTATTACTGGTGAGAATGACAGGAGTCAGATCTAGTTACACCATACGTTACATATACAGAAGGAGAAATGTATAAGTAACATTATTACTGGTGAGAATGACAGGAGTCAGATCTAGTTACACCATACGTTCCATATACAGAAGGGGAAATGTATAAGTATCATTATTACTGGTGAGAATGCCAGGAGTCAGATCTAGTTACACCATACGTTCCATATACAGAAGGGGAAATGTATAAGTAACATTATTACTGGTGAGAATGCCAGGAGTCAGATCTAGTTACACCATACGTTCCATATACAGAAGGGGAAATGTATAAGTAACATTATTACTGGTGAGAATGACAGGAGTCAGATCTAGTTACACCATACGTTACATATACAGAAGAGGAAATGTATAAGTAACATTATTACTGGTAAGAATGCCAGGAGTCAGATCTAGTTACACCATACGTTCCATATACAGAAGGGGAAATGTATAAGTAACATTATTACTGGTGAGAATGCCAGGAGTCAGATCTAGTTACACCATACGTTCCATATACAGAAGGGGAAATGTATAAGTAACATTATTACTGGTGAGAATGACAGGAGTCAGATCTAGTTACACCATACGTTACATATACAGAAGAGGAAATGTATAAGTAACATTATTACTGGTGAGAGAGACAGGAGTCAGATCTAGTTACACCATATGTTCCATATACAGAAGGGGAAATGTATAAGTAACATTATTACTGGTGAGAATGACAGGAGTCAGATCTAGTTACACCATACGTTACATATACAGAAGAGGAAATGTATAAGTAACACTATTACTGGTGAGAATGACAGGAGTCAGATCTAGTTACACCATACGTTACATATACAGAAGGGGAAATGTATAAGTAACATTATTACTGGTGAGAATGACAGAAGTCAGATCTAGTTACACCATACATTACATATACAGAAAAGGAAATGTATAAGTAACATTATTACCAGTGAGAATGACAGGAGTCAGATCTAGTTACACCATACGTTACATATACAGAAGGTGAAATGTATAAGTAACATTATTACTGGTGAGAATGACAGGAGTCAGATCTAGTTACACCATACGTTATATATACAGAAGGGGAAATGTACAAGTAACATTATTACTAGTGAGAGTGACAGGAGTCAGATCTAGTTACACCATACGTTACATATACAGAAGGTGAAATGTATAAGTAACATTATTACTGGTGAGAATGACAGGAGTCAGATCTAGTTACACCATACGTTACATATACAGAAGGGGAAATGTATAAGTAACATTATTACTGGTGAGAATGACAGGAGTCAGATCTAGTTACATCATATGTTCCATATACAGAAGGGGAAATATATAAGTAACATTATTACTGGTGAGAATGACAGAAGTCTGTTCTAGTTACACCATACGTTACATATACAGAAGGGTAAATGTATAAGTAACATTATTACCTGTGAGAATGACAGGAGTCAGATCTAGTTACACCATACGTTACATGTACAGAAGGGGAAATGTATAAGTAACATTATTACTGGTGAGAATGACAGGAGTCAGATCTAGTTACACCATACGTTACATATACAGAAGGGGAAATGTATAAGTAACATTATTACTGGTGAGAGTGACAGGAGTCAGATCTAGTTACACCATACGTCACATATACAGAAGGGGAAATGTATAAGTAACATTATTACTGGTGAGAGTGACAGGAGTCAGATCTAGTTACACCATACATTACATATACAGAAGGGGAAATGTATAAGTAACATTGAATAAATAATCACCTGCACTCCTTGCTTAAAGTCTGGCTGCAGAAATTAAATGTGACTCACACCATTCACTAAAACACAATATAAACACAAAAAACAAAATTCCTGCGCACTGATCAAGGGTATAAGACACTCTGTTAGATGTCAGTGAATGAAAAAACCCATCTAGGTTTAGCGTTCAAAATGGATCCGAAAGAAAGTCTCAGTAGGTCAATTTCAGAGACAGTTAATGTTCAAAGATACTACGGTCAGTCCTTTTACTGATTTCCTTTGAATATAGAAGATCAGGCCGATAGTTTGAAGCAATGTCCCAATAAAATGAATTTTAACAGTCAAATGTAAATTCTCTTATCTGGTCTCGTCCTGGGTCCTCCAACCAAAAAGTAAACGTGATAAAACTTGAATTCAGTCAGCCCCACCGTTTTTCAATTCTTTGTCTCTGTCCTCAAGCAATGGTACATGAAAGACAAATGATGGGGAAGCATAGTGCAGACTTATAAAAGTTTATTTGAACACGTTTACAATTAAAAGACTTAGCAAGCGTACCCTAATGCTGCTTTCACATCGCAAAACCTGCTTTTGAAATGGTATTTGAAACGGTTCTTAAAACGGGTCTGAGCAGTTAAACCCCTTTCACATCTCATGTTGTAACCAGTAAATTACCATTTCATTACCGTTTTGGTACCTTTCACACTGAACCCGTTTCACCCATAGAAAACAGTGGTTGTCATTATAAATGGACTTTTCTAGCCCACACATTATTAATAATTATTAATTAATTATTAATAATTTGGATAGTCGTACGATGGAACCCAGCAGCTTGAAGCATTTTTGCTATGTTTTTATATATGAGGGTATCCTTGACTGTCCCAGTAATTTGGCAGCAGATTTCCTCATCCCCTCTGATCCTAAAGCAGCTCCCTCAGCTCTTCATCACTCCAATTAGACATTTTATAATGGCTTTGCAGTCTAAAAGTTTATAAAGCCACTCTCACATGTGCCTCCTGTGTTTTCCAAGCTGTTTCCTGGTTGTGGCTGCTGACATCACACATGGAGACAGCCTATGACCTGCTGGGGCTTGCAAATACTGTTTCAGACCCTTTCACACTGCACAGTGAAATGAGACTGAAACGGGTAGGACCCTTCTTTTTTACCGTTTCAAAATACCTGTATTTTGAAAACGGTAAATTGAAGGGGACCCTTTACATCGCAGCTTGACCCGTTTAGGAAGCCAGTTAAAACGGCAAAATACCGGGTACAAGCTGCGGTGTGAAAGGGGTATAAGTAACCTTCGGTGGAAGGCATAGTAATAGGGGTGACAAAGAAGCTTCCCCTATTAAGCTTTTACCTTCACCGAGTTCTGGGCCGCAGGAAACACCAACGCGTTTCAACCGGTATGGTCTTTATCAAGGTGTATAGAGTGTATGGAGGACCAGGTATTTAAAGATAACCTAAACCACACCCATGTCCTGTGTACAATGGGCGGGGTTTACAAGCGAATTTCATAAAACAAACAGTGGATCAATGTTCCTACATATAATGAAAGGATTATTCTCCTCACTAATAATAGTTAACCTGGTGTTGGTTTCCAAGGCTAAACATAACTCAGAAAAGATATAAAACGCCATGCGTTCCAACCCCTGGAATGCATGACGTGACTTCCGGTTCCGCCGGAAGTGAGGTAGCGGCCAGTCCGTTTCACCTGTGGGGGTACGCGACGTCACTTCCGGTTCCGCGGGAAGTGACGTCGCGGATAGCCGGGGATTAGTGAGAGTGTAACACCATCTCTTTCTCCCTCCGGAAAGTGTTTGGGCACCATTTTAAGTGTGGGCAGCATGGTAACCCTTTCCCAAATACAGATGGATGACTACATGAAACTAAAAAATGCATTCAGCGGCTATTACTACCCTCCACCATTCAAAATAGTAGTACCCATACTATTCTAAAAACAGTAAAAATGTACAGCCACATAATCATAAGTTTCCAATAACAAAACATTGCATAACCTCAGGATTCTGCTTACAGTAAAGAAATGGACAAATGAAAGGGGAAGTGTTACGGCAACACGGCTGGATTCTAAATATTCCAAAGTCGCAGTTGGTTCCTACGACTCGTCTGCCTTTCCTGGGCATGATTCTGGACACAGACCAGAAAAGGGTTTATCTCCCGATGGAGAAAGCTCAGGAACTCATGACACCGGTCAGGAACCTATTAAAACCAAAACAGGTGTCAGTGCATCACTGCACTCGAGTCCTGGGAAAGATGGTGGCATCATACGAGGCCATTCCCTTTGGCAGGTTCCATGCAAGGACTTTTCAATGGGACTTACTGGACAAGTGGTCCGGATCACATCTTCAGATGCATTGGTTAATCACCCTATCCCCCAGGACCAGGGTGTCATTCCTGTGGTGGCTACAGAGCGCTCACCTTCTCAAGGGCCGCAGATTTGGTATTCAGGACTGGGTCCTGGTGACCACGGATGCAAGCCTCTGAGGTTGGGGTGCAGTCATACAGGGAAGAAATTTCCAAGGTCTGTGGTCAAGTCCTTTTTTTTATATATAATACCTGTACCCTTGCTCTGCTGCCTCTGGTCAGAATATTCTGTGGCTACTGGGACGCTGGTTATACTGAACTCGGAACAGTTTGTGAGTTCTTGCGATCCATATTCATACATAACTAAGTAACACATTACGGTACTGTTATGTCTTTTAAATGATTTTTCTCTGACGTCCTAAGTGGATGCTGGGGACTCCGTAAGGACCATGGGGAATAGCGGCTCCGCAGGAGACTGGGCACATCTAAGAAAGCTTTAGGACTACCTGGTGTGCACTGGCTCCTCCCCCTATTACCCTCCTCCAGACCTCAGTTAGAATCCTGTGCCCGGCTCGAGCTGGATGCACACTAGGGGGCTCTCCTGAGCTCCTAGAAAGAAAGTATAGTTTAGGTTTTTTATTTTACAGTGAGACCTGCTGGCAACAGGCTCACTGCACCGAGGGACTAAGGGGAGAAGAAGCGAACCTACCTAACTGTGGGTAGTTTGGGCTTCTTAGGCTACTGGACACCATTAGCTCCAGAGGGATCGACCGCATGGAACCGTCCATTGATGTTCGGTCCCGGAGCCGCGCCGCCGGCCCCCTTACAGAGCCAGAAGCAAGAAGAGTCCGGGAAATCGGCGGCTGAAGACATCAGTCTTCTCCAAGGTAGCGCACAGCACTGCAGCTGTGCGCCATTGCTACTCATTACACATTTCACACTGCGGTCACTGAGGGTGCCCGCTAGGGGGGAGGGCGCCCTGAGCAGCAATAAATACACCTTGGCTGGCAAAAATATCACAATATATAGCCCCAGAGGCTATATATGTGATAATTACCCCTGCCAGAATACAGAAAATAGCGGGAGAAAAGTCAGCCGAAAAGGGGGCGGAGCTATCTCCCTCAGCACACTGGCGCCATTTCTCCCTCACAGCTCCGCTGGAAGGAAGCTCCCTGGCTCTCCCCTGCAGACTACACTATAGAAAGGGTAAAAAAGAGAGGGGGGGGCACAAATTTAGGCGCAATATAAGTATACAGCAGCTATAAAGGGATTAAATTTAGTTAATCCCTGTATTATATAGCGCTCTGGTGTGTGCTGGCATACTCTCCCTCTGTCTCCCCAAAGGGCTTTGTAGGGTCATGTCTTCTATCAGAGCATTCCCTGTGTGTGTGCGGTGTGTCGGTACGGCTGTGTCGACATGTTTGATGAGGAGGCTTATGTGGAGGCGGAGCAGGTGCCTATAAATGTGTTGTCACCCCCTGCGGGGCAGACACCTGAGTGGATGGACTTGTGGAAGGATTTACGCGAAAGAGTCGACTCCTTACATAAAAAATTTGACGACATGCCAAATGTGGGACAGACGGCTTCTCAGCTCATGCCTGCCCAGGCGTCTCAAAGGCCATCCGGGGCTTTAAAGCGCCCGCTACCTCAGATGGCAGACACAGATGTCGACACGGATACTGATACCAGTGTCGACGACGATGACGCAAATGTAATGTCCACTAGGGCCACTCGTTATATGATTGAGGCAATGAAACATGTTTTACACATTTCTGATGTAACCCCAGGTACCACAAAAAAGGGTATTATGTTTGGGGAGAAAAAACTTCCAGTAGTTTTTCCCCCTTCTGAAGAATTAAATGATGTGTGTGAGGTAGCATGGGCTTCCCCCGATAGAAAATTGGTGATTTCGAAAAGATTACTAATGGCGTACCCTTTCCCGCCAGAGGATAGGTCACATTGGGAGACACCCCCTAGGGTGGATAAAGCGCTCACACGTTTGTCAAAAAAGGTGGCACTACCGTCTCCGGATACGGCTGCCCTAAAGGAGCCTGCTGATAGAAAGCAGGAGGCTCTCCTGAAGTCTGTATATACACACACTGGTGTTATACTGAGACCAGCTATTGCTTCAGCCTGGATGTGCAGTGCTGCAGCGGCGTGGTCGGAATCCCTGTCAGAAAACATTGACAGCCTAGACAGGGACACTATATTGCTTAACATAGAGCATATTAAAGACGCAGTCTTTTACATAAGAGATGCACAGAGGGATATTTGCCGGCTGGCATCTCAAATCAGTGCGCTGTCCATTTCTGCCAGAAGAGGGTTATGGACCAGGCAGTGGACAGGAGATGCAGATTCTAAAAGGCACATGGAAGTTTTGCCTTATAAGGGTGAGGAGTTGTTTGGGGATGGTCTTTCGGACCTAGTGTCCACAGCAACGGCTGGGAAGTCAGCTTTCTTACCACATGTCCCCTCACAACCAAAGAAAGCACCGTATTATCAGGTGCAGTCCTTTCGTCCCCAAAAGAACAGGCGAGGTAGAGGCGCGTCCTTTCTGCCCAGAGGCAGAGGTAGAGGGAAAAAGCTGCAGCATACAGCCAGTTCCCAGGAACACAAGTCCTCCCCCGCTTCATCAGCTAAGTCCACCGCATGACGCTGGGGCTCAACAGGCGGTGACAGGTACGGTGCGGGCCGGTCTCAAACATTTCAGCAATCAGTGGGCTCGCTCACAGGAGGACCCCTGGATCCTTCAAGTGGTATCTCAGGGGTACAAGCTGGAATTCGAGACATTACCCCCCCCCCCGCCGTTTCCTCAAATCTGCCTTACCAACGACTCCCTCAGACAGGGAGGCTGTGTTAGAGGCGATTCACAAGCTGTATTCCCAGCAGGTGATAGTCAAAGTGCCCCTACTTCAACAAGGATGGGGTTACTATTCCACAATGTTTGTGGTACCGAAACCGGATGGTTCGGTGAGACCCATTTTAAATTTAAAATCCTTGAACACATATCTAAAAAAATTCAGGTTCAAGATGGAATCGCTCAGGGCGGTGATTGCAAGCCTGGAAGAGGGGGATTACATGGTATCTCTGGACATCAAGGATGCTTACCTACATGTCCCCATTTACCATCCTCACCAGGAGTACCTCAGATTTGTGGTACAGGATTGTCATTACCAATTCCAGACGTTGCCGTTCGGCCTGTCCACGGCACCGAGGATATTTACCAAGGTAATGGCCGAAATGATGATACTTCTTCGAAAAAAGGGAGTTTCAATTATCCCATACTTGGACGATCTCCTGATAAAAGCGAGATCCAGAGAGCAGTTGTTAGTGGGCGTAGCACTATCTCAGGAGGTGCTACACCAGCATGGTTGGATTCTGAATATTCCAAAGTCACAGCTGGTTCCTGCGACACGCCTACTGTTCCTGGGACTGTGTCACGATCCGGGTATCTGGACGCCATTTCTTACCCATCAGATGCCTCCTAAGGCTGGCTCAGCGCTCCAGGACCGGATCCCATCTGTTATCCTGATGTGTACATTCCTGTATCCTCTCCTGTCACTCTGGGACGCTGTCACAGTAAACGCCATATTACAACTGGCATGGCGTCTCCCGCGGCCTCCGCCGCCGTCCCTGAACTTCTGCATGCAGAGTGTCTGAGTGGCGATTACGTCAGCCGCGGCCTCCGCTGTGTCCGCGTGGTTGGATGTGCATCTGTCAGCCTGGCGCCTCCTGTCTCCGGTGGCCGGCGCCGCCATTACTGTTTTCATTACCACATGGATTACAAACCAAACTTCCCTCCAGGTGTCTGCATGGGCGCAGCCATCTTGGATTCTGTCAGCTGATCATTTCCACCAATCTGTTCTCAGTATTGATAATCTGCATAATTGCCTAGCCAATCCCTTCCTTGCTGCAGGTATAAATACACTGTGCCTGAGCAAGGAAGGCGTCAGTGCTTTGGTTGTCAAACCTAGTTCCTGTTTGTCTCTCTCCTGTGATTGTCTTCCAGGTTCCAGCTCCTGTCTCAAGACTTCCACCATAGAGACCCGCACCAGCATTCCACCTGCGGTGTAGCCTGACTCTCCAATCCATTGTGGATTCATCTGTTTCCAGCTACAACATTACCTGCTTCCAGCTCAGCTTCCAGCAGAGTACAGCTTCCCTTAAAGAGCCGGTGTCCTTTCTACACTTTACCACTCTCCACCGGTATTATTATTTCTCCGCTCTCAAGTTCTACATTTCAGTTCATATTTCATCGCTCCCAAGTTCATTTATTATTTAACTGGTTCCAGCCAGTATCCACTCCGTGCTAACAACAGTCTGGTTCCAGCCAGTATCCACAGCAGCTGTTTTATCTTCAGCAACCCAGCTTTTCCTGGAACACCAGCTGGCACAATCCTGGGTTATCTCCATTGCTACAGTCGGGCCTGGTAAGGACTTTCCATCTAGAAGATCATAAGAACTATCTCACACTACCAGTGCCCTGTGGCTCCTGCCATCCTGTAGTACCCAGGAACTGTATTTATTCTTTGCTGACTTTTTACGTTTTCTTTTACTGCTGCTGTGTTGCGGAGTTGTCATAATAAACATCATTGACTTTTATCCAAGTTGTCGTGGTCACGCCTTCGGGCAGTTATTATTCATGTTACTTACATGTCCAGGGGTCTGATACAACCTCCCAGGTTCCGGTACATCTCAGCCCCTACAACTGAGGCTGCCTCCCGTCAGCTCAGGCCCTCAGTTGTGACAGTAAGCACTGACCTAATGAATCCAGCCGGAGACCAGGATCAAGCGGCCAGGCCGATGCAAGAACTGGCAGCCCGACTAGAACATCAGGAGGCTGCACAGGGCCACATCATCCGCTGTCTCCAGGATCTCTCTACTCGGCTGGATGGGATTCAGACAACTCTCCGTGGATCAGGCGCGTCTGGTGCGTCAACCACAGTGACTCCAGCTATAACCCCACCCACCTTACCCATTTCTGCTCCACGTCTTCATCTTCCAACGCCAGCAAAATTTGACGGATCTCCAAGATTCTGCAGGGGATTTCTCAACCAGTGTGAGATTCAGTTTGAGCTACAACCTGGCAATTTTCCCAGTGACCGTACAAAAATTGCCTACATTATTTCTCTTCTCAGTGGCTCAGCCCTTGATTGGGCATCACCGTTATGGGAGAGGTCCGACACCCTGCTATCTTCCTACACTGCCTTCGTGTCAACATTCAGGCGCATCTTCGACGAGCCAGGCCGGGTAACCTCAGCTTCATCCGAGATTCTCCGTTTACGCCAGGGGTCACGTACTGTAGGACAATATCTGATACAGTTCCAGATCCTGGCATCCGAACTGGCATGGAACGACGAGGCCCTGTATGCTGCATTCTGGCATGGCTTATCTGAGCGTATTAAAGATGAGTTAGCTACCAGAGACTTACCTTCTAAGTTAGATGAGCTAATCTCACTCTGCACGAAAGTTGATTTACGTTTCAGAGAGAGAGCAACTGAGCGTGGAAGATCATCTGCTCCAAAATCTTCTGCTCCTCCTCCTCGTCAACTGTCACCATCTAAAGATGAGCCCATGCAACTTGGCTGTTCCCGTTTAACTCCTGCTGAGCGCCGAAGACGTCTCTCCGAGTTTCTCTGTCTCTATTGTGCAGCTCCGTCTCACACCATTAATGCCTGTCCCAAACGTCCGGGAAACTCCAAATCCTAGCTCGCCAAGGAGAGGGCCGGCTAGGAGTAATGATCTCCTCTCCATCTCCTCAAGATTGTAATCTCCCAGTCTCGCTTCAAGTTGCTCAACATTATCGGAACGTCCTTGCCCTCCTTGATTCCGGAGCAGCTGGGAACTTTATTACCGAAGCCTATGTTAAACGGTGGTCCCTACCCACCGAGAGACTTCCTTCGTCCATTTCTTTAACTGCCGTGGATGGCAGCAAAATTTTTGATGCAGTTATTTCTTTAAGGACTCTACCAGTTCGTCTGAGAGTGGGAGTTCTTCATTCCGAACTTATTTCTTTTTTAGTGATTCCAAGAGCCACACATCCTGTGGTCCTGGGCCTTCCATGGCTCCGTCTTCACAATCCTACAATTGATTGGACGACTACGCAAATCCTGGCATGGGGTTCCTCCTGTGCTGAGACATGTTTGTTTAAAGTATTGCCTGTCTGTTCTTCCTCCCCCAGGTCGTCTGATGTTCCACCTCCTCCATATCAAGATTTCACGGATGTGTTCAGTAAAGCTTCTGCTGATATCCTTCCTCCTCATAGAGAATGGGACTGTCCGATTGATCTCGTTCCAGGGAAGGTTCCACCTCGAGGCCGAACTTATCCGTTGTCTCTGCCTGAGACGCATTCTATGGAGGAATATATTAAAGAGAACCTAGCAAAGGGGTTCATTCGACCTTCTCCAGCCGGCGCAGGCTTCTTTTTTGTAAAAAAGAAAGATGGTGGTCTGCGGCCGTGCATCGACTACAGAGGTTTGAACGACATTACCATCAAGAACCGTTATCCTTTACCCCTGATTACTGAGCTCTTTGACAGAGTTAGCGGAGCTACCATCTTTACAAAGCTGGACTTGCGAGGTGCATACAATCTCATCCGGATCCGTGAGGGTGACGAGTGGAAGACCGCCTTTAACACCCGTGACGGACATTATGAGTACCTCGTCATGCCCTTCGGATTGAGCAATGCTCCAGCTGTCTTCCAGCATTTTGTCAATGAGATCTTCAGAGACATTCTATACCGTCATGTCGTGGTCTATCTAGACGATATCCTCATTTTTGCCAACGATTTAGAGGAACATCGTTTTTGGGTTAAAGAGGTTCTGTCCCGTCTCCGTGTCAATCATCTCTATTGCAAATTAGAAAAATGCGTCTTTGAAGTCAAGTCCATTCCGTTTCTAGGGTACATTGTGTCCGGTTCCGGACTAGAGATGGATCCTGAGAAACTACAAGCAATGCAAAATTGGCCGGTACCCTTAACCCTCAAAGGGGTCCAGAGGTTCTTAGGGTTCGCCAACTATTACCGAAAGTTTATACAAGACTTTTCCACCATTGTGGCGCCTATTACTGCTTTCACTAAGAAGGGTGCTAACCCGTCCAAGTGGTCTGAAGAAGCCATGCAAGCATTTCATCTTTTAAAACAAAGGTTCATCTCTGCGCCTGTTCTGAAACAGCCTGACATCGACTCTCCTTTCATCTTAGAGGTGGATGCCTCCTCCGTTGGAGTAGGAGCGGTGTTATCTCAGAGGGCTAAAGATGGCCATTTACACCCTTGCAGTTTCTTCTCCCGGAAGTTCTCCCCAGCTGAGCGCAACTATGCCATTGGCGACCAGGAGTTGCTAGCCATCAAGCTCGCTCTAGAAGAGTGGAGGTATCTGTTGGAGGGAGCTTCTCATTCAATCACCATACTTACAGACCACAAGAACCTTTTATACCTGAAGGGCGCACAATGTCTCAACCCTCGTCAGGCCAGATGGGCACTTTTCTTTTCCAGGTTCGACTTTAAACTCCAGTTCTGTCCGGGCTCTCAGAATCGCAAGGCCGATGCCCTTTCCCGCTCATGGGAGCAAGAAAATGAGTCAGAGTCTTCAGACAAGCATCCTATTATAAATCCGTTGGCATTCTCCACGGTAGGGATGGACTCTACGCCCCCATCAGGGAAAAGTTTTGTGAAGCCGATGCTAAGGAAGAAGCTCATGCATTGGGCCCATGCTTCCCGTTTTGCCGGACATACAGGTATCCAAAAAACCCTGGAGTTTATCTCTAGGTCCTATTGGTGGCCAACTCTGAAAAAGGACGTCTTGGAGTTTATTGCATCTTGCCCAAAGTGTGCCCAACATAAAGTATCCCGCCAGTCGCCTGCGGGGCAACTGGTTCCACTATCCGTTCCCCGTCGACCATGGACCCACTTGTCGATGGATTTCATTACAGACTTACCCATGTGCAACAAGTTCAATACCATCTGGGTGGTAGTTGACCGGTTCACCAAGATGGCACACTTCATTCCTCTCACCGGTCTTCCGTCAGCTTCCAAGTTGGCTCAAGTATTCATACAAGAGATCTTCCGACTCCACGGTCTTCCTGAAGAAATTATCTCAGATCGAGGAGTTCAATTCACAGCCAAATTCTGGCGAAGTTTATGTCAAGTCCTCCAAGTCAAGCTAAAGTTTTCCACGGCTTACCATCCTCAGACCAATGGTCAAACCGAGAGGGTGAATCAGGACTTGGAGGCCTTCCTCCGCATCTATGTGTCCTCCTCTCAAGATGACTGGGTTCAATTACTTCCCTGGGCCGAGTTCTGTCATAACAACCAGTATCATTCTTCATCTGCTTCAACACCATTCTTCACTAACTTTGGATTCCACCCTAAAGTCCCTGAGTTCCAACCGCTTCCAGCAACTTCTGTTCCCGCAGTGGATATCACCTTGCATCAGTTTGCCAATATCTGGAAGAGCGTACGATCAGCTCTGCTCAAGGCATCGTTCAGGTACAAGAAGTTTGCGGATAAGAAGCGTCGAGCAGTTCCTGCTCTCAAGGTGGGTGATCGGGTATGGTTATCCACGAAGAATTTGAGGTTAAGAGTTCCCAGTATGAAGTTTGCACCTCGCTATATCGGTCCTTTCAAGATTGAACAAGTCATCAATCCTGTTGCTTACAGACTCCAGTTGCCTCCCTTCTTAAAAATACCCAGGACATTCCATGTTTCCCTGTTGAAACCGCTGATCTTGAATCGGTTTCATTCCTCACTTCCTCCAACTCCGAAAGTCCAAACTCAACGAGGCGTTGAGTATGAAGTGGCCAAGATCCTGGACTCACGTCACCGTTACGGTCAACTACAATATCTTATTGACTGGAAGGGTTATGGTCCTGAGGAACGTTCATGGACCAATGCTTCTGATGTCCATGCTCCTGCCTTGGTCCGGAGATTCCATTCCAAGTTTCCTCAAAAGCCAAAGAAGTGTCCTGGGGCCACTCCTAAAGGGGGGGGTGCTGTCACAATCCGGGTATCTGGATGCCATTTCTTACCCATCAGATGCCTCCTAAGGCTGGCTCAGCGCTCCAGGACCGGATCCCATCTGTTATCCTGATGTGTACATTCCTGTATCCTCTCCTGTCACTCTGGGACGCTGTCACAGTAAACGCCATATTACACCTGGCATGGCGTCTCCCGCGGCCTCCGCCGCCGTCCCTGAACTTCTGCATGCAGAGTGTCTGAGTGGCGATTACGTCAGCCGCGGCCTCCACTGTGTCCACGTGGTTGGATGTGCATCTGTCAGCCTGGTGCCTCCTGTCTCCGGTGGCCGGCGCCGCCATTACTGTTTTCATTACCACATGGATTACAAACCAAACTTCCCTCCAGGTGTCTGCATGGGCGCAGCCATCTTGGATTCTGTCAGCTGATCATTTCCACCAATCTGTTCTCAGTATTGATAATCTGCATAATTGCCTAGCCAATCCCTTCCTTGCTGCAGGTATAAATACACTGTGCCTGAGCAAGGAAGGCGTCAGTGCTTTGGTTGTCAAACCTAGTTCCTGTTTGTCTCTCTCCTGTGATTGTCTTCCAGGTTCCAGCTCCTGTCTCAAGACTTCCACCATAGAGACCCGCACCAGCATTCCACCTGCGGTGTAGCCTGACTCTCCAATCCATTGTGGATTCATCTGTTTCCAGCTACAACATTACCTGCTTCCAGCTCAGCTTCCAGCAGAGTACAGCTTCCCTTAAAGGGCCGGTGTCCTTTCTACACTTTACCACTCTCCACCGGTATTATTATTTCTCCGCTCTCAAGTTCTACATTTCAGTTCATATTTCATCGCTCCCAAGTTCATTTATTATTTAACTGGTTCCAGCCAGTATCCACTCCGTGCTAACAACAGTCTGGTTCCAGCCAGTATCCACAGCAGCTGTTTTATCTTCAGCAACCCAGCTTTTCCTGGAACACCAGCTGGCACAATCCTGGGTTATCTCCATTGCTACAGTCGGGCCTGGTAAGGACTTTCCATCTAGAAGATCATAAGAACTATCTCACACTACCAGTGCCCTGTGGCTCCTGCCATCCTGTAGTACCCAGGAACTGTATTTATTCTTTGCTGACTTTTTACGTTTTCTTTTACTGCTGCTGTGTTGCGGAGTTGTCATAATAAACATCATTGACTTTTATCCAAGTTGTCGTGGTCACGCCTTCGGGCAGTTATTATTCATGTTACTTACATGTCCAGGGGTCTGATACAACCTCCCAGGTTCCGGTACATCTCAGCCCCTACAACTGAGGCTGCCTCCCGTCAGCTCAGGCCCTCAGTTGTGACAGACTGATTCTGGACACAGTCCAGAAAAAAGTGTTTCTCCCAGAGGAAAAAGCCAAGGAGCTGTCATCTCTGGTCAAAGGCCTCCTAAAACCGAAACAGGTGTCAGTACATCACTGCACACGAGTCCTGGGAAAGATGGTAGCTTCCTACGAAGCGATCCCATTCGGCAGGTTCCATGACAGAATTTTTCAGTGGGACCTCTTGGACCAATGGTCCGGATCGCATCTTCAAATGCATCGGCTGATAACCCTGTCCCCAAGGACCTGGGTGTCTCTCTTGTGGTGGCTGCAGAGTGCTCATCTCGTGGAGGGCCGCAGATTCGGCATACAGGACTGGGTCCTGGTGACCACGGATGCCAGCCTTCGAGGCTGGGGGGCAGTCACATTGGGAAGAACTTCCAAGGACTTTGGACAAGTCACGAGACTTCCCTACACATAAATGTTCTGGAATTGAGGGCCATTTACAATGCCCTGAGTCAGGCAAAGGCCCTGCTTCAAAACCAACCGGTTCTGATCCAGTCAGACAACATCACGGCGGTCGCCCATGTAAACCGACAGGGCGGCACAAGAAGCAGGGCGGCGATGGCAGAAGCCACAAGGATTCTCCGATGGGCGGAAAATCACGTGTTAGCACTGACAGCAGTGTTCATTCCAGGAGTGGACAACTGGGAAGCAGACTTCCTCAGCAGGCACGACCTCCACCCGGGAGAGTGGGGACTTCATCCAGAAGTCTTCCAAATGCTGGTAAACTGTTGGGAAAGACCACAGGTGGACATGATGGTGTCCCGCCTCAACAAAAAACTAGAAAAATATTGCGCCAGGTCAAGGGACCCTCAGGCGATAGTGGTGGACGCTCTAGTGACACCGTGGGTGTACCGGTCGGTTTATGTGTTCTCTCCTCTTCCTCTCATACCCAAGGTGCTGAGGATAATAAGGAAAAGAGGAGTAAGAACGATACTCGTTCCGGATTGGCCAAGAAGGTCTTGGTACCCGGAACTTCAGGAGTTAATTTCAGAGGACCCATGGCCTCTGCCGCTCAGACAGGACCTGCTGCAGCAGGGGCCCTGTCTGTTCCAAGACTTACCGCGGCTGCGTTTGACGGCATGGTGGTTGAACGCCGGATCCTAAAGGAAAAGGGCATTCCGGAAGAAGTCATCCCTACGCTGATTAAAGCCAGGAAAGATGTAACTGCTAAGCATTATCACCGCATATGGCGAAAATATGTGGCTTGGTGTGAGGCCAGAAAGGCCCCAACAGAGGAATTTCAACTGGGTCGATTTCTACACTTCCTACAGGCAGGAGTGTCTATGGGCCTAAAATTAGGCTCCATTAAGGTACAGATCTCGGCTCTGTCGATTTTCTTCCAGAAGGAACTAGCTTCACTACCTGAAGTTCAGACATTTGTAAAAGGAGTGCTGCATATTCAGCCCCACCTTTGTGCCTCCAGTGGCACCTTGGGATCTCAACGTGGTGTTGAGTTTCCTAAAATCACATTGGTTTGAACCACTGAAAACCGTGGATCTAAAATATCTCACGTGGAAAGTGGTCATGTTATTGGCCTTGGCTTCGGCCAGGCGTGTATCAGAATTGGTGGCTTTGTCATGTAAAAGCCCTTATTTGATTTTACATATGGATAGGGCAGAATTGAGGACTCGTCCTCAGTTTCTCCCTAAGGTGGTGTCAGCTTTTCACTTGAGCCAACCTATTGTAGTGCCTGCGGCTACTAGGGACTTGGAGGATTCCAAGTTACTGGACGTAGTCAGGGCCCTGAAGGTTTATGTTTCCAGGACAGCTGGAGTCAGGAAAACTGACTCGCTATTTATCCTGTATGCACCCAACAAAATGGGTGCTCCTGCTTCTAAGCAGACTATTGCTCGCTGGATTTGTAGCACAATTCAGCTGGCGCATTCCGCGGCGGGACTGCCGCATCCTAAATCTGTAAAGGCCCATTCCACACGGAAGGTGGGCTCATCTTGGGTGGCTGCCCGAGGGGTCTTGGCTTTGCAACTTTGCCGAGCTGCTACTTGGTCAGGGGCAAACACGTTTGCAAAATTCTACAAATTTGATACCCTGGCTCAGGAGGACCTGGAGTTCTCTCATTCGGTGCTGCAGGGTCATCCGCATTCTCCCGCCCGTTTGGGAGCTTTGGTATAATCCCCATGGTCCTTACGGATTCCCCAGCATCCACTTAGGACGTCAGAGAAAATAAGATTTTACTCACCGGTAAATCTATTTCTCGTAGTCCGTAGTGGATGCTGGGCGCCCGTCCCAAGTGCGGTTTGTCTGCATTACTTGTATATAGTTATTGTTAACTAAAAGGGTTATTGTTGAGCCATCTGTTGAGAGGCTCTGTTATGTTCATACTGTTGACTGGGTATAATATCACGAGTTATACGGTGTGATTGGTGTGGCTGGTATGAGTCTTACCTGGGATTCAAAATCCTTCCCTATTGTGTCAGCTCTTCCGGGCACAGTATCCTAACTGAGGTCTGGAGGAGGGTCATAGGGGGAGGAGCCAGTGCACACCAGGTAGTCCTAAAGCTTTCTTAGATGTGCCCAGTCTGCTGCGGAGCCGCTATTCCCCATGGTCCTTACGGAGTCCCCAGCATCCACTACGGACTACGAGAAATAGATTTACCGGTGAGTAAAATCTTAATTTTTCTTTCATCTCTCTGCACTGTTTATCAAGGCACTGATAGTACTGCATAGTATGCGTATACCATTGAGATAAAGGGAAATTGCCTCATCCTAACTGATGCCGCTGTATTATTATGTTATTTCATAGTCTAAAGTACATAGATAAGATATTGTAGGATTTATGCCGGCTTGAATAGAAAAGTGAGTTTAGTTTTGGATTTTGATGTTGTTTTAGTTCCGGAATAGTATTCCCTGTGAAGGAATAAGGGAATAGAGAAGTGAGTCACTTGTTGATATAACGTATAGTTTGGCATCACAAATTTCTGAAAGACGCTCACGCGCTGTCTATTTGAGACTCTTTGTGACCACAGAGAGCAGTCCAGGCGACAAATTGGGAGAAATAATATACTGTGTTGTTGAAAAATGGGAAGTGACTCTTCAGAGAGTAATGACAGTACTGCTGTTACTTGTATGTTCAGCCTTTATGGACAACCGTGTGTCCAGTATGTTTCTAAGTGGAATGACATCACACAGGATGAGACTGTACCATTTCCTAACACAGGCAGTTTTGACCCAGTAGTACTTCAATGCCTTGAGAAACGGGTAAAGTCAGTTATAAAACCTAATGAGCGCATTAAACATTTGCAAGTTTTAGATGTATGGAAAAAGGAAATGTGTAACTGGACTGCAGATAACGTTAAGATTAACCTCTGTATTGACACATGTACTGACACACCAAACCCACATAGTAATCCTCCACCATACAATATCACATCATCACCAGCATCTCTATATCCAGTAAGAGAATTAGTCACTACAGAATACACCTAATGACATATCCAGCCTAGAGGATGACGCAGCATTCATCCAGTTTCCAGCTTTTCACAATGCAGTTCCTCCTGCTGTACAGCCTTCGTACATACCTCCACCAGCACAGGATACACAGGGCTCTGCCCCTCCTGTAATATCCACAAGTACACAACACATAGTCCACCTACGGCACATGGCTCTGACCAAAGAAGCCCACACCAAGAACAAGATGGTGACACAGAACATGACATTGACATATTACAGGAAAATCTTAAACACCATGTCTATAATATCTGATGACTCTTCTGCTTCTTCTGTCTCCCATCCATCTGCTAACTCCCCTGATTTCTATCAGCTTCCGCTACCTAAGCTTTCCTTTGCTACTCCACCAGTGACCTCTCCTGTATATGTAAGTGGTAATCAAGCATGTCTCAATGTCACCAGTATACCAGGACATATTGCACAGTCCATAAGAACACTCAGAGATGGACCCAGGTTTAATTACAGAATACTAAATAACAGGACAGCGTGTATTCCACCGCATAGGGACAAGAGAAATCATTGAGGCAGTCAAGATAAGCTTGCAGCGTACACCATACAAGTGCCTACAGACCAAGCCATCATAGATACTGACAGTGAGACCATAGCACTGAATACTATGCACACAATGAAATTACCGGCTAGGGCAGAAGTGAACAATGGAGAAGACACAGTTGTAAGCCCGACTGTACCAGCTTCCTCAGTTGAGGTCAGTTGCCCACTATCAAAAACTGATCTGTTAAGTGTAAAAGCTGGATTCCCAGATCCGCGGAAAGATTCAGATGCCACATGTAGGTACCTCTCACAGGAGTATTATGTACATAAGTTTACTTGCAGGGATCTAGAACAGATATTATATACTTTACCTGAGGATTTAGCACAATCCCTCACAACCAGTATTGATCTATCTGCAAATGATTATGGTGACCCAACTAAAGGAAAGATAGATGCACTTAATGCTAAGATGCGTGACCTATGCCCACCAGTCCCCAAATGGGACGATTTGTTCACAATCAAACAGGCAGACAATGAAACAGTAGATAAGTATTTTGATAGATTTAAGTTAGTGGTGCCCACATTTACTGCTGGAGAAGTGATAGTTAAACCAAATGAGGCTAGTTCCATGCTAGTTCCATGTTTTGTGGAAGGTCTAAAGCCTGCAGTAATGTCCGCACTCGACTACTAAACTAGCATGGAGAGACGCCCCAATAAACACTGTAGGGGGAGAAGCAAGAGCTTGTGACCTTAATCTTGTCAAACCCATTCCTGTTCTTGTTGTAGATCAGATTGCTCCTACACAACCCCAGCAACAGACAAATATAACAAATCCCCAGGGAGTCCAAAACAGTCAGGGACCACCTGTGCAAAACCTTTGGGACCCCAGACAGCCATGGCATAGCCAGTAAAGGAGAAATTCATGGCAGGGACAACAAGGAGGTAAGTACACCACAAATAGAAACACAGGACCAACATACCAAGATCCTAGATACCCAGACCCAATGGCATGCTTCATATGTGGTAAGTATGGCCATAGAGCTAGATATTGCAGAAGTCAAGTATCTTCTCAGGACAGGATGTACCCACATGGAAATGAGGGAACACCCAGCGGCCCTACACAACCCCCCTACCACCAACATTATAATCAAGGACCCCAGATGGGCACTCATGCCCCACACAATGTTCCACACAATCAGTTGTCATGCTGGCAGCAGCAATCATACTGATGTTTAATCCATCCAGTGTCTTCATTATGCAGCGTGCAATGCCAACACATTGAGGAACCCACGGTTACTGTGCATGGAAATAATGAACATGTTTCTTTTTTACTAGACACTGGAGCTGCTAAGTCACTACTTACCACTGCACTACCTTCACAGATGCTTTCATGGCACACAGTCCCAGCGGTCGGAGCCTCAGGACAATTACAGCACTTACCAATACTAGCTGATAGTAATATACAGATGGGACCATTGAATGATACGCATGCTTTCTTACTAGCATCCAACGCACCAGCAAACTTGCTGGGCCGTGACCTACTATGTAAACTCAAAGGCACCATTTACTGCACTGCGGGTGGTATTTATTTAGACATTCCTAAATAGTTAAAAAGCAATACACAAGCGCTGTTAGACACACCAGTCCCACTCCTGTCATTGCAACTTGAGCAAACCAACTCCCATATGCGTGAAACCATACTGGAAGCAGTTCCTAGCTGCTTATGGGCAAATTATAAGGATGAGGTAGGTTTACTTCAAGATGTGGACCCTATTATGGTAAAGCTGCAGCCAGGAAAATCCCCACCATGCATTTCACAGTATCGATTGAAGCCAGAGATGGAGAAAGGGGCGTATCCATCCATCCACTCACTTCTGCACCAGGGGTTCTTGTGCAAATGCGTCAGTGCCACAAATTCTCTGATCTTTCCTGTCCAAAAACTGGGCCCCGCGCAAACTTACCGTATCGTGCAGGCCTTGCGCGCACTCAATGCAGTCATACAAGCTTGCCACCCTGTGGTGCCAAACCCGGCTACAATACTTACGCAGGTCCCGCCTGATGCGTTGTTTTTCACAGTTATTGACCTATGCTCAGCGGTTTTCTCCATTCCATTACATACAGGCTGTCAGTACCTGTTTACATTTAAGGGTCAACAGCATACCTGGACGCGAATGCCTCAAGGGTTACTGGATGCACCGTTATTTTAGCCAAGCCCTCCATGATAAATTGCAGAATTGGTCCCCAACACACAACTCAGTGCTTATTCAATATGTTGATGATTTGTTATTGTGTTCACAGACAGAGGAGGAATCCTGGGAAGACTCAGTGTCCCTGTTGACTTTCCTCACCTCCATGGGGTTGAAGGCCAGCAAAGCCAAATTGCAGCTGTCCCAGCAGAAAGTGCAGTATCTAGGTCACTGCCTCTCCCAAGGACAGCGCCATCTCCTACCATCACGCATCCAGGCCATACAGAATATGCCGCTGCCACTCACCCAAAAGCAGATACGCACCTTTCTAGGGATGACCTCTTTCTGTAGACATTGGATACCAGGATATGCTGCTATAGCACTACCTCTCCAGGAACTGGTAGCCATAAAAAAGCCTGATCCGGTCATCCATGATGACACCACACTACTAGCATTTCATCAGTTGAAGGAAGCCCTCACTGCCACCCCAGCCCTAGGCTTCCCATGTTACACTAAACCATTTTTTCTCTTTTATATAGAGCTCGACGGCTGTTCTGCAGGAGTACTAACTCAGAAAAATGGGGACTGTCACCACCCAGTGGGATATTACAGCACACAGCTGGATACAGTAGCTAGGGGTGTGGTTCCTTTTGTCGACAATGTTTAGGTCGACCACTATAGGTCAACAGTCACTAGGTTGACATGGATGGAAGGTCGACAGGGTTTCTAGGTCGACATGTGCTAGGTCGACAGGTCTAAAGGTCGACATGAGGATTTTTTAAAAAAAATTGTGTCGTTTTCTTCGGAAAGTGACCGGGATCCCAAATTAGTGCACCGCGCCCCCTCGCATGGCTCGCTTCGCTCGCCATGCTTCTGGCATGGTGCCTTCGCTCCGCTGCCGCTTCGCTCGGCACACTTTACCGTTCCAATCATAGTCCACGTGGATCATTAAGTATGAAAATATATATATATATAAAAAAAACTCATGTCGACCTTTATACCTGTCGACCTAGCACATGTCAAACTAGAAACCCTGTCGACCTTCCATCCATGTCGACCTAGTGACTGTTGACCTATAGTGGTCGACCTAGACACTGGATCTTCAGATTGGATCCCGTAGCTAGGGGGCTGCCGCAATGCTTGTGCACGGTGGCTGCAGCAGCTACACTTGTTGACAAGACAGCAGATATAGTTCTGGCACACACTCTACCTGAATGTCCCGCACGCAGTTGCTGCTTTATTAAATGGCTCAGCCACAAAGCACGTCACAGGGTCCAGGTTAACCAAATGGGAACTCGCGCTTCTTATGCCCCCTAACATAATATTGCAGCGCTGCACAACTTTGAATCCAGCAAATTTCCTCCCAGGTGTGACTGGATAGTCACAAAGTGGGGAGAAGGTAGATGATCATGATTGTGAAAAGCTGACCCAGACTTTATGCACTTCAAGACCAGACATAAGAGACACTGAGATACAGAATGCAGACCTGAACCTGTATGTTGATGGTAGCTGCCACCGCCAGAATGACATGGGCATTCTGACATCTGGATACGCCATAGTGGATGATACACGTCATTGAAGCACTCCCGCTTCCACCACCTCAGCCCAAAAAGCAGAACTCATAGCGTTGGGGAGGGCATGTTACTTGGTGTGAAACAGAATTGTTAACATTTATACTGACTTACAATATGCATTTGCCTTTCTGCACAATTTTCCCGCTATTTGGAAACTTAGACACATTTTAACATCAAATGGAACAGCGATCTCTCACGCAGAGATAGTTAAGTACCTCATGGAAGTGGTATTGCTACCAAAAGAGGTAGCAGTCATCAGATGTCAAGCTCACACAAGCCACTCAGACCCGGTGACAAAAGGAAATACCTATGCTGATGAAACAGCGAAAGCAGCAGCCTCAGTGGCAATAAACAATCATGGCTCCGTGCCAGAGATACGGAGTCTCATCTCGTTACAAATATTTTCACCTGTAACACTGGAAAATTAATGCATTTGTACCAATCTTGTTCAAAGCAGAAAATGTCCTCGTGGAAGAAGCTCAAAGGGTGTAATCCAGATTCCTCTGGTATCTGGAGGGACATGACAGGAAGGACCGGTAGCACCAAAAGCCATTCTACCAAGCCTGGCTGAGGCAGCCCATGGGCTCACTCATCTGGGAAAGGGAGGTATGGTAAAGACCCTCAGGACTTACTGGTCTGCCCCTGGTTTCTCATCCTATGCAGGTAAGAAAGCTCAATCATGCCTTATCTGTCTAAGAAAGAACCCAGTAAGACTGTCCCAGCACCAATTGCCCACATCCCGCATACCCAAGGACCTTTCCAGGCAATACAGATAGACTTCATCCAATTACCACCCTGTAGAAATTTCAAATATGTACTTGTTTGTGTTGACGTCTTCAGTGGTTGACCTGAGGCCTACCCAGCGGTAGCCTGCACAGCACATTTTACAGCTGAGAAGCTAGTACAGGAGTTTGTATCTAGATATGGTATTCCAGGGATCATTGAGTCAGATCAAGGCACACACTTCACGGGTAAGGTCTTCCAAGAGATGTGTAGGATCATGGGTAAAGAGTCCAAACTCCATTGTCCTTATGGACCCCAGGCAGCTGGACTCGTGGAGAGAGCTAATTATACCATAAAGAATAAACTTTCCAAGGTCATAGAAGAGACAAGCCTAAACTGGGTAGAGGCACTGCCCATCGTACTACACAGTATTAGAGTGACTCCCAAACCTCCACTCAGTCTGTCCCATTACGAGGTGTTATTTGGAAAACATCCCAACCTGATGATAGGCCCAGAAGAAAGCCACTCCACCCTACATGATCTAAACACAAAATATGTCCTAGACTTGCATGAACAATTCAAACAAATACACAAAGGACAAATTCTCTCTAAAGGTGCTAATCAATTTCACTTGAAATGCCACGACGTGAAACCAGGAGAATTTGTAATGGTTAGAAATTTCTTATGCTCTGGTTCATTTGTGGACAGGTGGGAGGGACCATACCAAGTACTGTTGACCATGCCCACGGCAGTAAAGGTTGCAGAGAAATCGGCTTGGATACATGCATTGCATTGCAAGAAAGTGACTGAGGACGGGAAGAGCAGAGTCCCAGAAAAAGCCTTGCAGGCTCTGTTTGAGGAACCTCAGTAACCAGAGAATAAGAGATAATAAAAATGGCCTGGTTTGGTAAGATGTATGTTGATAATTATGTGGGATAGTCAGTGTTGCTAAACCCCAATCAGGTGAAGAAAAGATCCAGACGGGCCATCGAGATTGGAGTATCGGTTGTAAGCCTGGGAATAATTATATGGATGGGGGGATTATTGACTTACTACTTATTGACAAGGATGACTGAGGGCCCAGGGAAGGGTCAGTCTCTGATGACCTTTGAGGAGGTAATACATCCTTATCCTAGTTATGTACCTCTCATCACACCCCTAGACACTAGAAACGAGAGGAAGATAAAAGAGGCTAAAGAGGTATACCCAAATAGATGTCAGCAGCTACCCCCAATAGCCAGATGTATTTGTAAATATTGCAGACAGAACCCTGAGCAAAGATGTATAGATTGGTGCCACGATAACCCATTGCTCTTTGGAGGTGCACGCACAGTTAGAGCACCCATAGAACAGACCGAGTGCCACAAAATGGTAAATGTGTATAGATGTCTCTGTACCCACTGTGGAAGGATCCCACAGAATGATTACATAGTATGGTGTTATGAAGGTGAGGAGAGTAATCAGACACAACACTCAGACTGACACTGCTAAATTCCTTTGTCGTATAAACAACCCTTTATGAAGTCTAAGAACACTGTACGCTGTTTGCTTAAGAAGTACCGTAATGGTACGCTAGTTGCGTGACGATCGCTCAGCCGTAGGCGAGACGCTCAAGCGTCACGTTCGCTCACGGCCCAGTGATCACAGGACACGTTATTGGCTATGACTAGAGTAATGATTCGCTATGGCGTAGCATACGCTCGAGACCACGAGGAGGTCACCAGCGGCGCAGACGCTCACAACGCTATACCTTAATGTTTAAACCTTATACTAATGAAATACACAGAATAACTTAATGTGAATACAGGGTGTAAGTGCAACCTTGTGTAACCTGACTAACTACAAAGCTGCTTGAGCGTCACCGACGCTCAAGTGAACACTTAACACTATAGGAAATACACAGATACTGGTTTAGGTTCCAAAGCCTATTAACTGTATTATATCTAATATATTTGTAAAAGGGGATAACAGTACAAATGATACACTACAATATAACAGAGACTTCCTAACCACAGAACTAAACAATAAATACAAAAAGACAATACTACACTGACCTAAATGCAATACAATACAATACTATCTAATACAATACAATACTAGCCTAGTCTAGGGGAGATATGAGAGAACAGAACAGGGAGAGAGAGAGAGAGACGGAGAGAGAGAGATTGGCTCACAGTAAGACAATATGATTACGGAGAGAAACTTACGCACAAGGGGAAACGATCGCATGCGCCTGGACATCCAGCACCCGATTTTCAGCAATGAGAACCGTTGAAGAGTGAGAGCTGGATGTGGTCGGCCTGCCTATTTATGCCCCACACACAATGCAATCTCCTGGTCCTACAATCCCATTGTCCATTGGCCGAAGGAATTCGGCCCTGCATCATAACAAAAGGTCATAGGGTGATTCATACAGGTGGGCTGTGACGATTTCAAACAGCTCAGGTGGGTGGGGAACTAGGTTTCCCGCCGCATACCTGAGTATGAGTAAATAATAGAAATGGACATAAACTTCTTATGTCCATAACTATTCGCACGAGCGATTAATACGCTCCAAACCAACACCGGAATATTGCTAATTAAATACTCTTCCGCTGGGTACCAAACACTGCTGTATGATTCCTGTCAGACCCTTCGTACAATACAAAGAGGGATTCCTCAGCTCAGGGACATTCTATATTAACCAAACTTTCAGAATCTATCAAGGGGACCATGATCTACAAACTACATTAATTGTGAAAATATGTAACGAATGAGTCGCACGCTACGACTACATAAACTCTACCGTAAATACGCATACCGCGCCTGCGAGTGCACGCTATCGCGGGTATGCGCCTTCACGGGAGAGCGTACGCATGCGCAGCGCGGACCAGTGTGCGGTGCAAATATGGCAACGTGCATAGAGACATTTTTCTGACTTTGACAGTCCACCCTTTGGCAGTCAATAATAACTGCCACCTTCTAAAATATTTAAGGAGAAAAATGTAAGTCAGGGGTTAATTGATTTCCATGGTTGGGTAGGGGAGAAGAGTGGAGTAGGTGTGAAGAGGGTATGACCTAGTGAGAAAGTAGAAGCATGTGTGTATGAGTCCATGTTTGGAGGGTCATGTATCATCGTGCCGTACGTGTGGTAAATCAAGCTTCGAGGTATTGCGAAGTATACATTTGAATTCCTTCTTATCCTGTGGTACAGGTCTGTGGATGGGCTGTCAAACTCTACCGAGCTCATTTCGGCTGTGGTTGTAACAAAATGGGGATGCACATTTTAGTTGATGATACATGAATGGGGGAGGTATGTGGTTGCTGCTATCTGTGCCTGTATTCCCTATCGTCTATGTGTGTCGTTACCTGGGGGTTGTAGAGATGAAGATAAAGAACACTTACGAAAAATGCAATGATATTCTATGTCAGGGAAATATACATCTGTTGTTGAAGTTGTGTTCGGTATCTGTTGAGAGTCGTCTTCTTTGCGCTGTTTTGCTCCTTAGGCATGAGCAACAAGCTTTGTCAGTGCCATCAGATTTACAAAAATGTTGGGCTAGCGTGAGTTTAAAAATACTAGGGAAACTGGGGATCCATGGCAAAGTTCATCAAGTGTCCATATTTAAAGTTGTCAAATCTTCTTCTTTGGTGCTTGTCTGTTGTCTGTATAGCGTCTCGTCAACTTCCTCATCCAAGGGGGTCTTTGTATCTTGGAGAAAAGCAGAAAAACAGGTGAAAGAAACGGACCGTATAATCGCATTTTCATCACATTCTGGTTTCTATCATTGGGTCATAAATCAAATCCAGGTTAATTACAGTTTCCTCGCTCCTCAAGCTCATCACTCTTGTACTTTGTTTGCACCTCATTAAAGCCTGCCCGCATCTAAATATCAATCCAATCGATATAATGACACCCAAGATACATAGTAGAAACTTTCCAACATCCATTATGACTCCTTGAGCCCAGTCTCCTAAACCGGAGAACCAATTTCGCGGGTTCAACCATGACACCCAACCAGTCAGCTCATTACCTACAGCAGCAAGGGTGAGATTGTGTTTTCGACGAAATTCCCACTTCAATTGGAGAATATCGTCCATCTTTTGGTCTATGACCTCTACCGGATCCTCGGTGCTATTTGTGATATACGTGCAACACTTTATGCCGTACTGTGTTGCCAATGTAACACAATATCCGCCTGTTACTGCTGTAAGATAATTAAGAACCATCCTATGCTGAACTAGTTCTGTTTTGTAAGCTTGAAGTTCTCTTCCAGTGTATCTAAACGTGTCATCATACATTTCAGTGATATTATCTAACAAATTGGCGAGTGCGGAAATGTATCTATAATTCATCACACCTCGAGCGGTGCGAGTGAAATCTAACGCTACCAGAACCTGAATCCCGGTGGATTCATGGATAAGATCAGAGGCCGGATGCTCTAACCTTTCTGACAGTTGTCTTTTAACTCGGTGCTCGTAATGAGTGTGAGTATAAGGAGCTTGGGCACCACGGTGTATGTCCTTCATTTTGTCATGTGTAACAGTCATCACTTCAGGCAATACTTTTCCAATGTAACACAATCCTTCAGAGTTTGGGGCAAGCCACTTGTACGCCTTTCTCCCGCATATGAAATATGCATCATCGGGGAGAACATAAGGGACGGAGAAGGACATGACCATGTTACAAACCTTCCAGGTGAAATCTCCTGACCCTAATTCTTCCAACTGCTTAATGCACGTATCAGTTTGTACGATATGTGCACAGTATCCTGGTGATACCTCTCCAACTCTAGTAATCCTATTTCCTAAGGTATATCGATACCGAAAAGATTTTCCTCTACTGGCTATATGGCGTACGAGCTCTGTATCTGTAGGCATTCTATCTGCTCTGTGTGAAAAGGTCATGGTAAGGTTGCTCCATGACACTTCCCAATTTCCCGGTTTTCTGGGATTGGAGATGTTAAAACATAATAGGGACCTATCCACATGGTATTGGTGGAGCTTCAAACTAGGAGGGCTGGAGATGTTAAACCTCCGGTCCACCGGTCTCCCACCCTTTAGCTCAAGTACCTCCCCTACCGTTAAAGGAAATGGTCCTAGCCCTGATTTACTATGACCCTGAGGTACTTGAGAGCATACCCAACAATCTGTTTGGTTTAACACGTTACCCACTAAAGAGTGATAGTCACTCAATGGATGCTGGTCCATATTAAGACTGGATTGGCATTTCTTTATTCATCCAGCTTCAACCATTGTCACAGAGCCTACAGATACAGTTTTTCTTTTTGAACTAACAATCCTTCAAAGAAAACGTTTACAGATAACATGGTTGTTAGATCGTGCCCGGTACTCGCCTTTGCTTGGTGATTGGGTTGCTATTGGAAATTTACACCTCCGTCTCAGTCATCAGGACCTTTCTGGATCCTTTCTCGACCTCACTGGTACTCTCACCGAAACAGACTGCTCTGGTCAACATCATGGTTAACGGGAAAATCCATATCACAGTCTCTTGGGGCAAGTCCATCTTACAGGAGGAGAAAAGAAGAAATTTGTAAAGGGGGTATAAGAAAACAGTTTGAGGGGGAGAGAACTTGTTACGATAATAAGTTCTCTCGTCTTGTTGTTCTTCTTGTTCTGCTGTCCTCTCAAAGGTGCTGTCTCTGAACATTCTGGTGATGCAATGTTCCTTCCCAACCGACGATCTTTCTGTAAGGAGCAAAAATCTGGCATTACCATTGGTCCAACTGAGGGGTGACATAGCATCTTTAAACCATGGAAACATGAGTGGGAAGAGAGAGACAAAAAAAAAAAAAAAAAAAAAGAGATAGAGAACAATTCATGTGCATATATACATTACATAACTCGACAATAACCACAAATAAAAAAAAGAGAAACAAAGCATTTTTAAACATTGTCAACATTAAGAAAACATTGTTAGCATTAGAAAAAAACATTGTCAGATTTATTAGGCTGTCATATCTATGTGTCTACTGGTCTCCTTGAGCAGTCCCTCCCCACCAGCACCTGCATTACTCCACTGTCTGTATCTGGCCAGAAATACATTGTGGCGGAGGTCATGCTGGGGTTTGGTAGACTTCTGCAAGGACCAAGTGGATATGCAATGTGTGAATTCTTACCACTACTCGTCAGAGATGGGGATAGAGAGAGAGAGGAAAACATTTTTCACAAATACATTTACAACTTTTCACCTGGTCATTCCTGTGTCTTCAGTGAATGACCTCCCACCTTATTAACCGTTACCTCAGGCTTGCCTCCATTCCTAATGTTCACCTTTCCTGACTACATACCATGAGTGTGGGCCTGAGTTCTTCCTGTCGGATCTCTGATTATAATGGTGTGTGTGTTGTAATTTTGCTCATTTCTTGGTCTAGGGGGTCTAACTTTATGTGGGTTATTACAGTTGCTGGCATAATGCCCTTCTCTCCTACAATGATAACAAATCCTGGGTTTCCTCCACGTGTCAATGACCTGAGGTTTTGGTTGATTTGATGCCTCCTCAAACGCTCGGATGCTCATCATCATCAATCGTTTCCCCTGTACTTCCCTGATTCCTTGGATTTTATGATTATGGTGTTGTCTTTCTCTTGATCTACAATCTCTTGCAAAGTGTCCCTTTTTATGACAATTGTAACAGACTTCCATATCTGGATTTCTCGCAGGGGTGTGGGGCTTTTGTTGGGGTGGTCTTGTGGTTTGGGCCTGTACATTTGCTGCCATTAACTTATCTCTTTGTGACTCTCTGTATCTGGTGATATTCTGATCATGATTGATGACGGCCTCTCTTAGTGCGGTCACCGAGATATCTCTCCAGTTTGGGTTGGTGGTCTGTACCCTTGTTTTTAATTCATCTTTTAAACCATTCATCAATACCTTAACCGCTATTCCTTTATGTTGTGCATTTGTCTTGATGTCTGCGATCCCAGTGTTTCTAGCCATTATTTGCAGTGCTCGATTGAAATAATTAGAAACATTTTCCCTTTCGTTTTGCCTTACGGAAAAAATGTCATTCCACTTGACAGCAGCTGGGAAATATATTCCTAACTGTCGGTTAATCTGCCTAATACATTCCTGATTATGTTCCTCCATACAAGGTACCTCCGTGTTTAATTTACAATCAGCAATGAATTTTTCAGGGTCAACCCTGGAGGGCAAACATGCCCTCAGCACTGTCCGCCATTCTTTGTTGGTGGGTTCTGTGGCGTTTCCTAGTTCTTTAATAAACCTTTGACATTTGGCTAGATTTTTTCTAGGATCAGGAAATTCAGACATAATTGATCTCAATTCGGTCCGGGACCAGAGACAGCGCATTGCACTGTCCTTGACGGGAATGATTCCCTGATCGTCAGTCTTCCCATTGGGGACTGAGATCACCCTGGCCAGATCGAGCTCAGTTACATCATCTGGTGTTGGTCTTACATTTTGGGGTACATCTGTTTGTGCGTGATATGAAACATTGTACGTACCTGTGGACACGACCTCACCTGACCCTCCGTTAGGGGGTTCGATTATTGCCTTTACCAATTTGGTCGCGTCCACCTGGATGGCTTTTGTGATGGTTGCTGGAAGAGGTGCTGACATCGTTCTGGGTTCACTTTCTTGTTTGTATTCCTTAGGGAAGTTTGACATGGGGTGCAACTTGCACAGGTTAATAGTTGTACATTCAACAGTATTACAATAATCATTGTTACAGTTATTACACTTATTCTTATAATCTATACTACAGTTGCTGAGAGCGTTTTTATTGTTCAACCTTGTGCTTTTCTCTCCGCAATCAACTCCTCCCCCGATGCCATTATCTCTCCTCTCAGAAAAGTCAATTGAATCTCTTTGTAATTCACCTTCCTGTTGCCCTAACTGCAAATAATCATAATGTTTACTTCGTCCCTTTGTTGGTTCAATGGGACATATCCTCCTCCTTAAATTTTGTAACACTTCTGGACTGGAGCTACCTATTCTTGGGAATTTGTCCCTGTCTTGTACAGTCATTCTCTCCCATTCATCACATAAAATTTCAGTGTGATTTCCATATTTCTCACACATCACATATCGTGCCGACCCGACTGGCCGGTTCCCTGAATCAACCCGAACCGAGGTTGATCGCCCCCTACGTGAACAAATGGCCCCCATAATCTGCAGGTGTTGCTTATTCCTCCTTGGATCTTTATCTCAAGGTTTTCAGCGAACCCTTACAAACAAACCAAGATGTCCTGGGCAGGCCGGCGGTGGTGGTTTATCAAGTACCCCACTTACTTCTCGCCCACGTTGGCCAGTACTGCAATCACTGTAACCAGAGCTGCGGTACCCAACCCAGGGCCCCTGTGAACCTTTTGTTTACTGGAACATATGAGGGTTACCCGAAGGACACTTACTCTTTCCAGTAAAGTTGGGGTTGTTAGATAGTTCCTGAGTGACCAGCGAACTTCCCTTCCAAAAATAAAAAATTACACAAATCACGTCAGAATGTACAAATAGCGTTTGTGACCACTTTACTCTAATGGTATTAGGTCAGATTACTAACTACTGCACACAATTACGTGCGGTCCAATCGTTCAGTACACAAGCACTACTTGTTATGTACTGAAAGATCAATGGAATCGATGTTTCCGGCCGCGATTCCTTCAGCAAGAGCTTATGGCCTATATGGGTTCTGCACCAACACCCCAGGCGTTGTGCCACTGGACTTTTATAGCGGACCTTTTACCTTACGACCTCCTGGTCTTGTTACCTTATGACCTCCTGGTCTTGTTATCTTATGGTCCGCTATACTCTAATGCTCAAATATTATTTAACCAGGGATGCCTCCCTAGCCACCGTATATGTCACTTACACGTATGTCCCTTGACGAGTACCCGGCTTTCCTTTTGGTTCCACCTTAAAGTTGTATAAACTTATGTATACAAAACCACACTCACTCAACACATGTACACTTTGTTTCTATATCTATTTCTGCGCAGAAATTGTCTTCAGTCCAACAGTGTTACCAATTAGGAGCAGGATCTGTTAAACTAAATTTCAGATTTTTCCAAAAATAGATTTGTGTTATTTACCGCTTCGCGTTATCTACCGCTGTGCGTTACTTATCGCTTTGCGCTAATTATCGCTTTGCGCTAATTCAACTTTTCGTGACGAGCTACGTGGGCGTAACCAGACGCTACGTTGCGTAATGTACGCTGCGTGCGTCTGCCTTTGGATTGCGTACGCAAGTCTTTTGTTAGGGACACGCGTACGCAAAACAATGATCCACCGTAACACAATTTCTATTTTTATCAATGTAGATGATCCCTGATCATCTACCGCACACCACACTGACTGCCTTATCTCCCAGACAAGCCGTGTGTTGGTCTATATTTTAACTATTACCTCTACTATGAAATAACAGCAAATCTCTTTTAGCACTTTCTATCAACTATAAAAATTTGGCAAACAGGAATAGTGATATACGAAAATGAAACAGAAAATGCAGATATGTGTATGCGTGCGTGTATACGCAAGATAGAAGGGAAATAAAACAGTTTTAAAAGACACAAGCGTTTTGTTCTTACTTCCGGTTCCCGGATTCCTTCAGCACTCTTTATCTAAGCGAAGCAGACGCTTATCCCGTCAGCACTGGGAGACAACCTCCCACCCTTTGCTGGGGGATAGTGTCTGCTGATCTACCTAGTGCAGATATGAGAAGGATAGGACGAGTCCCCAATTGACACTGCTAAATTCCTTTGTCGTATAAACAACCCTTTATGAAGTCTAAGAACACTGTACGCTGTTTGCTTAAGAAGTACCGTAATGGTACGCTAGTTGCGTGACGATCGCTCAGCCGTAGGCGAGACGCTCAAGCGTCACGTTCGCTCACGGCCCAGTGATCACAGGACACGTTATTGGCTATGACTAGAGTAATGATTCGCTATGGCGTAGCATACGCTCGAGACCACGAGGAGGTCACCAGCGGCGCAGACGCTCACAACGCTATACCTTAATGTTTAAACCTTATACTAATGAAATACACAGAATAACTTAATGTGAATACAGGGTGTAAGTGCAACCTTGTGTAACCTGACTAACTACAAAGCTGCTTGAGCGTCACCGACGCTCAAGTGAACACTTAACACTATAGGAAATACACAGATACTGGTTTAGGTTCCAAAGCCTATTAACTGTATTATATCTAATATATTTGTAAAAGGGGATAACAGTACAAATGATACACTACAATATAACAGAGACTTCCTAACCACAGAACTAAACAATAAATACAAAAAGACAATACTACACTGACCTAAATGCAATACAATACAATACTATCTAATACAATACAATACTAGCCTAGTCTAGGGGAGATATGAGAGAACAGAACAGGGAGAGAGAGAGAGAGAGAGAGAGAGAGACGGAGAGAGAGAGATTGGCTCACAGTAAGACAATATGATTACGGAGAGAAACTTACGCACAAGGGGAAACGATCGCATGCGCCTGGACATCCAGCACCCGATTTTCAGCAATGAGAACCGTTGAAGAGTGAGAGCTGGATGTGGTCGGCCTGCCTATTTATGCCCCACACACAATGCAATCTCCTGGTCCTACAATCCCATTGTCCATTGGCCGAAGGAATTCGGCCCTGCATCATAACAAAAGGTCATAGGGTGATTCATACAGGTGGGCTGTGACGATTTCAAACAGCTCAGGTGGGTGGGGAACTAGGTTTCCCGCCGCATACCTGAGTATGAGTAAATAATAGAAATGGACATAAACTTCTTATGTCCATAACTATTCGCACGAGCGATTAATACGCTCCAAACCAACACCGGAATATTGCTAATTAAATACTCTTCCGCTGGGTACCAAACACTGCTGTATGATTCCTGTCAGACCCTTCGTACAATACAAAGAGGGATTCCTCAGCTCAGGGACATTCTATATTAACCAAACTTTCAGAATCTATCAAGGGGACCATGATCTACAAACTACATTAATTGTGAAAATATGTAACGAATGAGTCGCACGCTACGACTACATAAACTCTACCGTAAATACGCATACCGCGCCTGCGAGTGCACGCTATCGCGGGTATGCGCCTTCACGGGAGAGCGTACGCATGCGCAGCGCGGACCAGTGTGCGGTGCAAATATGGCAACGTGCATAGAGACATTTTTCTGACTTTGACAAGACACACACCATGCACTCCATGATCAGGAATGGCACCCCGAGGAAGGAGAAAATAAGAATTAGATAAGTGACAACCCCTATGAGGGCCCAGTGAGAAAAGCTAGGGTATATGAGAGGAACACCTTTGTAGAACTGGCCCTAGCTGCCACCCATAGTAATGCATTCTGTGTAGTACCACCCAAACATGTGGGAGAAGCTTATAAGACCTGCTTTATATGTATTCCAATAACAATAGAAGAAATGCAGAAGATAGAATTGCTACCAGGGAAAAATATCACCTTTATAGACATAAACATGGAATCATTAGGGACCAACAACCCGGAAGATAAAACCGGGCGGTATCTCACCACCAGGTATAAGCTGGAGATCCAGACTAGTATATCTGAAAAGAACTGTTTGGATATTGTTGGTAAGCCACAGTTTGAGTCTTTAGGGGTTACCCCAAAGTGTACTTCCTTGGTAACAATAAGCAGCCCTAGAATTGATATATACATGCCCAGGGGCTTATTTTTAGTATGTGGGGATATTGCATATTCTTATTACCCAGCAGATCACATGGATATTTATTATTTAGGCAGACTCACTTTTGTAGCAGCTCACACAAACATAACTACTTTGGACTCTCACAGTAAAGAAAAAAGGTGTTTAGATCCTGATTGCCGATCAGACTTACCATTACTCAGCAAGGCACAATACTCAGCATTAGCCTTTTCACTCATAGGAGTCCCAGGACTCAGCCTGTATAACACAAGGGTGATAAATAGCATAGCTTGTGGATTGGCTAAAACCATAAATGCCACCAGTACGGCTATTGCTCCTAGAAATGAAGAACTCAGAGAAGTAAGAGATGGTATGATACAAATAGAGTAGCCATTGACTACCTGTTACTTAAAGCAGGAAGTGGTTGTGAACAATTTAAAGGAATGTGTTGTTTTATCATCTCAGATAATTATAATCCCATTGAAAAGGTTAAGTTGTTGCAATATATACAAGAACATATGACCCAATCGGCTGATTGGGACCCCTTCCGATGGATGGGAGCCAGAATTTAAAAAATTTACTTTACCAAATATTACACTGTTATGATAATAATTCTTATAATCTTTATCATTTATGTAACAATCAAATGCCTGCCTGTCCTTGGACGCTCGTGTGAAAAAATACTCACGGCCTGAAAAGAAGCCACGGAGCAAGCTTATGGTAATGACCCCAGTTACCTACACTGCAGTACCCCACACATAGCAATATAGTAGTATTATCACACATAGTAATATAGTAGTATTATCACACATAGTAATATAGTAGTATTATCACACATAGTAATATAGTAGTATTATCACACATAGCAATATAGTAGTATTCTCACACATAGCAATATAGTAGTATTATCACACATAGCAATATAGTAGTATTATCACACATAGCAATATAGTAGTATTACCATCACACATAGTAATATAGTAGTATTATCATCACACATAGTAATATAGTAGTATTATCACACATAGCAATATAGTAGTATTATCACACATAGCAATATAGTAGTATTACCATCACACATAGTAATATAGTAGTATTATCATCACACATAGTAATATAGTAGTATTATCACACATAGCAATATAGTAGTATTATCACACATAGCAATATAGTAGTATTATCACACATAGTAATATAGTAGTATTATCATCACACATAGTAATATAGTAGTATTATCACACATAGCAATATAGTAGTATTATCACACATAGCAATATAGTAGTATTATCACACATAGTAATATTCCATAGACAAAAAACCTTACGGTTTCACAGGTCCCATTAAGGCTTCTTACACATGATCTGGCATTTCAGAAACATGTTGTGACTCTTCCACTCAAACTCCAAAAAGCAATGAAATTCCGATTATTAAGGCTGACGCCTTAATGGACGTGTTCCTTGCGCAATACAGATATGGTATGCCATCACAGCCTATGGGTAAGTTTAGATTCAGCACTCTCACAGAGTGAGATTGCTGTCACTCACACAATGGTGGAGCTGCTAATTCACAGATTTGTGTGCTCATTGGAATACACACATGCAGTCTATGCAACTGAAGGTCTGGGCGGAAGACAAAGCTGCTCGGATGAGGTAAGAGTGTTGTTGATTGGAGGGAGAAGACAGAGCATTGTGGATGGGGAAACAGAAGTGTGTGGATCGAGGGAAGACTAAGTAGCATTGATGGGTGGGGACAAAGAAACACGGGATAATTCAGACTGCAGCGACCGCAGTCTAAATTAGTTTGTGGGGTGCGAATGCGCAATGGCCGCACTGTGCGTGCGTACCCGGGAGCCCAGTGAGGGGAGGGGGAGGGCCTGACATGCGGGGCGGACAAGCCCTGTGCTGGGCGTCACATCGCATGTTAGAGTAAATGATTGTAGATGTGCGAAATTTGGCACATCTACAATCAATTCTGAATTGATTGTAGATGGGGGGGGGGTAAGACAGATGGGGGAAAGACAGTGGTACAGATGGTGGGGAGACAGCTGCGTGGATGGGTGGACAGTGCCGTGTGGATGAGGGGGAAAAAGCAGCACAGATGTGGGAGGGGTAAGAGCAGTATAGATGGAAAGAAATGGCATGGATGAGGAAGGCAGAGCAGCATGGATGAGGGGAATACAGTCCCAACATCGGAGGGGATAAGTATTTTTACCTCCCCTTGGGGGGTGGCAGCTAGGCCCAATCCTTGGGTGGGTTGGATAGGGAAACTCCCCCCCCCCCCCCAATAGTGACCCACGAAACTTACCTTCAGGATGACAGCTATATGAATAGGGTAAGAGTGGTGTGGATAGGGGGTAGATTAAGCAGTAAGTATGGGAAGGGAGACAGAGCGGTGCGGATGGGGGAAATGGTGCAGATGGGTTGAAAACACTGGCACGGATGGGTAGAAAACTGGTGCAGATGGGAGAGAAGACAGTGTGCCCTGTACTGGAGGAGACAGAGTGACGTTGAAGAGGGAAACACTGAGCAGCACAGAGAGAAGGAAACGGTGATACAGACAAGGCACAGGTGGGGAAAGACAGATGGTGCAGATAAGTTAGTACAGACTAGCACAGATGGAAGAACACAGCAGTAGGGACTGGGGAAGACAGGGCAGCATGGGGGTGTATAGGGGAATTAAGTGTAGATGCATAGACCATAGATGGGGTATTATAGTTTTAGCAATTAACCAAGATGTTTGAGGGAGCTAAATCTGTAGACTAAATGAGATGGATGTATGGAGTGAGAAGGCTGTTGTAAAATGGTGGGATTGTTGTGATGACCGAATGGGATGGTTGTGGGCACTGTGTGGGATGGGAGCTCCACAACACTGCTCAGACCTTCAGTTGCATAGACTGCATGTGTGTATTCCAATGAGCACACAAATCTGTGAATTAGCAGCTCCACCATTGTGTGAGTGACAGCAATCTCACTCTGTGAGAGTGCTGAATCTAAACTTACCCACAGGCTGTGATGGCATACCATATCTGTATTGCGCAAGGAACACGTCCATTAAGGCGTCAGCCTTAATAATCGGAATTTCATTGCTTTTTGGAGTTTGAGTGGAAGAGTCACAACAGGTTTCTGAAATGCCAGATCATGTGTAAGAAGCCTTAATGGGACCTGTGAAACCGTAAGGTTTTTTGTCTATGGAATTTCATAGCTTTTTTTCAATTTATTTTTTGTAATTCAGAAATGTAAAATTTCACTGTAAGAATAAACATTTGATTTTTTTTAAATGTTTAACAATAACACACCCCATGGCAACAAGCATTTCCCCTGGCCACAAGCATTACAAACCCCTGACATGAGTATGACACCTGTCCCAGAGCATGAAATCCCTGGCAATGAGCAAGACAGCAAGCCTAAGAAACCCCAGGGAACGAGCATGACACACAGCGTGTAGAAGCTTTACTGTAGGGCATAATGTATCACGAGCATTAAAGTGTGGGGCATATGGTGCAGTGTGGGGCTTAATATGGTGAAATATTTTTTTTCCCTGTGGTGGCCAAGGTCTGTTGGTGCAGGGCCAAAAACTGGGGTGTAAGGTAGTCTTTTCTGGTGAGGTCATGCCCATTTTAATGAGCACACGCCCCTTGCCTGGAGCACAGCATTCTGCAGCTTTTACATTTCCACAATGGCGGAACAGCGAAAGAGACACAGACCACGGGCAGCATGAGAGAGAGAGAGAGAGAAAGACCAGGGGCAGCAAGAGAGAGACAGACAGACCAGGGGCAGCGAGAGAGACAGAGATACCAGGGCCAACGAGAGAGACAGAGACAGACAAAGGAAGTGGCGGAATTAGAGAATAGTGGGCCCAGGTGCAACAATATGCATTGGGCCCCTCTCCCTTACTAAAATTAGGGATCGCATGCACCACAAAAAAAACTAAGTGGGTGACTGAAGTAGGGTAGACAGGGAGATAGTATGCAAGTAAGGCAAGAGTGACAGATAGATAGTGGGTGACTGAGGCAGGGGTGACATGAACATAGTGGGTGACTGAGGCAGGGGTGACAAGTAGAGAGTAGATGACTGAGGCAAGGGTGACAGGTAGAGTTGGTGACTGAGGCAGGGGTGACAGGGAGATAGTGGGTGACTGAAGCAGGAGTGACAGGGAGATAGTGTGCGAGTAAGGCAGGAGTGACTGGTAGATAGTGGGTGACTGAGGCAGGGGTGACAAGGAGATAGTGGGTGACTGGTGAGGCCGGGATGACAAGTAGAGAGTAGATGACTGAGGCAGGGGTGACAGGGAGATAGTGGATGACTGAGGCAGAGCTGACAGGGATATAGTGGGTGACTGAGGCAGGGGTGACATGGACATAGTGGGTGACTGAGGCAGGGGTGACAAGTAGAGAGTAGATGACTGAGGCAGGGGTGGCAGGGAGATAGTGGGTGACTGAGGCCAGGGGGACAGGGAGATAGTGGGTGACTGAGGCAGGGGCGACAGGGAAATAGTGGGTGACTGAGGCAGGGATGACAGGGAAATAGTGGGTGACTGAGGCAGGAGAGACAAGGAGATAGTGGGTGACTGAGGCAGGGGTGACAGGGAGACAGTGGGTGACTGGGGTGGTCTTCTGTTGGCCGGACTCCTAACGATCAACATACTGGCGCCGGAATCCCGACCGCCGGCATACCGACATCTTTTCTCCCTCTTGGGGGTCCATGAGCGCCCTGGAGAAAGTATAGATAGCATGGCGAGCCACCGTGCGTGCAGCGTGGCGAGCCCACAAGGGGCTCATTTGCGCTTGCCCGGGTGTAGCAGGGTATGCTGGCGGCCGGGCTCCCGTCGACCAGCATACCGGCGCCGGAATCCCGACCGCCGGCATACCGACAGCTGGGCAAGCGCAAATGAGCCCCTTGCGGGCTCGCCATGCTGCGGGCACGGTGGCTCGCCACGCTATCTATACTTTGACTGAGACAGGGCTGACAGGGAGATAGTGGGTGACAGGTATAGAGTGACTAAGGCAGAGGTGCAGAAAGATGGCGGCCGCAGTGTGCGACCCTGTCCCAGTGGTTTCCCTCCCTGGCTCCCCACTCACCTCACCCTGTGATCCAGGCTCTCTCTTTGAGCAGTGCAGCAGGTGTGCGAGCACACCTCGGGAGGACATGAGAAGGCAGCAGCAGCACCCTCCACATATGGTACTCTCCGCGATGTAACGGTCAGGCCGGCCCTGTATATACACTCACATAGTAAAAGACAAACATATAGCAAAACATACATACACACATATGACAAAACACACAAACAGCTAAACACACATAGCAAAAATAAGATTTTACTCACCGGTAAATCTATTTCTCGTAGTCCGTAGTGGATGCTGGGGACTCCGTAAGGACCATAGGGAATAGACTGGCTCCGCAGGAGATAGGGCACTCTAGAAAAGAATTAGGTCTACTGGTGTTCACTGGCTCCTCCCCCTATGTCCATCCTCCAGACCTCAGTTAAGGAAACTGTGCCCGGACAAGCTAACATTACAAGGAAAGGATTTTGGAATCCAGGGTAAGACTCATACCAGCTACACCAATCACACCGTATAACTTGTGATAACCAAACCCAGTTAACAGTATGAACAATACAAAACATCAGATAACCTGATGTAACATAACATAACCCTTTGTTAAGCAATAACTATATACAGTATTGCAGAAGAAGTCCGCACTTGGGACGGGCGCCCAGCATCCACTACGGACTACGAGAAATAGATTCTTATTTTCTCTAATGTTCTAAGTGGATGCTGGGGACTCCGTAAGGACCATGTGGATTATACCAAAGCACCCAAACGGGCAGGAGAGTGCGGATGACTCTGCAGCACCGAATGAGCAAACTCAAGGTCTTCCTCAGCTAGGGTATCAAACCTGTAGAACTTTGCAAATGTGTTTGATCCCGACCAAGTAGCTGCTCGGTAAAGTTGTAATGCCAAGACCCCTCGGGCAGCTGCCCAAGAAGAAGCCCACCTTACTTGTGGAATGGGCCTTTACTGATTTCGGAGGCGGCAATCCAGCCGCAGAATGAGCCTGCTGAATCGTGTTACAGATCCAGCGAGCAATAGTCTGCTTTGAAGCAGGAGCACCCAACTTATTGGATGCATACAGGATAAACAGCGACTCCATTTTCCTGACCTTGGCCGTTCTGGTCACATAAATCTTCAAAGCCCGCACTACATCTAGTAACTCGGAATCCTCCAAGTCCCCTGTAGCCACAGGCACCACAATAGGTTGGTTCATATGAAATGATGACACCACCTTGGGCAGAAATTGTGGACGGGTCCGCAATTCTGCCCTGTCCATATGAAAAACCAGATAGGGGCTTTTATGTGACAAAGCCGCCAATTCCGACACATGCCTGGCTGAGGCCAGAGCCAGCAGCATAACCACCTTCCACGTGAGATATTTTAACTCCACAGTTTTTAGTGGTTCAAACCAGTGTGATTTTAGGAAACCCAACACCACGTTAAGATCCCAAGGTGCCACTGGAGGCACAAACGGGGGCTGTATATGCAGCACTCCCTTCACAAAGGTCTGAACTTCAGGAAGAGCTGCCAGTTATTTTTGAAAGAAAATGGATAGGGCCGAAATCTGGACCTTAATGGATCCCAATTTTAGGCCCAAAGACACTCCCGATTGTAGGAAATGAAGGAACCGGCCCAGCTGGAATTCCTCTGTAGGAGCCCTCCGGGCTTCACACCAAGCAACATATTTTCGCCATATACGGTGATAATGCTTAGACGTTACATCCTTCCGAGCCTTTATAAGCGTAGGAATAACCTCATCCGGAATCCCCTTTTCTGCTAGGATCCGGCGTTCAACCGCCATGCCGTCAAACGCAGCCGCGGTAAGTCTTGGAACAGACAGGGCCCCTGTTGTAACAGATCCTGTCTTAAGGGCAGAGACCATGGGTCCTCTGTGAGCATTTCTTGCAGATCCGGATACCAAACCCTTCTTGGCCAATCCGGAACAATGAGAATTGTTCTCACTCCTCTTCTTCTTATGATTCTCAGTACCTTGGGTATGAGAGGAAGAGGGGGAAACACATAAACCGACTGGAACACAAACAGTGTCACTAGTGCGTCCACAGCTATCGCCTGAGGGTCCCTTGACCTGGCGCAATACCGCTGTAACTTTTTGTTTAGACGGGACGCCATCATGTCCACTTGTGGCAGTTCCCACCGGTCTGTGACCTGTGTGAAGACTTCTGGATGAAGTACCCATTCTCCCGGGTGGAGGTCGTGTCTGCTGAGGAAGTCTGCTTCCCAGTTGTCCACTCCCGGGATAAACACTGCTGACAGTGCTCTTACATGATTCTCCTCCCAACGAAGAATCCTGGTGGCTTCTGTCATCGCCACCCTGCTCCTTGTGCCGCCTTGACGGTTTACATGAGCCACTGCGGTGATGTCTGATTGAATCAGCACCGATTTGTCTCGAAGCAGGTTTACTGCCTGACTTAGGGCGTTGTATATGGCCCTTATTTCTAGGATGTTTATGTGCAGACAAGTCTACTGACTTGACCACAGGCCTTGGAAATTTCTTCCCTGCGTGACTGCTCCCCACCCTCGGAGGCTCGCATCCGTGGACACAAGGACCCAGTCCTGAATGCCGAATCTTCGGCCCTCGAGAAGGTGAGCACTCTGCAGCCACCACAGCAGAGACACCCTTGCCCTGGGGGATATCATCTGTAGATGTGATCATCTGTAGATGTGATCCGGACCACTTGTTCAACAGATCCCATTGAAAGGTCCTCGCATGGAACCTGCCGAAGGGAATGGCCTCGTATGATGCCACCATCTTTCCCAGGACTCGCGTGCATTGATGCACTGACACCTGTCTTTGTTTTAATAAGTCTCTGACTAAGGTCATGAGCTCATGAGCCTTCTCAGTCGGGAGATAAACCCTCTTCTGGTCTGTGTCCAGAATCATGCCCAGGAAGGGCAGACGAGTCGTAGGGATCAACTGCGACTTTGGGATATTCAGAACCCAGCCGTGTTGCTGTAACACCTCCTGAGAGCGTTCTACACTGATCAGCAACTGTTCCCTGGACCTCGCCTTTATAAGGAGATCGTCCAAGTACGGGATAATTGTGATTCCTTGCTTTCGCAGGATCACCATCATTTCTGCCATTACCTTGGTAAATATTCTCGGTGCCATGGAGAGACCAAACGGCAACGTCTGGAATTGGTAGTGACAATCCTGTACCACCAACCTGAGGTATTCCTGATGAGGTGGATAAATCGGGACATGCAGGTAAGCATCCTTTATGTCCAGCGACACCATAAAATCCCCTTCTTCCAGGCTCGCAATGACTGCTCTCAGCGATTCCATCTTGAACTTGAACCTTTTCAGGTAAACGTTCAGGGATTTTAAGTTCAAAATGGGCCTGACCAAACCGTCCGGTTTCGGTACCACAAACATTGTGGAATAATACCCTCTCCCCCGTTGAAGGGGGGGGGGGGGAATCCACCACCACCTGCTGGAGATACAATTTGTGAATCGCAGTTACCACCAACTCCCTTTCTATGGGGGACGTTGGCAGAGCCGATTTGAGGAAGCGGCGAGGGGGTATCTCTTCAAATTCCAGCCTGTACCCCTGGGATACTATCTGTATAACCCAGGGATCCGCCTGTGAGCGAACCCACTGGTGGCTGAAATTTCGGAGACGCGCCCCCACCGACCCTGGCTCCACCTGTGGAGCCCCAGCGTCATGCGGTGGACTTAGTTGAAGCCGGGGAGGACTTCTGTTCCTGGGAACTAGCTGTGTTATGCAGCTTCCTTCCTCTACCCTTGCCTCTGGCAAGAAAGGACGCACCTCGGACTTTCTTACCCTTCTGTGAACGAAAGGACTGCATTTGATAATACGGTGCTTTCTTAGGTTGTGATGGAATAAATGGTAGAAAATTTGACTTTCCAGCCGTAGCTGTGGCCACTAGGTCCGACAGACCTTCCCCAAATAATTCCACACCCTTGTAAGGCAAAACCTCCATGTGCCGCTTAGAGTCGGCATCACCTGTCCATTGTCGAGTCAACAGGCCCCTTCTGGCTGAAATCGACATAGCATTTATCCTAGAGCTCAGCATGGCAATGTCCCTCTGAGCATCCCTCATATACAGGATAGAGATGAGCGGGTTCGGTTTCTTTGAATCCGAACCCGCACGAACTTCACTTTTTTTTTCACGGGTCCGAGCGACTCGGATCTTCCCGCCTTGCTCGGTTAACCCGAGCGCGCCCGAACGTCATCATGACGCTGTCGGATTCTCGCGAGACTCGGATTCTATATAAGGAGCCGCGCGTCGCCGCCATTTTCACACGTGCATTGAGATTGATAGGGAGAGGACGTGGCTGGCGTCCTCTCCATTAGAATAGATTAGAAGAGAGAGAGAGAGAGAGAGATTGTGCAGACAGAGTTTACCACAGTGACCAGTGCAGTTGTTGTTAAGTTAACTTTTATTTAATATATCCGTTCTCTGCTATATCCGTTCTCTGCCTGAAAAAAACGATACACAGCAGTCACACAGTGTGACTCAGTCTGTGTGCACTCAGCTCAGCCCAGTGTGCTGCACATCAATGTATAAAAGCTTATAATAATTGTGGGGGAGACTGGGGAGCACTGCAGGTTGTTATAGCAGGAGCCAGGAGTACATAATATTATATTAATTTAAAATTAAACAGTGCACACTTTTGCTGCAGGAGTGCCACTGCCAGTGTGACTAGTGGTGACCAGTGCCTGACCACCAGTATAGTAGTATATTGTTGTATACTATCTCTTTATCAACCAGTCTATATTAGCAGCAGACACAGTACAGTGCGGTAGTTCACGGCTGTGGCTACCTCTGTGTCGGCAGTCGGCACTCGGCAGGCAGTCCGTCCATCCATAATTGTATAATTATATACCACCTAACCGTGGTATTTTTTTTTCTTTCTTTATACCGTCGTCATAGTCATACTAGTTGTTACGAGTATACTACTATCTCTTTATCAACCAGTGTACAGTGCGGTAGTTCACGGCTGTGGCTACCTCTGTGTCGGCAGTCGGCAGGCAGTCCGTCCATCCATAATTGTATTATAATATATACCACCTAACCGTGGTTTTTTTTTCATTCTTTATACCGTCATAGTGTCATACTAGTTGTTACGAGTATACTACTATCTCTTTATCAACCAGTGTACAGTGCGGTAGTTCACGGCTGTGGCTACCTCTGTGTCGGCAGTCGGCAGGCAGTCCGTCCATCCATAATTGTATTATAATATATACCACCTAACCGTGGTTTTTTTTTCATTCTTTATACCGTCATAGTCAGTCATACTAGTTGTTACGAGTATACTACTATCTCTTTATCAACCAGTGTACAGTGCGGTAGTTCACGGCTGTGGCTACCTCTGTGTCGGCACTCGGCAGGCAGTCCGTCCATCCATAATTGTATTATAATATATACCACCTAACCGTGTTTTTTTTTTCATTCTTTATACCGTCATAGTGTCATACTAGTTGTTACGAGTATACTACTATCTCTTTATCAACCAGTGTACAGTGCGGTAGTTCACGGCTGTGGCTACCTCTGTGTCGGAACTCGGCAGGCAGTCCGTCCATCCATAATTGTATTATTATAATATATACCACCTAACCGTGGTTTTTTTTTCATTCTTTATACCGTCATAGTGTCATACTAGTTGTTACGAGTATACTACTATCTCTTTATCAACCAGTGTACAGTGCGGTAGTTCACGGCTGTGGCTACCTCTGTGTCGGCAGTCGGCAGGCAGTCCGTCCATCCATAATTGTATTATAATATATACCACCTAACCGTGGTTTTTTTTTCATTCTTTATACCGTCATAGTGTCATACTAGTTGTTACGAGTATACTACTATCTCTTTATCAACCAGTGTACAGTGCGGTAGTTCACGGCTGTGGCTACCTCTGTGTCGGCAGTCGGCAGGCAGTCCGTCCAACCATAATTGTATTATAATATATACCACCTAACCGTGTTTTTTTTTTCATTCTTTATACCGTCGTCATACTAGTTGTTACGAGTATACTACTATCTCTTTATCAACCAGTGTACAGTGCGGTAGTTCACGGCTGTGGCTACCTCTGTGTCGGCACTCGGCAGGCAGTCCGTCCATCCATAATTGTATTATATACCACCTAACCGTGGTTTTTTTATACCACCTAACCGTGGCAGTCCGTCCATAATTGTATACTAGTATCCAATCCATCCATCTCCATTGTTTACCTGAGGTGCCTTTTAGTTCTGCCTATAAAATATGGAGAACAAAAAAGTTGAGGTTCCAAAATTAGGGAAAGATCAAGATCCACTTCCACCTCGTGCTGAAGCTGCTGCCACTAGTCATGGCCGAGACGATGAAATGCCAGCAACGTCGTCTGCCAAGGCCGATGCCCAATGTCATAGTACAGAGCATGTCAAATCCAAAACACCAAATATCAGAAAAAAAAGGACTCCAAAACCTAAAATAAAATTGTCGGAGGAGAAGCGTAAACTTGCCAATATGCCATTTACCACACGGAGTGGCAAGGAACGGCTGAGGCCCTGGCCTATGTTCATGGCTAGTGGTTCAGCTTCACATGAGGATGGAAGCACTCAGCCTCTCGCTAGAAAACTGAAAAGACTCAAGCTGGCAAAAGCACCGCAAAGAACTGTGCGTTCTTTGAAATCCCAAATCCACAAGGAGAGTCCAATTGTGTCGTTTGCGATGCCTGACCTTCCCAACACTGGACGTGAAGAGCATGCGCCTTCCACTATTTGCATGCCCCCTGCAAGTGCTGGAAGGAGCACCCGCAGTCCAGTTCCTGATAGTCAGATTGAAGATGTCAGTGTTGAAGTACACCAGGATGAGGAGGATATGGGTGTTGCTGGCGCTGGGGAGGAAATTGACCAGGAGGATTCTGATGGTGAGGTGGTTTGTTTAAGTCAGGCACCCGGGGAGACACCTGTTGTCCATGGGAGGAATATGGCCGTTGACATGCCAGGTGAAAATACCAAAAAAATCAGCTCTTCGGTGTGGAGGTATTTCACCAGAAATGCGGACAACAGGTGTCAAGCCGTGTGTTCCCTTTGTCAAGCTGTAATAAGTAGGGGTAAGGACGTTAACCACCTCGGAACATCCTCCCTTATACGTCACCTGCAGCGCATTCATAATAAGTCAGTGACAAGTTCAAAAACTTTGGGTGACAGCGGAAGCAGTCCACTGACCAGTAAATCCCTTCCTCTTGTAACCAAGCTCACGCAAACCACCCCACCAACTCCCTCAGTGTCAATTTCCTCCTTCCCCAGGAATGCCAATAGTCCTGCAGGCCATGTCACTGGCAAGTCTGACGAGTCCTCTCCTGCCTGGGATTCCTCCGATGCATCCTTGCGTGTAACGCCTACTGCTGCTGGCGCTGCTGTTGTTGCCGCTGGGAGTCGATGGTCATCCCAGAGGGGAAGTCGTAAGCCCACTTGTACTACTTCCAGTAAGCAATTGACTGTTCAACAGTCCTTTGCGAGGAAGATGAAATATCACAGCAGTCATCCTACTGCAAAGCGGATAACTGAGGCCTTGGCATCCTGGGTGGTGAGAAACGTGGTTCCGGTATCCATCATTACTGCAGAGCCAACTAGAGACTTGTTGGAGGTACTGTGTCCCCGGTACCAAATACCATCTAGGTTCCATTTCTCTAGGCAGGCGATACCGAAAATGTACACAGACCTCAGAAAAAGAGTCACCAGTGTCCTAAAAAATGCAGCTGTACCCAATGTCCACTTAACCACGGACATGTGGACAAGTGGAGCAGGGCAGGGTCAGGACTATATGACTGTGACAGCCCACTGGGTAGATGTATGGACTCCCGCCGCAAGAACAGCAGCGGCGGCACCAGTAGCAGCATCTCGCAAACGCCAACTCTTTCCTAGGCAGGCTACGCTTTGTATCACCGCTTTCCAGAATACGCACACAGCTGAAAACCTCTTACGGCAACTGAGGAAGATCATCGCGGAATGGCTTACCCCAATTGGACTCTCCTGTGGATTTGTGGCATCGGACAACGCCAGCAATATTGTGTGTGCATTAAATCTGGGCCAATTCCAGCACGTCCCATGTTTTGCACATACCTTGAATTTGGTGGTGCAGAATTTTTTTAAAAACGACAGGGGCGTGCAAGAGATGCTGTCGGTGGCCAGAAGAATTGCGGGACACTTTCGGCGTACAGGCACCACGTACAGAAAACTGGAGCACCACCAAAAACTACTGAACCTGCCCTGCCATCATCTGAAGCAAGAAGTGGTAACGAGGTGGAATTCAACCCTCTATATGCTTCAGAGGTTGGAGGAGCAGCAAAAGGCCATTCAAGCCTATACAATTGAGCACGATATAGTAGGTGGAATGCACCTGTCTCAAGTGCAGTGGAGAATGATTTCAACGTTGTGCAAGGTTCTGATGCCCTTTGAACTTGCCACACGTGAAGTCAGTTCAGACACTGCCAGCCTGAGTCAGGTCATTCCCCTCATCAGGCTTTTGCAGAAGAAGCTGGAGGCATTGAAGGAGGAGCTAACACGGAGCGATTCCGCTAGGCATGTGGGACTTGTGGATGCAGCCCTTAATTCGCTTAACAAGGATTCACGGGTGGTCAATCTGTTGAAATCAGAGCACTACATTTTGGCCACCGTGCTCGATCCTAGATTTAAAGCCTACCTTGGATCTCTCTTTCCGGCAGACACAGGTCTGCTGGGGTTGAAAGACCTGCTGGTGACAAAATTGTCAAGTCAAGCGGAACGCGACCTGTCAACATCTCCTCCTTCACATTCTCCCGCAACTGGGGGTGCGAGGAAAAGGCTCAGAATTCCGAGCCCACCCGCTGGCGGTGATGCAGGGCAGTCTGGAGCGACTGCTGATGCTGACATCTGGTCCGGACTGAAGGACCTGACAACGATTACGGACATGTCGTCTACTGTCACTGCATATGATTCTCTCAACATTGATAGAATGGTGGAGGATTATATGAGTGACCGCATCCAAGTAGGCACGTCACACAGTCCGTACTTATACTGGCAGGAAAAAGAGGCAATTTGGAGGCCCTTGCACAAACTGGCTTTATTCTACCTAAGTTGCCCTCCCACAAGTGTGTACTCCGAAAGAGTGTTTAGTGCCGCCGCTCACCTTGTCAGCAATCGGCGTACGAGGTTACATCCAGAAAATGTGGAGAAGATGATGTTCATTAAAATGAATTATAATCAATTCCTCCGCGGAGACATTGACCAGCAGCAATTGCCTCCACAAAGTACACAGGGAGCTGAGATGGTGGATTCCAGTGGGGACGAATTGATAATCTGTGAGGAGGGGGATGTACACGGTGATATATCGGAGGGTGAAGATGAGGTGGACATCTTGCCTCTGTAGAGCCAGTTTGTGCAAGGAGAGATTAATTGCTTCTTTTTTGGGGGGGGTCCAAACCAACCCGTCATATCAGTCACAGTCGTGTGGCAGACCCTGTCACTGAAATGATGGGTTGGTTAAAGTGTGCATGTCCTGTTTTGTTTATACAACATAAGGGTGGGTGGGAGGGCCCAAGGATAATTCCATCTTGCACCTCTTTTTTCTTTTCTTTTTCTTTGCATCATGTGCTGATTGGGGAGGGTTTTTTGGAAGGGACATCCTGCGTGACACTGCAGTGCCACTCCTAGATGGGCCCGGTGTTTGTGTCGGCCACTAGGGTCGCTAATCTTACTCACACAGCTACCTCATTGCGCCTCTTTTTTTCTTTGCGTCATGTGCTGTTTGGGGAGGGTTTTTTGGAAGGGACATCCTGCGTGACACTGCAGTGCCACTCCTAGATGTGCCCGGTGTTTGTGTCGGCCACTAGGGTCGCTAATCTTACTCACACAGTCAGCTACCTCATTGCGCCTCTTTTTTTCTTTGCGTCATGTGCTGTTTGGGGAGGGTTTTTTGGAAGGGCCATCCTGCGTGACACTGCAGTGCCACTCCTAGATGGGCCCGGTGTTTGTGTCGGCCACTAGGGTCGCTAATCTTACTCACACAGCTACCTCATTGCGCCTCTTTTTTTCTTTGCGTCATGTGCTGTTTGGGGAGGGTTTTTTGGAAGGGACATCCTGCGTGACACTGCAGTGCCACTCCTAGATGGGCCCGGTGTTTGTGTCGGCCACTAGGGTCGCTTATCTTACTCACACAGCGACCTCGGTGCAAATTTTAGGACTAAAAATAATATTGTGAGGTGTGAGGTATTCAGAATAGACTGAAAATGAGTGTAAATTATGGTTTTTGAGGTTAATAATACTTTGGGATCAAAATGACCCCCAAATTCTATGATTTAAGCTGTTTTTTAGTGTTTTTGGAAAAAAACACCCGAATCCAAAACACACCCGAATCCGACAAAAAAAATTCGGTGAGGTTTTGCCAAAACGCGTTCGAACCCAAAACACGGCCGCGGAACCGAACCCAAAACCAAAACACAAAACCCGAAAAATTTCAGGCGCTCATCTCTAATACAGGACAGTGTCTTTTATATGCCCCAGTGTCAGTAATATAGTATCCTTGTCCAGGGTTTCCATCTCTTCAGATAACATATCTGCCCATGCTGCTACAGCACTACACATCCATGCCGACGCAATGGCCGGTCTAAGCACGGTACCCGAATGTGTGTATATGGACCTTAGGATAGCTTCCTGCTTTCTATCTGCAGGATCTTTTAAGACTGCCGTATCCTGTGACGGTAGGGCCACCTGTTTAGACAAGCGTGTCGACGCTTTGTCTACCCTCGGGGCGGATTCCCAGCGTAACCTGTCCGATGGCGGGAAGGGGTACGCCATTAGCATCCTTTTGGGGATCAGCAGTTTCTTATCTGGTGATTCCCACGATTTCTCACATAACTCATTTAATTCATGAGACGGGGGAAAGGTCACCACTTGTCTCTTTTCCCCAAACATATTATCTCTCTTCTCAGGGACAGGGCTTTCCTCAGAGATGTGTAACACCTCCTTCATAGCTATAATCATATATCTTATAGCTTTGGCCATTTTAGGTTGTAATCTGGCCTCCTCATCATCGACGCTAGAGTCAGACTCCGTGTCGATATCTGTGTCAACAACCTGGGATAGTGGACGCTTTTGAGACCCTGACGGCCCCTGCGTAGCAAGATCAGACTGTCCCAAGGCTTCTGCTTTATCTAGCCTTTTATGCAAGGAATTAACATTCTCATTTAAAACCTTCCACATATCCATCGAATCCGGTGTCGGCACCGGCTGCGGCGACACCACACTCATTTCCTCCCGCTCCGCCTCCGCATAGCCTTCCTCGTCAAACATGTCGACACACGCGTACCGACACACCATACACACAGAGGAAGCTCTTTTGAAGACAATTCCCCCACCAGGCCCCTCGGAGAGACAGAGAGAGAGTTTGCCAGCACACACCCCAGCGCTATATGACCCAGGAAAAAACACAGTAACTCAGTGTTTACCCAGTAGCTGCTGTATTATCTGTTTTGCGCCTAAATTTATGTGCCCCCCCCTCTTTTTTCACCCCTCTACCGTGATTCTGCAGGGGAGAGTCTGGGGAGCTTCCTTCCAGCGGAGCTGTGAAGAGAAAATTACGCTGGTGAGTGCTGAGGAAGAAGCCCCGCCCCCTTCTTGGCGGCTTTCTGTCCCGCGATTTTGTGTGAAAAAAATGGCGGGGGCTCATGCAGACATACAGTGCCTACCTGTATGTCTGCTTACTTTTGCCAAAGGTACCTTATTGCTGCCCAGGGCGCCCCCCCCCCTGCGCCCTGCACCCTACAGTGACCGGAGTGTGTGGTGTGCTGTGGGAGCAATGGCGCACAGCTGCAGTGCTGTGCGCTACCTTGTTTGAAGACTGAAGTCTTCTGCCGCCGATTTCTTCATCTACGCCGTGCTTCTTGCTTCTGGCTCTGCGACGGGGATGTCGGCGTGGCTCTGGGTTCGGACCGCCAATGGTTAGTACCTGTGTTCGATCCCTCTGGAGCTAATGGTGTCCAGTAGCCTAAGAAGCGCAACATATCCCGCAGTTGGTAAGGTTTGCTTCTCTCCCCTCAGTCCCACGTAGCAGAAAGTCTGTTGCCAGCAGAAGCTCTCTGAAAATAAAAAACCTAACAAAATACTTTTCTTTCTCAGCAAGCTCTGGAGAGCTCACTAAAGGTGCACCCTTCTCGTTCGGGCACAGATTCTAACTGAGGTCTGGAGGAGGGACATAGAGGGAGGAGCCAGTGCACACCAGTAGACCTAATTCTTTTCTAGAGTGCCCTATCTCCTGCGGAGCCCGTCTATTCCCCATGGTCCTTACGAAGTCCCCAGATCCACTTAGGACGTTAGAGAAAATGGATTTTAATACCTACCGGTAAATCCTTTTCTCATAGTCCGTAGAGGATGCTGGGAACTCCAAAAGGACCATGGGGTATAGACGGGATCCGCAGGAGACATGGGCACTTTAAGACTTCAAATGGGTGTGAACTGGCTCCTCCCTCTATGCTCCTCCTCCAGACCTCAGTTATAGGAACTGTGCCCAGGGAGACGGACATTTTGAGGAAACGGATTTTTGTTAACTAAGGGTGAGATACATACCAGCTCACACCACAACACAACGTACAACATGGCTTTTAACCAAATACCAGTTAACGGAATGAACCAAAATCAGCAACAGGCTGATCACAACTGAAACACAACTTTTGTGTAACATAAGCAATAACTATAGCAAGAACTGCAGATAGTGGAGGTCATTCCGAGTTGTACGCTCGCAAGCTGCTTTTAGCAGCATTGCACACGCTAAGCCGCCGCCTACTGGGAGTGAATCTTAGCTTCTTAGAATTGCGAACGACGGATTCGCAATATTACGATTAGCACACTTCTTAGCAGTTTCTGAGTAGCTCGAGACTTACTCTGCCATTGCGATCAGTTCAGTCAGTATCGTACCTGTTTGACGTCACAAATACGCCCAGCGTTCGCCCAGGCACTCCCCCGTTTCTCCAGCCACTCCCGCGTTTTTCAAAAATACGTCAGCGTTTTTTCACACACACCCATAAAACGCTCAGTTTCCGCCCAGTAACACCCACTTCCTGTCAATCACACTCCGATCATCAGAACGAAGAAAAATCCTCGTAATGCCGTGAGTAAAATACCTAACTGCATAGCAAAATTACTTGGCGCAGTCGCACTGCGGACATTGCGCATGCGCGTTAGCGACTGATCGCTCCGTTGCGGAAAAACAACAACGAGCGATCAACTCGGAATGACCCCCAGAGTCCGCACTGGGACGGGCGCCCAGCATGCTCTATGGACTAAGAGAAAAGGATTTACCGGTAGGTATTAAAATCCTATTTTCTCCTATGTCCTAGAGGATGCTGGGGACTCCAAAAGGACCATGGGGATTATACCAAAGCTCCAGAACGGGCGGGAGAGTGCGGATGACTCTGCAGCACCGATTGAGCAAACACGAGGTCCTCATCAGCCAGGGTATCAAACTTGTAGAATTTTGCAAAAGTGTTTGAACCCGACCAAGTAGCTACTCGGCAAAGCTATAACGCCGAGACCCCTCGGGCAGCCGCCCAAGATGAGCCCACCTTTCTGGTATGATTTGGGATGGTCAGCGCGCTCTGGGGGGGATATAAGGGAAAAATGGGAATATAGGGTATTGCGGGATGGGAGTGGTACTTGGATAAGTGATTGTGTTGACTGTTTGCGTCTAATTGTAGGTTTTGCACCAATGATCAATCTGATATGGTTTCTATCTGAACTCTTTATTTGTAAATTAGATATGATTAGGTCAGCATCCTAATTTCAATATTGTGTTTGGTCCTTGTCCCACAGTTCCTTCACCACTGTCAGGTGTGTCCTGCAGACTACCCGTTGCAAGGTATACCTTCCTATTGGTATACCGATTGGACCCCAGCTCAGGTAAATGTCAGGTGTACCCTGTGGGTCACCTTTACCATAGGTGTGGTGGATGCCTATGTGCCCTCTGAACTGCGTCCTATTTGAATGTTTGGGGTATGACTAGTGCGGCGTCCCGCCTGTCAGTCCCCTCTCATGTGCGGCTCTGGGTTGTGTGGTCATAGGCTGTGTGTCTTACACTTACCGCCGGGGGCAGGTAACTACCTGCCGCCGGTGACCGCGTCTCTTCCTTCCACAACCTCAGGCCTGGTCCTCTGTGTCCGCGTCCTCCGTCTCCTTCAGTCTGCCGCGTCTTCCTTCTCCTTCAGTCCGCGCGCTTCTCCTGCAGCAGCCAGTCTCCTCCGTTCCCGGGTCCCGTTCTGCCACTTCCTGGTTCGCGCACCATTACCATTTACAGCTTCCCTTCTCCGGCTGGAGAAGGTGACACAGCGGCATTCACCACAGACAGCGCGCTCACGTGACATCGCACGTGACGCGCGAACCAGGAAGTGGCAGAACGGGACCCGGGAACGGAGGAGACCGGCTGCTGCAGGAGAAGCGCGCGGACTGAAGGAGAAGGAAGACGCAGCGGACTGAAGGAGACGGAGGACGCGGACACAGAGGACCAGGCCTGAGGTTGTGGAAGGAAGAGACGCGGTCACCGGCGGCAGGTAGTTACCTGCCCCCGGCGGTAAGTGTAAGACACACAGCCTATGACCACACAACCCAGAGCCGCACATGAGAGGGGACTGACAGGCGGGACGCCGCACTAGTCATACCCCAAACATTCAAATAGGACGCAGTTCAGAGGGCACATAGGCATCCACCACACCTATGGTAAAGGTGACCCACAGGGTACACCTGACATTTACCTGAGCTGGGGTCCAATCGGTATACCAATAGGAAGGTATACCTTGCAACGGGTAGTCTGCAGGACACACCTGACAGTGGTGAAGGAACTGTGGGACAAGGACCAAACACAATATTGAAATTAGGATGCTGACCTAATCATATCTAATTTACAAATAAAGAGTTCAGATAGAAACCATATCAGATTGATCATTGGTGCAAAACCTACAATCAGACGCAAACAGTCAACACAATCACTTATCCAAGTACCACTCCCATCCCGCAATACCCTATATTCCCATTTTTCCCTTATATCCCCCCCAGAGCGCGCTGACCATCCCAAATCATACAAGTCAATAGGAGGTGGGACGCCTCCAGGTCCAGCAGCACTCATAGCAGCTTTTTTCCTATTGTGAGCGCAGCCTCCATCCTAATTCACCTTTCTGGTAGAATGGCCCTTCACCGATTTCGGTAACGGCAATCCATCCATAGAATGCGCATGCTGAATCGTATTACATATCCAACGTGCAATAGTCTGTTTAGAAGCAGGAGCCCCAATCTTGTTGGGAGCATACAGGACAAACAGTGGCTCTGTTTTCCTAATACGAGCTATTCTGGCGACATAAATCTTTAAAGCTCTGACTACATCGAGAGAATTTGAATCAGCCAAAGCTTCAGTAGCCACAAGCACCACAATAGGTTGGTTCATGTGAAATGAAGAAACCACCTTTGGTAGAAATTGTTGACGAGTTCGTAATTCCGCTCTATCCACATGGCAGATCAAATAGGGACTCTTGTGAGACAAGGCCACTAATTCTTGCGGATGCCAAGGCCAATAGCATGACCACTTTCCAAGTGAGGAATTTTAACTCAACCTTCTGTAAAGGTTCAAACCAATGTGACATAAGGAACTGCAACACCACGTTAAGGTCCCATGGTGCCACCGGGGGCACAAATGGAGGTTGGATGTGCAGCACACCCTTCACGAAAGTCTGAACTTCCGGAAGGGAGGCCAATTCTTTTTGAAAGGAAATCGATAAGGCCGAAATATGGACTTTAATGGAGCCCAACTTTAGGCCCGCATCCACACTGGCCTGCAAAAAATGTAGAAAACGACCCAGCTAAAATTCTTCCGTAAGAGCCTTCTTGGCTTCACACCAAGACACGTATTTTCTCCAAATACAGTGATAATGCTTCGTCGTTACCTCCTTTCTTGATTTAAGCAGTGTAGGGATGACTTCACCGGGAATACCCTTCCGGGCTAAGATCTGGCGTTCAACCGCCATGCCGTCAAACGCAACCGGCCCTTGCTGTAACAGATCCTCTCTTAGAGGAAGAGGCCAGGGATCTGCTATGAGCAGTTCCTGAAGATCCGGATACCAGGCCCTCCGTGGCCAATCTGGAACAAAGAGTATCGCCTGAACCCCTGTTCTTCTTATGAGGCTTATCACCTTTGGAATGAGTGGTAGTGGAGGAAACACATAGACCGACTGAAACACCCAGGGCGTCACCAGGGCGTCCACCGCACTGGCTTAAGGGTCCCTCGACCTGGAACAATATCTCTGAAGTTTCTTGTTGAGGCGAGACGCCATCATGTCTATTTGAGGAATTCCCCAATGACTTGTCACTTCTGCAAAGACCTCTTGATGAAGACCCCACTCTCCAGATGGAGATCGTGTCTGCTGAGGAAATCTGCTTCCCAGTTGTCCATGCCTCGAATGAAGACCGCCGAGAGAGCGCCTGTATGTTTTTCCGCCCAGCGGAGAACTCTTGTGGCCTCCGCCATCGCTGCTCTGCTTCTTGTTCCGCCTTGGTGGTTTATGTACGCCACTGCTGTTATGTTGTCCAACAGGAGATGTTCCGCTTGTAGAAGGCCGTTGTAGATGGCTCTTAATTCCAGAATGTTTATGTGCAGACAAGCTTCCTGGCTTGACCATTTTTCATGGAAAATTTCCCTCTGTGTGACCGCTCCCCAGCCTCGGAGACTTGCATCCGTGGTCACCAGGATCCAATCCTGGATCCCGAACCTGCGTCCCCCTAGGAGGTGAGAACTTTGGAGCCACCACAGGAGAGAAACTCTGGTCCTGGAAGATAGGCTTGTTTTCCAGTGCATGTGCAGGTGAGACCCGGACCACTTGTCCAACAGGTTCCACTGAAGCACCCTGGCATGGAACCTGCCAAACGGAATGGCCTCGTAGGCCGCCACCATCTTCCCCAGCACCTGAGTACATTGATGAATCGACACTCTTGCCGGTTTCAGAATCCCTTTGACCATGTTCTGGATTTCCAGAGCTTTTTCCACCGGGAGAAAAACTCTCTGCAGGTCCGTGTCCAGAATCATGCCCAAGAATGACAGCCGTGTTGTCAGAACCAACTGTGACTTTGGCAAATTCAGGAGCCAACCATGTTGTTGCAGCACTGTCAGGGAGAGCGCAACATTTCTTAGTAACTGCTCCTTTGATCTCGCCTTTATCAGGAGATCGTCCAAGTACGGGATAATTGTGACACCGTGCTTTCGCAGGAGCACCATCATTTCCGCCATTACTTTAGTGAAAATCCTCGGAGCCATGGAAAGCCCAAACGGCAACGTCTGAAATTGGTAATGACAATCCTGAACAGCAAACCTCAGGTAAGATTGATGTGGAGGATATATGTGGACATGTAGGTTAACATCGACTGACACCATAAAATCCCCCCTTCCAGACTGGATATCACTGCTCGGAGAGATTCCATTTTGAATTTGAATCTTTCAAATACAGATTGAGGGATTTTAAGTTCAGAATCGGTCTGACCGAGCCATCCGGCTTTGGGACCACGAACAGGCGTGAATAAAACCCTTCTCCCCGTTGTGACGGGGGTACCGCGACAATGACTTGTTGTTGACATAGCTTTTGTATTGCAGCGCACACTACTTCCCTTTCCAGAAGAGAAGCTGGCAAGACCGATTTGAAAAATCGGTGAGGGGGCACGTCTTGAAACTCCAGTTTGTACCCTTGGGTCACAATTTCCAGCACCCAAGGATCCATGCCTGAGTGAGCCCAGATCCGACTGAAGAGCTGAAGACGTGCCCCCACTGGTGTGGACTCCCGCAGCGAATCCCCAGCGTCATGCGGTGGACTTGGTAAAAGCCAGGGAGGACTTCTGCTCCTGGGGGCTTGCCACAGCCGGCAATCTTTTTCCCCTTCCCTTACCTCTAGCGGCAAGGAAGGAGGACCCTCATCCTTTTTTGAATTTATTAGACCGAAAGGACTGCATCTGATACTGAGGCGTTTTCTTTTGCTGTGGAGGGACAAAAGGTAGAAAAGATGACTTACCCGCAGTAGCTGTAGATACCAGGTCCGCGAGGCCTTCACTAAACAAAACGCCACCTTTATAGGGCAGAGCCTACATAGCCTTTTTAGAGTCAGCATCACCATTCCATTGATGAGTCCACAACGCTCTCCTAGCTGAGATTGCCATGGCATTGGCCCTTGATCCCAAGAGGCCAATATCTCTTGCAGCCTCCTTTAAATAGACCGCTGCGTCCCTAATATGACCCAGCTTCAAATGCACGCTATCCCTATCCATGGTGTCTATTTCAGATGACAAGGTATCTGCCCACTTTTCAATAGCGCTACTCACCCATGCCGATGCCACGGCCGGCCTGAGCAGCATACCCATAGTGACATAAATAGATTTCAAGGTAGTTTCCTGCTTACGATCCGCAGGATCCTTTAGGGCTGCAGTGTCAGGGGACGGTAGCACCACCTTCTTGGACAACCGTGCTAGAGCTTTGTTGACTCCCACCTTATCCTATCCTCAGAGGGAAAAGTATATGCCATAGAAATTCTCTTGGGAATCAGTAACTTTTTGTCAGGAGTTTCCCAAGCCCTTTCAAAAAGAGAGTGTTCAGTTCATGAGAGGGAGGAAACGTTACCTCAGGTTTCTTTCCCTTATACATACAGACCCTTGTCTCAGGGATATGTAATACGTCCCTTATTGCCACAATCATGTACTGAATGCTCTTAGCCAGTTTAGGATTCAATTTGACATCACTATAGTCGACACTGGAGTCCGAATCCGTGGCGGTATCTGTGTCTGCTATCTGGGTAAACGATCGTTTCTGTGACCCCGAGGGGGTCTGAGTTTGTGACAAAACATCTCCCATTGATTGTCTCCATGCTTGGTTCTGAGACTCAGATTTATCTAATCTTTTATGCAACAAAGCCACACATGCATTTAAGACACTCCAGATATCTACCCAATCAGCAGTCGGCGGTGCGGACAGATTTACTCCCACATTCTGTTCCGCCCCCACACCAGCTTCCTCCTGGGAAGAGCATTCAGCCTCAGACATGTCGACACACACGTACCGACACCCACTAACACACTGGGCTATAGGGGACAGACCCACAGTAAGGTCCTTCAGAGAGAAAGTATGCCAGCTGACGACCAGCGCCTCACCCGGTCTGAAGGAATATACAATGTCCCAGACCTAGCAGCGCTTTTATATATAAATATATACAACACCAAATTTGCTGTGCACCGCCCCTGTTTTTGCACCCTGTTACTTGTGACAGAAGTGAAGGGCCATGACCAGCGTCTCTGCAGCTTGCTGTGAAGAGAAAATGGCGCTGATTAGAGCTGGAGGACGAAGCCCCGCCCCCTAAATGGCGCGCTAGTGTCCCCCTTTTATTTATACTGGCGGGGGTCTGTATACAGTGCCTATGCACTGTATACTGCTGTGCCTGTCCTTAAAAGAGGTTTAATTGCTGCCCAGGGCGCCCCCCCTGCGCCCTGCACCCATGTAGTGCCGCTTGTGTGTGGGAGGAATGGCGTGCAGCGTGACCGCTGCGTGATACCTCCGAAGATCTGAAGTCTTCTGCCGCCTTCACTGAAGTCTTCTTTGCTTCTGTTACTCACCCGGCTTCTTTCTTCAGGCTCTGTGAGGGGGACGGCGGCGCGGCTCCACGATGCAGGGAGCCTGTTGCCAATAGCGCTCCCTGAAAATAATAAACCTAACAAAAGTCTTTTCTAGAGAAACTCTGTAGAGTTCCCCTAGTGTGTGTCCAGTCTCTCTGGGCACAGAATCTAACTGAGGCATAGAGGGAGGAGCCAGTTCACACCCATTTAAAGTCTTAAAGTGCCCATGTCTCCTGCGGATCCCGTCTATACCCCATGGTCCTTTTGGAGTCCTCAGCATCCTCTAGGACATATGAGAGAGAGAGAGAGAGATAAATACTTACCATCTCTCCTCGCTGGCAGTCAGGCTCCTCGTGGTGGCAGATCCCGGGCAGCTGCTGGGAAGAAGGAGGAGGAGGGAGGGGGACAGGAGCCGCTGCAGCGCTATGTAATTGGTAGTAGACCACTGCAGCAGTCCCCTCTCCTTCCGTATTGGCTGGCCGCCGCTGTGAATGCTGGGATGAGGGAAGCGCATCCCAGCATTCACAGCAGCGCCGGGCAGCCAATGCTGAAGGAGAGGGGACTGCTGCAGCGGCACTACTACCAATGGCACACACGTAGTTACGGCGCTGCTGTACATCCCTACACCCGTACACTGCCGCTCTCATACATCCGTACACTGCATCTCTCATACATCCGTACACTGCATCTCTCATACATCCGTACACTGCATCTCTCATACATCCACACACTGACGTTCTCATACATCCGTACACTGACTCTCTCATACATCCGCACGCTGACGCTCTCATGCATCCGCACGCTGACGCTCTCATGCATCCGCACGCTGACGCTCTCATGCATCCGTACACTGCATCTCTCATACATCCACACACTGACGTTCTCATACATCCGCACGCTGACTCTCATACATCCGCACGCTGACTCTCTCATACATCCGCACGCTGACGCTCTCATACATCCGCACGCTGACGCTCTCATACATCCGCACGCTGACGCTCTCATACATCCGCACGCTGACGCTCTCATACATCCGCACGCTGACGCTCTCATACATCCGCACGCTGACGCTCTCATACATCCGCACGCTGACGCTCTTACATTCATACAGCCGCTCACTGACGCTCTCATACATCCGCATACTGACGCTCTCATACGTCCGCACTGACGCTCTCATACGTCCGCACTGACGCTCTCATACGTCCGCACTGACGCTCTCATACGTCCGCACCCTGACGCACTCATACGTCCGCACACTGACGCACTCATACATCCGCATACTGACGCTCTCATACGTCCGCATACTGACGCTCTCATACGTCCGCACTGACGCTCTCATACGTCCGCACTGACGCTCTCATACGTTCGCACTGACGCTCTCATACGTCCGCACTGACGCTCTCATACGTCCGCACCCTGACGCTCTCATACGTCCGCACACTGACGCACTCATACGTCCGCACACTGACGCACTCATACGTCCGCACACTGACGCTCTCATACGTCCGCACACTGACGCTCTCATACGTCCGCACACTGACGCTCTTATACGTCCGCACACTGACGCTCTCATACGTCCGCACACTGACGCTCTCATACGTCCGCACACTGACGCACTCATACGTCCGCACACTGACTCTCTCATACGTCCGCACACTGACGCTCTTATACGTCCGCACACTGACGCTCTCATACGTCCGCACACTGACGCTCTCATACGTCCGCACACTGACGCTCTCATACGTCCGCACACTGACGCTCTCATACATCCGTACGTTGACGCTCTCATACATCCGTACGTTGACGCTCTCATACATCCGTACGTTGACGCTCTCATACATCCGTACGTTGACGCTCTCATACATCCGCACGCTGACGCTCTCAAACAACCGCACGCTGATGCTCTTACATTCATACATCCGCACACTGACGCTCTCATACGTCCGCTCACTGACGCTCTCATACGTCCGCTCACTGACGCTCTCATACGTCCGCTCACTGACGCTCTCATACGTCCGCTCACTGACGCTCTCATACGTCCGCTCGCTGACGCTCTCATACGTCCGCTCACTGACGCTCTCATACGTCCGCTCACTGACGCTCTCATACATCCGCACGCTGACTCTCATACATCCGTACGCTGACTCTCTCATGCATCCGTACACTGCATCTCTCATACATCCGCACGCTGACGCTCTCATACATCCGCACGCTGACTCTCTCATACATCCGCACGCTGACTCTCTCATACATCCGCACGCTGACGCTCTCATACATCCGCACGCTGACGCTCTCATACATCCGCACGCTGACGCTCTCATACATCCGCACGCTGATGCTCTTACATTCATACAGCCGCTCACTGACGCTCTCATACATCCGCATACTGACGCTCTCATACGTCCGCACTGACGCTCTCATACGTCCGCATACTGACGCTCTCATACGTCCGCACTGACGCTCTCATACGTCCGCACCCTGACGCACTCATACGTCCGCACACTGACGCACTCATACATCCGCATACTGACGCTCTCATACGTCCGCATACTGACGCTCTCATACGTCCGCACTGACGCTCTCATACGTCCGCACTGACGCTCTCATACGTCCGCACTGACGCTCTCATACGTCCGCACTGACGCTCTCATACGTCCGCACCCTGACGCTCTCATACGTCCGCACACTGACGCACTCATACGTCCGCACACTGACGCACTCATACGTCCGCACACTGACGCTCTCATACGTCCGCACACTGACGCTCTCATACGTCCGCACACTGACGCTCTTATACGTCCGCACACTGACGCTCTCATACGTCCGCACACTGACGCTCTCATACGTCCGCACACTGACGCACTCATACGTCCGCACACTGACTCTCTCATACGTCCGCACACTGACGCTCTTATACGTCCGCACACTGACGCTCTCATACGTCCGCACACTGACGCTCTCATACGTCCGCACACTGACGCTCTCATACGTCCGCACACTGACGCTCTCATACATCCGTACGTTGACGCTCTCATACATCCGTACGTTGACGCTCTCATACATCCGTACGTTGACGCTCTCATACATCCGTACGTTGACGCTCTCATACATCCGCACGCTGACGCTCTCAAACAACCGCACGCTGATGCTCTTACATTCATACATCCGCACACTGACGCTCTCATACGTCCGCTCACTGACGCTCTCATACGTCCGCTCACTGACGCTCTCATACGTCCGCTCACTGACGCTCTCATACGTCCGCTCACTGACGCTCTCATACGTCCGCTCACTGACGCTCTCATACGTCCGCTCACTGACGCTCTCATACGTCCGCTCACTGACGCTCTCATACATCCGCACGCTGACTCTCATACATCCGCACGCTGACTCTCTCATACATCCGCACGCTGACGCTCTCATACATCCGCACGCTGACGCTCTCATACATCCGCACGCTGACGCTCTCATACATCCGCACGCTGACGCTCTCATACATCCGCACGCTGACGCTCTCATACATCCGCACGCTGACGCTCTCATACATCCGCACGCTGACGCTCTCATACATCCGCACGCTGACGCTCTTACATTCATACAGCCGCTCACTGACGCTCTCATACATCCGCATACTGACGCTCTCATACGTCCGCACTGACGCTCTCATACGTCCGCACTGACGCTCTCATACGTCCGCACTGACGCTCTCATACGTCCGCACCCTGACGCACTCATACGTCCGCACACTGACGCACTCATACGTCCGCACACTGACGCACTCATACGTCCGCACACTGACGCTCTCATACGTCCGCACACTGACGCTCTCATACGTCCGCACACTGACGCTCTTATACGTCCGCACACTGACGCTCTCATACGTCCGCACACTGACGCTCTCATACGTCCGCACACTGACGCACTCATACGTCCGCACACTGACGCTCTCATACGTCCGCACACTGACGCTCTTATACGTCCGCACACTGACGCTCTCATACGTCCGCACACTGACGCTCTCATACGTCCGCACACTGACGCTCTCATACGTCCGCACACTGACGCTCTCATACATCCGTACGTTGACGCTCTCATACATCCGTACGTTGACGCTCTCATACATCCGTACGTTGACGCTCTCATACATCCGTACGTTGACGCTCTCATACATCCGCACGCTGACGCTCTCAAACAACCGCACGCTGATGCTCTTACATTCATACATCCGCACACTGACGCTCTCATACGTCCGCTCACTGACGCTCTCATACGTCCGCTCACTGACGCTCTCATACGTCCGCTCACTGACGCTCTCATACGTCCGCTCACTGACGCTCTCATACGTCCGCTCGCTGACGCTCTCATACGTCCGCTCACTGACGCTCTCATACGTCCGCTCACTGACGCTCTCATACATCCGCACGCTGACTCTCATACATCCGTACGCTGACTCTCTCATGCATCCGTACACTGCATCTCTCATACATCCGCACGCTGACGCTCTCATACATCCGCACGCTGACTCTCTCATACATCCGCACGCTGACTCTCTCATACATCCGCACGCTGACGCTCTCATACATCCGCACGCTGACGCTCTCATACATCCGCACGCTGACGCTCTCATACATCCACACACTGACGCTCTCATACATCCGCACGCTGACTCTCATACATCCGCACGCTGACTCTCATACATCCGCACGCTGACACTCTCATACATCCGCACGCTGACGCTCTCATACATCCGCACGCTGACGCTCTCATACATCCGCACGCTGACGCTCTCATACATCCGCACGCTGACGCTCTCATACATCCGCACGCTGACGCTCTCATACATCCGCACGCTGACGCTCTCATACATCCGCACGCTGACGCTCTTACATTCATACAGCCGCTCACTGACGCTCTCATACATCCGCATACTGACGCTCTCATACGTCCGCACTGACGCTCTCATACGTCCGCACTGACGCTCTCATACGTCCGCACTGACGCTCTCATACGTCCGCACCCTGACGCACTCATACGTCCGCACACTGACGCACTCATACGTCCGCACACTGACGCACTCATACGTCCGCACACTGACGCTCTCATACGTCCGCACACTGACGCACTCATACGTCCGCACACTGACGCTCTCATACGTCCGCACACTGACGCTCTTATACGTCCGCACACTGACGCTCTCATACGTCCGCACACTGACGCTCTCATACGTCCGCACACTGACGCACTCATACGTCCGCACACTGACGCTCTCATACGTCCGCACACTGACGCTCTTATACGTCCGCACACTGACGCTCTCATACGTCCGCACACTGACGCTCTCATACGTCCGCACACTGACGCTCTCATACGTCCGCACACTGACGCTCTCATACATCCGTACGTTGACGCTCTCATACATCCGTACGTTGACGCTCTCATACATCCGTACGTTGACGCTCTCATACATCCGTACGTTGACGCTCTCATACATCCGCATGCTGACGCTCTCAAACAACCGCACGCTGATGCTCTTACATTCATACATCCGCACACTGACGCTCTCATACGTCCGCTCACTGACGCTCTCATACGTCCGCTCACTGACGCTCTCATACGTCCGCTCACTGACGCTCTCATACGTCCGCTCACTGACGCTCTCATACGTCCGCTCACTGACGCTCTCATACGTCCGCTCACTGACGCTCTCATACGTCCGCTCACTGACGCTCTCATACGTCCGCTCACTGACGCTCTCATACGTCCGCACACTGACGCTCTCATACGTCCGCACACTGACGCTCTCATACGTCCGCACACTGACGCTCTCATACGTCCGCACACTGACGCTCTCATACGTCCGCACACTGACGCTCTCATACGTCCGCACACTGACGCTCTCATACGTCCGCACACTGACGCTCTCATACCGCCGCACACTGACGCTCTCATACGTCCGCACACTGACGCTCTCATACGTCCGCACACTGACGCTCTCATACGTCCAAACACTGACGCTCTCATACCGCCGCACACTGACGCTCTCATACCGCCGCACACTGACGCTCTCATACCGCCGCACACTGACGCTCTCATACCGCCGCACACTGACGCTCTCATACCGCCGCACACTGACGCTCTCATACTGCCACTCTCATACGTCCGCACACTGGTGCACTTATACATACGTACTCTGACGCAATCATACATCCGCATATACCTATACCCATATATGCACACAGCCGTACATTTATACACATATTTATATATATATATATATATATATACACACACACACAGCTGTACAAATATACAGTCACACACTTATACACACAGCCACACACTTATACCCATATATGCACACAGCCACACACCTATACACACAGCCACACACCTATACCCATATATACACACAGCCACACACTTATACACATATATACTCACAGCCACACACTTATACACATATATACTCACAGCCACACACTTATACACATATATACCATACTTGCCTACCTGCCCCTCTCCATGAGTGAGAAAATGCTCTGTTCCTGGACTTTCCTGGTAATGTATGATTGCCATCACCTGTGGTGAAACACCTTTCTTATCAATTAACTAGCTCACCACAGGTGATGGCAATCATACATTACCAGGAAAGTCCAGGAACAGAGCATTTTCTCCCTCATGGAGAGGGTCAGGTAGGCAAGTATGATATATACTCACAGTCACACACTTATACACATATATACTCACACCCACACACTTATACACATATATACTCACAGCCACACACTTATACACATATATACTCACAGCCACACACTTATACACATATATACTCACACCCACACACTTATACATACATGTTCACTTATAGATGGTGCCTCCCTTACCTTAACACATGACAATTACATGGCAGCATATCACAATGTCCAGTATTGCAGCTCAGAGCCATTCCTCCCCTCAGTTTCCCACATTGCAGGAAGGCAGCAGTGACCCGTGTAGCCACGCCCCCTGATCGGACTCCTCTGTAGTTTCACTTTCAGCTGTGCTGACACTGACAGTAGTATGCCGTGCTGCTCTGCCTGCCCAGATGGCCCTAGGATTTCCCCATGCCCTAGGGCCAGGACTCTGGAGCATATGACGGGCGCTGACAGTGGGCATGTGTCCTGTGCCTCCTGCCCGGCACTCGCACCATAGTAACCCACCCACACCCAAAATACTGTCATCAGCAGGGGGCAGTACAGGTGGCCGGTGCCCTCCCGACTCTTGGAGCACATTGGTGTCAGGTAGAGGAGGAGCATAGAGCGGGAGATAGGGTCACAGAGGATCCTTAGTAGCTGCTGGTAACCTCCGATTCTCATGCCCCCGCAGGTAGTGGAAGCCAGTCACTGCAGATCCAGCGGGTTATACAGATCAGGCTACCCGCAGGCGAACTGCAGTCTTTGCACCGGGCCCAGCGAGCGCATGAATCACTAGTGCACAGCGCTGCTGGGAGCCCGGCCCGGGATCACTCTGCCGAGGTTGTCACCACTGAGAGGCAGTCGTGATGGGGACAGGCAGGGGCGACTAGCTGCCCGCTCTGTCTTCCTGTCACATGTCCTGTGCTGCTGCTACTGTGTGGCAGCTTCAGGTGCAGCAGTAACAGGGCGGCCGGCCAGGCAGCAATGTACACAGTCACATAGAGTAGAAGAGCACATTTGAATTTGCCGCCCCATCTGGCATTGCGGCACACACATGAATAAATTAAGTGACGTCATCTAAACTGCCTGGCCACGCTCACAGCATAATACGGATGTAATATATTTTTACTGACACGACACCATAACTAAAAAAAGACTCAGACAGCATCCACTCAGTCCCAAAACACCCCCCAATCATTTTGTATAATACATATAGATCTAATTATTTTTATAATCACTAAATAAATTGGCTATGTGAGGAGTGATCAGCCATATTGCTCCACTCAAGTGAAGCTACTCTCTGTACACCCCCTGCTGGCGGCCACTGCGCAGGCGCAACAAATTGAAAAGCCCTATCTTTAAAATGGGGCATATTTTACTTAATTAAAAAAAAACTATAACTTTCTCAAAAACCACAACCCCAAAAGGCACTACACTGGGACATACTCTGTCTAATAAAACAAACCCCAAGTCTTTCTTTGTCCTCTACCCTGAGTTATGCCTTCCCAAAAATCTCCTCATTCACTCTATAGGAAAACGTTGTCAAAAAGCCATACAGGAAGTTGCAGAAAAAAACTGACAGTTGAAACTTTAGGTTACTACCAATTCCTCAGTTTTTATTATTTTGCCCTGAAATTTGGCATGCAGCACCGGGTGACGATTCTACGCGTCCATGCCAAATTTCAGCTCGGTACGTCTAATCACGTTTGAGGTGTAGCCCCTCAAACACCATGCCCCCATCTCTGAAGTTCCCTATGGGAGAATTCCGTTTGTTCGATTCAGCCTTAATATAAGGGCACGACCGTGCCCTTATAATAGTAGTATTATCACACATAGCAATATAGTAGTATTATCACACATAGTAATATAGTAGTATTATCAGACAGCAATATAGTAGTATTATCACACATAGCAATATAGTAGTATTATCACACATAGCAATATAGTAGTATTATCACACATAGTAATATAGTAGTATTATCACACATAGCAATATAGTAGTATTATCACACATAGTAATATAGTAGTATTATCACACATAGCAATATAGTAGTATTATCACACATAGTAATATAGTAGTAATATCACACATAGCAATATAGTAGTATTATCACACATAGTAATATAGTAGTATTATCACACATAGGAATATAGTAGTATTATCACACATAGGAATATAGTAGTATTATCACACATAGGAATATAGTAGTATTATCACACATGGCAATATAGTAGTATTATCACACATAGCAATATAGTAGTATTATTACACATAGTAATATAGTAGTATTATCACACATAGCAATATAGTAGTATTATCACACATAGCAATATAGTAGTATTATCACACATAGCAATATAGTAGTATTACCATCACACATAGTAATATAGTAGTATTATCATCACACATAGTAATATAGTAGTATTATCACACATAGCAATATAGTAGTACTATCACACTAAGTAATATAGTAGTATTATCACACATAGCAATATAGTAGTATTATCACACATAGTAATATAGTAGTATTATCACACATAGTTATATAGTAGTATTATCACACATAGCAATATAGTAGTATTATCACACATAGTAATATAGTAGTATTATCACACAGCAATATAGTAGTATTATCACACATAGCAATATAGTAGTATTATCACACATAGCAATATAGTAGTATTATCATCACACATAGTAATATAGTAGTATTATCATCACACATAGTAATATAGTAGTATTATCACACATAGCAATATAGTAGTATTATCACACATAGCAATATAGTAGTATTATCACACATAGTAATATAGTAGTATTATCACACATAGCAATATAGTAGTATTATCACACATAGCAATATAGTAGTAATATCACACATAGCAATATAGTAGTAATATCACACATAGCAATATAGTAGTAATATCACACATAGCAATATAGTAGTATTATCACACATAGTAATATAGTAGTATTATCACACATAGGAATATAGTAGTATTATCACACATAGGAATATAGTAGTATTATCACACATAGGAATATAGTAGTATTATCACACATGGCAATATAGTAGTATTATCACACATAGCAATATAGTAGTATTATAACACATAGCAATATAGTAGTATTATCACACATAGCAATATAGTAGTATTATCACACATAGCAATATAGTAGTATTATCACACATAGTAATATAGTAGTATTATCACACATAGTAATATAGTAGTATTATCACACATAGTAATATAGTAGTATTATCACACATAGCAATAGAGTAGTATTATCACACATAGGTAATATAGTAGTATTATCACACATAGGTAATATAGTAATATTATCACACATAGTAATATAGTAGTATTATCACACATAGTAATATAGTAGTATAATCACACATAGTAATATAGTAGTATAATCACACATAGCAATATAGTAGTATTATCACACATAGCAATATAGTAGTATTATCACACATAGCAATATAGTAGTATTATCACACATAGCAATATAGTAGTATTATCACACATAGGTAAATTATCAGAAATATACTCTTAATAGGTGCTTACATGCTCATGCTCCAAATACACACACATAGTGAGAAGGAACCACAACTTATAGCCAGGTTGTAGAAGAATAGAACACATTCTGTCGCTACCTCTTTCATTTCCCTCATCTGTCCAAGTTTTCTGGAGAGTTGAGACTTTTCACATCGATACTCAATGGACTTGTGCCGGCGATTGCATCCAGAGAACGGGTTTTCCTTTTCCTATCTCATATCTCACACTACTACACTCATTTGGGGAAAATTAAGTTGAATACGATGAATATTTGATTAATTATATGTTGTGTTTAGAGATTAAACAAAAGGCAGGAATGATGAAGAAAAATCAAATGTACATCTGTATTGCCTCAGAAATTGTGCTTTTATACATATAGCATTTTAGCATCAGTAATTAATATCTCAATTCTCATATAGAGGTAATTCTCCAGACAGTGATGTTTTCTTCTCGACCTTTGTGTTCTATCACCTGACAGAGACTTCGTATCTATCAATAGAGACCCTTGTATTTCGGTACCCAGAACTGAATGACGTTTTATGAGGTTTTTATGTCAGGACATGATAATGAATATCTGATGGACCTTTGCTTTGGACAAACAACATGCCATGATGAACAAGAATGACCTCTTTGCTGACAAGGCCTATTGATGTGAATGGGAGATCCAAGACTCATGGAGCCAGTCTGCCATCTTCAGGAGAAGATCGGCCAATGCAATTAGCTCAACTGACCATCTTTGGCACTTCCGGATATTCACCATCAGCCAAGCCATGTTCCCCATGATATCTAGATGCACACCCCATTGATTAATCAGTTATGAATTATTGTATAATCATGTACTATATATATGTAAGTCTGAATGTCCTGAAGACACAGGTATCATTGATGAAGTCTGTCTTGGGTCACGCTCCTCTGCGCAGAATAATAGGCGTGGCCTCTTATTTGATAATTGTATATGCAGAATATCATCACAACGGAGACTCCCTAATTCTTTTTTGATAAATAGACATTATCAGGAGAGATTGATCCTGGGGACAGCAGAAGCTGCTGCACTTTCTCTTTCCTTCTGCTCTGGTGCTGGTGCTTTCCCTGCTCTCATTGTTCCCAGTCACTGCCCCACGGCACATGGGATAAAAGTAGAAGGGGGATTCAGCCTATATACACCAGAGCTTCTTTATATCTATCAGAGGAAGGATCTCTATCAGAAGAATGGTTATAGCACTGTTTATATAACAGCATATATTATCATTATTACAGGCTGCTACTCTCTCTCCAGCCTCATTCATTCTTCAGATGTTATATTTCTGTAGCGGGTGCTGGAGATACAGAAAGGTGGTTCTCCTGATTTGTGGAGTCATTGCATACAGACGTCATTACTAGTCACTGGTTACTACTCGTTATCTGACTGATTTATATTTATATCAGTCGTCACTCAGTGATTGGCAATAGTATTGTGTAGATACATGTTGGGACAACTTAGCAGGCCTTTGGAATGAAACAGGCAGAAAGCTTGATATTATCTATGTACTAACCTTGGGATAATATAATGTATACCTCGCTCTGTGACAGGGTTTCATATTGTATACCTTGTTACAGGGAATATCCCTTCTCAATAACAATATTGTCACAGAAGTGATACAAATGTGTAGAATTGGATATGCATGCCTTAGAGAACTGTGCTGTGTTACAGGGTTACACATGATATGCTCAGTCACAGGAGAACACCTTTTATTACCAACAATATTGTTTTATTCCATGTGTATATCTTTGTGATGTGGTCAATTATCAATTTATATATGTACTGAATGGGTAACACATGTGATTGAGGATTCTGCTCTGGTACAGGGTTTTACAATGATATACTTGTTATAGGAAAACATTTCCTCTCAATACCAATATTATTACATATGTGCTGAATTGAACATATATGTTTCTTTGTGCCTGTGTGAGCGATCCCACTGTTATACATTATGGCCCTCATTCCGAGTTGATCGCTCGGTATTTTTCATCGCATCGCAGTGAAATTCCGCTTAGTACGCATGCGCAATATTCGCACTGCGACTGCGCCAAGTAATTTTACAATGGAGATAGTATTTTTACTCACGGCTTTTTCATCGCTCCGGCGATCGTAATGTGATTGACAGGAAATGGGTGTTACTGGGCGGAAACAGGCCGTTTTATGGGCGTGCGGGAAAAAACGCTACCGTTTCCGGAAAAAACGCAGGAGTGGCCGGGGAAACGGGGGAGTGTCTGGACGAACGCTGGGTGTGTTTGTGACGTCAAACCAGGAACGACAAGCACTGAACTGATCGCACAGGCAGAGTAAGTCTGAAGGGGTTCACTACGGCTGGCCGGCGGTCGGGCTCCCGGCGCCCAGCATACCGGCGCCGGGAGCCCGACCGCCGGCTGACCGACAGTGTGGCGAGCGCAAATGAGCCCCTTGCGGGCTCGCTGCGCTCGCCACGCTACGGGCACGGTGGCGCGCTACGCGCGCCACACTATTTTATTCTCCCTCTATGGGGGTCGTGGACCCCCACGAGGGAAAATAAGTGTCGGTATGCCGGCGGTCGGGCTCCCGGCGCCGGTATACTGAGCGCCGGGAGCCCGACCGCCGGTATACAGAAGACCACCCGTCTGAAGCTACTCTGAAACTGCTAAGTAGTTAGTAATCGCAATATTGCGAATACATCGGTCGCAATTTTAAGAAGCTAAGATTCACTCCCAGTAGGCGGCGGCTTAGCGTGTGTAACTCTGCTAAAATCGCCTTGCGAGCGATCAACTCGGAATGAGGGCCTATAGGTAGTAACACTGTCTTATAGTGTGATATGCTACGGGTAGTAACAAAGTGGTCATTGTAAGACATAGTGGTTACCAGAAAAGGCCACTTAGGTTGTATGCAGTAGTAATGCTCTGCAGGGAGCACTTAGATTGTAAGCAGTAGTAACGCTCTGCAGGGAGCACTTAGGTTTTATGCAGTAGTAACGCTCTGCAGGGAGCACTTAGGTTGTATGCAGTAGTAACGCTCTGTAGGGAGCACTTAGGTTGTATGCAGTAGTAACGCTCTGCAGGGAGCACTTAGGTTATATGCAGTAGTAATGCTCTGCAGGGAGCACTTAGGTTGTGTGCCGTAGTAACGCTCTGCAGGGAGCACTTAGGTTGTATGCAGTAGTGACGTTCTGCAGGGAGCACTTAGGTTGTATGCAGTAGTGATGTTCTGCAGGGAGCACTTAGGTTGTATGCAGTAGTGACGCTCTGCAGGGAGCACTTAGGTTGTATGCAGTAGTGATGCTCTCCAGGGATCACTTAGGTTGTATGCAGTAGTAACGCTCTGCAGGGAGCACTTAGGTTGTATGCAGTAGTAACGCTCTGCAGGGCGCAGCAGTAAAACAGTTTTTTTCTGGGATCACAATCCTGTTGTGAAAGGATCTCATAAATTTGATTACAAAAACGTGTGTTTTAAATTCCTTTTATATTTCACTTGCTTATATCAATTATTGCTCTACCCATATACCCATACATAGGTAGTGCTGGTATATAAATTATTTTATATCTTTCATTTTTTTGTCTTTTTGTCTTTCCATGCTGACAATCAATTGCCTTATGTCATGCCTATTGAAAAATCTATATTAAATAAAAATAATAAATGTTATGTTTTAATTTACTAATGAAATATAAAGAAAAAGAGTGCGCCACACATTAAGGCTTCTTTAGATATAAGCCCACTAGCTGTTTCTTCTAAACCCCCTAACCAGTCATTGCAATTTGCTTAATGGCGCACCTCCAACCAGATTAGCTAATCTTTGGTATTAACACTTTCGGATTATTCCCTCCATCGGTTGGTTCATACATAGAAGGATCATAAAACAATTATCATTTGGGCCTGTGCATAGTCCCTCAGACTTAACATCTTCCCTGGAAATACTTGTGGATGGAGCTCTTCATTCGCTTTGCCAGGATTCAAGGGTGGTCAATCTGTTGAAATCAGAGCACTACATTTTGGCCACCGTGCTCGATCCTAGGTTTAAAGCCTACGTTGTATCTCTCTTTCCGGACACAAGTCTGCAGAGGTGGAAAGACCTGCTGGTGAGAAAATTGTCAACTCAAGCGGAACGTGACCCGTCAACAGCTCCTCCTTCATTTTCTCCAGCAACTGGGGCTGCGAGGAAAAGGATAACATTTCCGAGCCCACCCGCTGGACACAAAAGTAATAATACAAGTGACACATTGACAGGAAATTGTTTCTGTCACCATAGCGACAATTATCTGGAAATAAGATAATACACAGACACATAAAAAGACCCAATGGAAATCTTTTGTTTTTAAACAACTTTATTTCATATCTTTAATACACAGATTTTTCTCTATATTTTACACTTAAAAAATACTTTACTCTGCACAACATGGATAAAATATCCTTTAAATCACAGAAACAATTCCAGTTACATTATAGTATTGCAGGTAAGTAAAACAGATACATATCAGGAGAGACAAAACTCTATGGGGGTCATTCAGACCCAGCCGCAATAGCAGCCTGCAGCAGTTTGCTGGTGGTGACAAAATGCACGTGCGCAGCGGCCGCGCAGACACACATTGTGGCCGCATCCCTCAGGGGTGAACGCGGGCAGGCGAGGACCATTTTCCAGGGGCTGCATGATGTCACATCTGCGATCATCTCTGATTACCCCCTATAAGCTTCCAGAGTGCACCTCATATCTCATCTTTTCCAAGTTACTACAAATTATATGAGATCGGTAGCAGCACTACTATCAGGATTATTACACAGAACACACATAAAGGCTGACACAGCAAATAACAGTAACACATACAAGGGATTAATTAGAAATAAGGAATCATAATAATCATTAAGTCTAATTAGCAACTGGTTCTGTGCGGGACCCATACTCCTCTTTACTGTCTCCAGCAGCCCCTGGTACTGCACTGCGGCCATCTGCCCTGTCTCCCACTACTTCCACCCGCCCCGTCTCCCCCCACTACTGCCACCCACCCTGTCTCCCCCCACTACTGCCACCCACCCTGTCTCCCCCCCACTACTGCCATCCACCCCGTCTCCTCCCAGTACTGACACCACCCTGTCTCCCCCCACTACTGTCACTGCCGTCTCCCCCACTACTGCCACCGCCCCATCTCCCTCCCCAAATGCCACCCACCCTGTCCTCCCCCACTACTGCCAGTGCCCTGTCTCCCCCCACTACTGCCACCCACCCTGTCCTCCCCCACTACTACCACTGCCCTGTCTCCCCTCTGACACCTTAGCGCTGCTTGGGGACAATATTACCCACAGACAGTGCCTCCGGCAGCCCCCGCTACAGCACTAGTGCCACCACCCTGTCTTCCTCCTGACCTCTCAGCAGTGCTTGGGGATTCTTGGTACTGCTGGTAACAGTCCTTCATCTGCAGATGGAAGTAAGCAAGCAGGGCAGTAAGGAGGTAGAAGTTGCTTCTGGTACCATGGACCCTGGTCATGTAGGGCTGGGAGAGTCAGTAAGATTATGTAATAGAGTCACCATCTTACAGGCAGCCGGTGAAGGGAGCAGAGAATGGGTGTTATGTGGCAGGAACGGGCTGGTTAGGTAACAGCCCGGCTGCTGCATTCTGTACAAGCTACAAGCGGTGCTATTCTTTTGCTGGGAGACCCAGGTAGAGGACATTGCAGTAGTCTATGGGGTATATGCAATTCCGGGCGAATTGCGGCACATTTTCACCCATTTTTAAATTCGACACAATTCGACCGTCGGAATTCGACATATTCAATAAAAAATGAATTTGACAGTCCCGCTGTCAAAAAACGGGCGATTTGACGGATTTTGATTAGATTTTTAAAAATGTTTAAAAAAACGGGAAAAAACCCGGAAAAAAATTGCGTGGGGTCCCCCCTCCTAAGCATAACCAGCTTTGGGCTCTTTGGGCCGGTCCTGGTTGCCAAAATACGGTGAAAAAAGGACAGGGGATCCCCTGTATTTTAACAACCAGCACCGGGCTCTGCGCCTGGTCCTGGTGCAAAAAATACAGGTCACACGTATTTTTTGTACCAGCACCGGGCTCCACTAGCTGGACAGATAATGCCACAGCCGGGGGTCACTTTTATACAGCGCCCTGTGGCCGTGGCATTGTATGTATGACTGTAGGTAGATCTTCTGAGGGAAATAAGTGCTGGAGTCTGGCTATGTTCCTCAGATGAGGATCTGATTGTGGCTGATACCTGATGTGTAAGTGTCACTACACCATCCATTACACCAAGATTCCACACATGATCAACATTTTGTAAATCTGAACCCCCAAGCAAAAGTCTGGTTAGTTTGCAAAGCTGAGCTGTAGCCCTGATCTTTGTTGGTGAGCTTTTACCATATAGACCTGTTTCACCAGGACTGAGTCACAGCCAACTGGCATCACCCACACCTGGAGCTCAGCGAGACCATTTAGGATTGGTACTGGGTTCTCAATACCTGGAGCAAAAGACAGGTGATCTGCATAGCAGTGGTAGATGAGGGCATGACATCTGATTATTTTACCCAGTGGTAGCATGTATATTGCAAAAAGCATAGGAGATAGGATAAGAACCTTGAAGAACAACACATGGCAATGATGAGTATACTCCAGAAGATTAAAATGGTTCCTCAACTGAGTGATGTCTATTGTGTGCAACAAGAGCTGATTTATTTCTCAGAGTATGGAAATGGCCTCTCACCTGTGTGAGTTCGCTGATGTCTAACAAGATGTGATTTTTGTGTATAACATTTCCCACACTCAGAGCAAGAAAATGGCTTCTCACCTGTGTGACTTCTCTGGTGTTTAACAAGATGTGATTTGTGTGCAAAACCTTTCCCACACTCAGAACATGGAAATGGGTTCTCACCTGTGTGACTTCTGTGATGTATAACAAGATGTGGTTTTTGTGTAAAACATTTCCCACACTCAGAGCAAGAAAACAGCTTCTCACCTGTGTGACTTCTGTGATGTATAACAAGATTTGATTTGTTTGCAAAACATTTCCCACACTCAGAGCATAGAAATGGCTTCTCACCTGTGTGAGTTTGCTGGTGTGTACCAAGATATGATTTCCGTGTAAAACATTTCCCACACTCAGAACATGGAAATGGCTTCTCACCTGTGTGACTTCTCTGATGTTTAACAAGATCTGATTTGTTTGCAAAACCTTTCCCACACTCAGAGCAAAGAAATGGCTTCTCACCTGTGTGAGTTCGCTGATGTGTAACAAGATATGATTTCCGTGTAAAACATTTCCCACACTCAGAACATGAAAATGGCTTCTCACCTGTGTGACTTCTCTGATGTTTAATAAGATCTGATTTGCTTGCAAAACATTTTCCACACTCAGAACATGGAAATGGCTTCTCACCTGTGTGACTTCTCTGATGTATAACAAGATCTGATTTGTATGTAAAACATTTCTCACACTCAGTACATATCAGTGGCCTCTCACCTGCCTTACCTGTGTGTGGGTTAATAGGCTTTGTGTTCTGTGTAAAACATTTGGCATCTATAGCACAGGGAAACTCTGTATCTACTGTCAGAGCTGTAACAGATGCACCAATATCAGAGTGATCAGGAGAACATTTCCCAGGATCAGAGGGACCAGCTGATAGAGCTGGATGTATAATTGGGGTAATGGGGTTAGCTCCTGGAGAATCCTGTCTACTGTCATTATCTTTTATGTCACAATCCGGGGATAACATTAGATGTCCTTCTGAGATATTCCTGCTTGTGTGTCCATCTGCTGGAAATAAAATACATTATGGAAATGTGACATTTTCTGTAACAATATTAATCTTGTAAACAATAGGAGAAGACAACTCGCTGGGACACTTAATTGTAAATGTGTGTGTATAATAAAACATAACTTTTAATGAAGGCTTTATAATATTGTGTCTCAAACTATCATTGTGTCCACCCTCCTGAGAACACTCACAATAACATATGTAATATTATAATAAGACTTAGATATATCTCTCTCTTGTACTGGTAACTAACCATGAAGTATAAATGGAGATGTAGTCACTCGCCAAGTCCTATGTCAGCACCAATGTAAAACAATGGATGGGGAACATATCGTATGAATTGGAGATTCTAGATGAACAATAACATCAGTCATATGAGCTGATGGATCAGAGAAATGTCTCCTAACGTTACTCCTGGAAGCATTGGTAAGGTAGCATTCCTTTATGTGTGTGCTCATACGCTGGTAAGCCTGTACATGTGTTACTCACCCTTATATAAGGTATATTGCTACAGCAGAGTAGGTGTGGAACAAGGTACTTTACATGCAATACACCATATGATACCCTGTAATCATCATCTGCTAGGTAATAATCTACTTTCTCTTACGTCCTAGAGGATGCTGGGGTCCATTTAATACCATGGGGTATAGACGGGTCCTTTGGGAGCCACTGGCACTTTAAGAGTTTAATAGTGTGGGCTGGCCCCTCCCTCTATGCCCCTCCTACCAGACTCAGTTTAGAAAATGTGACCGGAGGAGCCGGTCACAGCTAGAGGAGCTCCTAGGAGTTTTCTTAGCTTTTTATTTTCTAGAGATAGGTTACAGGAAGGCTGCTGGCAACAGCCTCCCTGCTTCGTGGGAGTAGGAACCAACTTTCTGAAGAGTTAATGGTTCTCTAGTCTGCTGACAGGACACTGAGCTCCTGATGGTGCTGATCGCAGGCCCACCAGGTGACTGCTCACTCCCGCAGCATGGCCGCCACCGCCTAACAAAGCCAGAAGAAAGAAGAGTGATGAGTACAGCGCCAGTATCCCGGTTAGCGGATCACCGGTGGGTAAACAGGCCCTGATCCAAGCACCGAGGGACACTCTGCTCAGGGTACACTTTTTTCGTATTAAAGAACACATTATACAGGTTGCTTTGTATTCCTCATCCACAGCTGAGTGCCTGGATAATCTGCAGATATTTCCAGATATTTCTCCTGTGACGCTGGCCAAAAGGCGTCTATTCCACCCAAGGAAATGTACAATACAAATCGGTATTTCCTACTAAGGTTATTGTAATGTGAAACGGCGTCTTCGCAGTGATACCTTCACCCGAGGATGGCCCTGCTATTCTGAAAACATAGGATTTTAATACCTACCGCTAAATCCCTTTCTCGTTGTTAATAGGGGATACTGGGATGGTCTTAGTACCATGGGGTATAGATGGGGTCCATTGGAGCCTGGCACTTTAAAACTTCTTCAGAGTGTGCTGGCTCCCCCCTTCTATGCCCCTCCTGTAGACTCAGTCTAGGAAAACTGTGCCCGAGGAGACGGACATACTTTGAAAGGAGGAAAAGAGACAAGAAAGTGGTGAGAGAACGAACCAGCACATAACATAACAAGAGGATAGCAACACTAACCACAACTTGAAAATAGGGACAGCAAAAGCAGACCCAAACTACAACACACAAGAACAACTCTTGATGGAAAATATCAAAGCACAGAGGCGGGCGCCCAGTATCCACTATGGACTATGAGAAAAGGATTTACCGGTAGATATTAAAATCCTATTTTCTCTAATGTCCAAAGGGATACTGGGATGGTCTTAGTACCATGGGGAAGTTCCAAAACTCCAAACTGGGTGGGAGAGTGCTGAGACCCCATCAAAACTGATTGACCAAACTGAAGATCCTCAGTAGCCAAGGTGTTGAACCTTTAAAACTTTACAGCATGTTCGAACCCAACCAAGTAGCTGCCCAGCATAACTACAAAGCCAAAATACCCCGGGCAGCCACCTAGGAAGAACCCACTGACCGTGTGAAGTGGGCCTGAACAGACCTTGGCAGCGGCAAAGCCGCCGAAGAGTGAGCCTGTTGGATCGTAAGCCTGATCCAACACGCAATAGACTGCTTCGAAGCAGGACAACCAATCTTTGAAGCATCATAGAGAACAAAGAGCGAGTCTGATTTTCTGAGACGAGCTGGCCTCTTGGCATAAATCTCCAAAGCCCGAACCACGTCCAAGGACATTGGTGTAACAGACGTGCCAGTGACAACCAGAACCACCACCGGCCAATTGATATGAAATGCTGACAGCACCTTAGGTAAGAATATCTAGCGAGTTTTAAGCACCGCTCTATCCTCATGAAACACCAGAGAAGGACTCTAACAGGATAAGGCCCCTAATTCCAAAACACGCCTCACTGAGGCCAAGGCTAACAACATGATAGCCTGCCATGTCAAATACTCCATGTCCACCTTGTGGAAAGGTTCAATCAAACCGATTGGAGAAAGGCCAGAACCAAATTGAGAACTCACGGTGCTGTGGGAGGCACAAAGGGTGGTCGAATATGAAGGACCACTGGGAGAACGGCCAATTGTTCCCTGGAATAAAAAGACATGGCTGAGATTTTTCACTTTTATGGAGCCTAAACGTAGGCCCACATCCACAACAGCCTGCAGGAAGTGCAAGAAATGTACCAGATGAAAATCCACAGCAGAATACGGTTGACCTTCACACCAAGAGACACATTTCTTCCATATGCGATGGTAATATTTCGATGCGACCATCTGGCCGGCTTTCAGCATAGTCGAGATAACCTTGCCCGGAATCTCTTTACTGGCAAAAATCCTCCCAATATACTTCCATTGCATCAAACGTAGCCGTTGTAAGTCTGGATAGACGAATGGCCCTTGTGTAAGATGATCATCCTGAATTGGCAGAGGCCAGGGGCCTATGAGTAATAAGGCTAAAATGTGTACATACCAGGCCCTGTGGGGCCAGTCTGGGGCAATCAGAATTGCCTGAACTCTGTCCCTTTAAGTCTTTTGAGAACTCTTGGAATTAGAGGAACTGGAGGCAACAAGTACACCAACCGGTAAATCCACGGTTTCGCCAAAGTGTCCACTGCTGTGGCCTGTGGATCCCTCATCCCAGAACAGTAACGCAGAAGCTTCTTGGTGAGCTGAGAAACCAACAAGTTGATTTGCGGGTAGCCCTACCGATGAAATATCTGCTGAAACACTTGCGGGTAGATCGTGTCTACTGAGGAAGTCTGCTCCCCAATTGTCTACTCCCGGAATTAATATGTCAGAAATGGCCTTGGGATTCCGCTCCACCCAGAGGAATATCTGTGACACCTCCCTCATTGCAGCTCTGCTGTTTGGACCTCCTTGTTGGTTTATGTACGCCATAGTTGGTGCGTTTTCCGACCATACCTGTATGGCCTGATACTGAGGGATATAAAGAGGTCAGCAGAAGGGCACTGTAAATCGCCCTGAGTTCCAAAACATTTATCAGAAGGGAAGCTTCTTGATCAGACCACCTTCATTGGAACCGAGCCCCTAGGGTCACTGCACCCCAATTATGGAGGCTTGCATCCTTTGTCAGCAGAATCCAATGATGAATTCCGAAGTGTTGACCCTCTGGAAGGGAGATCAGCAACCACCATAAGAGGGAAATCCTGGCGTTTCGTGTAAGGCATATCATCTGGCCTATGTGCAGATGTGACCCAGACCATTTGTCCAGCAGATCCAGCTGGAATGGTCATGCATGAAATCTTCTGTACCGAATTGCATCGTAGGAGGCCATCATCTTTCCCAGTAAGCGTATGCAAAGATGTACCGAGATTTTGTTCAGCTTCAAAATGGAACATACCATTGTCTGAATTATCTTTGCCTCGTCCATAGGAAGGAACACCTTCTGAGACACCGTGTCCAGTATCATTACCAGGAACTGAAGCCTCTGCGTAGGTTCTAGGTGGGATTTCTGCAGATTGAGAATCCACCCATGATCCGTGAGTAGTCGTGTTTGAAGGCTGATCTTTTCCATCAACTGTGCTCTGAATATAGCCATTATGAGGAGATCGTCCAAGTATGGAACGATGTTCACTTCCTGCTTGCGGAGTTGTAGCAACATCTCTGCCATCACCCCTGATAACACCATCAGTGCCGATGAGAGACTGAAAGGTAAGGCCTGAACCTGGTAGTGACTGTCCTGCAGTGCAAACCTGAGGTAAGCCTGAAGAGGTGGCCATATTGGGATGTGACGATACGCATTCTTAATATCCAGAGAAACCAGGAATTCCCCTTCTTCCATGTCACGCTAGGCTTGAGTTGGGGATCTGACGACTGATAATTGACTGAGGGAGCAGCTATCGGCAAAGGAAGGAAACAAGGTGGCTGAATGTAGTTCTTACTCATGGATTGAATACTTAGGCCTGAAGATGTAGAGGGGTAGGCAATGAGGACAATGACCGATAACGATACACTGAAGAAAGAGGAATTCAGTTTTAATGAGACCTCAATCATACACAACGACTAGGAGAGAAGTCTGAGTGAATTCTGAAAGACAAAAGGTTAGTGACTTGTAAACGATGCTGAAGAATACTGAATGAAGAGATGACTTGTGATTTGTAAACGATGCTGAAGAGAGGATCGCTGTGAGCACCATCAGCAAATGGAGACCCTCTACAAGATAGAGGGCCCAGTGGTTAAACCACAAGAGCAGGTGGACTGGGAGCAAAGGACTGCACTAACAGAACTGACCACCAGGCAGACACAACAGAACCAGGATACCAGGGGTTAACCTGGGAGTACAGAGCGCAGGGCGCCTTACAGCTGCAAGTAACTTAAAGTACTGGCAACATAGCTAAGCATCAACCCCTTTTTATAAGGGAAGCCTGAACCTGATTGGCTGGACGCGAACTGGGATACCTATTGTCTTGGATTGATCTCTAACATGGTGGTTCCCTGCACAGAGGACACATGTGGAACCAGCACACAGCCACTACCTCTGGCCTCAGCCTCCCAGATGCCGCACTCCAGCAACAGGACACTTGGAAACAGACACCTCCGGCTTCCATGCTCCGCTCCCCAGGACCTGGACCCCGGCCTCCAGACACCCGGAAGCCGCACCGGAAGACATTGCTGCTGTAGATCCTATCCATCGCAGCGACACCAGCCAGCTAAGAGGAAGCTAAGAGGAAGGCCCCAGGGACCAGAACCGGTGGTAAGACTCCGGATGCTGACAGTACCCCCCTTTTTAGGGTGGTCTCCGAACACCCACGCTGCTTAGTGGGATTCTTGACATGAAAGGCCCAACTCAATCTTGGAGCATGAACATCCTCTGCAGCCACCCAAGATATTTCCTCCGGACCAATCTATGAGATACTGGAGATGACCATACCTCTTGCGGAAGTCAGGAAACTTATGAACCTCAAATTCCTCATTTTGAGCAGCTTGAACCTTGGGAGGTTAAGGGAAAGCTGCCCGAAAATGATTTAGTACAAGAGGCCCTATGTTTAGTACAAGAGTCCCTATGTTTCCGATCAGCGTAGGTCTTTCATTTCTGGGAAGTCTTAAGTAGTGCCTTATGGATTTGTCTCCAAATCTTAGTGATCTGACGAAGAGCGGATTCAGCAGCAGGAACCTCAAGAGGTGGGAGAGATTAGAAGGAAGGAACTCGTGGATGAAAACTTTGAGGACGAGGTTTAGCTTTCTTATAAGATTATTTTCCAGTTCTGCCCATTCTTCAGCATAACATTACGGAGATTAGAGAACAAGGTCAGGAGGCCAGTAGTGACATAGCAGAAGTATTGAAGTGTGGAAATAGGGAGACATCAGTGAGCATAGACCCCCAGTGGCCATCGGTTACAGGAACATTGTGAGATCAGTTGTTTATGGGTAATAGCAAGAAGGTGCCATCCTTGAGCGGTAAAGTAATTTATAGGAGCCAGCAACTGGAGCCTGCTACTGTCCTGGACACATGGACTGTTACGCCGTAGCTATACTGATGCCCCAAGAGCTCTAATTAGATCTTGCGGGGATTGAGGGGAGCAGGAGAGGAAAAAAACCCAGCAGCAGTCAAACAGTATGGAGGATGTAGTCAGCACAGTCTGCCACCAGAGGGAGTCGACAGAGCAGGAGTGGAGGCCAGGCAATAATAATAATAATAAAAGCAGTTCAGGCGACCACTTACTGCCCAGGTAGGGCCGCAGCGGCAGAAGTCCCTGCTGGAAATCACAGAGACTGTAGTGAAGGGCACTGATCATGGGCTGGTAGTGTCTGTAACTCCCAGAGAAGCGGCTGGTTTCAGGAGGGCATGCGGCTATATTGCCAGTTTTCAAGATGGCCACTTCTGGCAGGGAAGCCCAAATCAGAATAAAATGGCCGGCTCTGGCGGGTGAACCAGGTCAGTAATAAGGCAGGAGAGGGTACTAGGATGCAGTGGCACAGGGTAGCGTATCTGGCTGCATAGGAACCTGACGTGTATGTCCACTATAATTCACAGCTCCGCCAGATTCCCCCATAGCACCATGGGTTAGGAGGAGAGGGGGAGATGCCGGGACACTGCTGGAGTGATGACAGGCAAGCGCTCCCTGTATTCCCCGCTGCCACGACTCAGGGCTTCAACGGCCGGACAGTAGGAGAAGGTAGGCTGTGGGCAGGTGAGCTGACTAACCTGACGCGTCCCTGCTGAGACCAGCAATCCCTGTAGAATGCGCCGCATCAGATGCCGGGAGAGCAGCTCCGCTCCGTGTCTCCCACCGCGGTCACCGCTGATCCCCAGTCAGCCTCTCCACATGGCTCCAACGCACGGCTAGGCACAAGAGTGGACAGGGCGCACAATCCTCGTTGAGTAGCAGCGCTACCTCGCTGAGGTCCGGTCCGCGGTGGGATCACTGCACAACTTCAGTCCGCGGCTTCGGATCTGGGTGTAGGCCGCAACCTGCAAAAGCCAACTGAATGGCTCCCCGGCTCCGCAACCTACAAAACACACAGAGGGGCAAGAAAGGGCCCGAAAGAGACCGAAGGACAGCTGTAAAAGGCAGAAAGGACCTATAGAAGCAGAAGATCCTTTCCAGTCAGGCCTCACCCCCCGTGACATAATTTATTGATGTTGAAAACAAAAGTAATGTAGATTTTCGCACCAATCTAAGACCTGCGAATCTACTTTGGGAGCCACCTCCCTTTTTTTTTTGCCAGGTTACTTGATACTTTTGTCCTCATTGGTTACTATAGGTCACGTGGACGAGGTTCTCTCCATATCCCCGGACATAGCGTGTGTCAGATGACGTCACTTTGATGCACTGGAGCGTGCGACAGACAGCGACATGGACGGTTCCACCGGGTATATTAATTACACGGAACATGCACATGCGTGTAGATGGTGACACAAACTACTGGATGATCATTGTGAATGTCTGAGGTATTGATACAATGCGAATTTGTTGAGATATTGTTTCTTTTTCAGATGGAACCATGGGTCGTGCACGTGATGCGACTGGCAAAAGGGAGCCATTGGTTGTGGCCGAGACCGGCATTTGTTAGTTGGTGATCCCTTGTAGACCGTGAGTAGTATCCATCTACAGTGGAAGAAGCATGGACACCAAGAATCTCAGCGGCGGAACAGTGGGCGAAAGTAGATCACGACAAATCGGGACCACAGGCATTTAGGTCGCCTAGCAACCACCAATCGTTCCAAACGCATCAGGAACTGCACCAACAGTACAATGCCGGACCCAGCCAAGCAGTCCCACAGTCCCATATCTGGTGAATTGGAGGGCCACGTGAGATGTGGTGGCATGTCAGACTGGTGCTCTGAAAACCAATCCAAGCCTTCGGTCACTGTTCCGCCGCTGAGAGCATACCTAAAGTCTAACACTAATGTGATAGCTGCTTTTATGGTAATTATTTTGAGCCATAGAGTAGCGCCTGCAGTATAGTGGGGTCCCTTGTCGGGGGCTGCAGGCTTAAATGCACTGAGCAATACATGAACTAAAACTCCACTGTTTATTATTGTTAGTTAAATATACGTTATGGTAAGAACTTACCGTTAATAACAGTATTTCTCCTATGTCCATAGGTTTCCACAGGATAACAATGGGATATGATGGAGCGACAGCGGATTGGCACCAAATGATCACAAGCTTTCAGGCCTCCAGGATGACACAGGCTCGTCCATATATCCCCGCCCACTGGCTCAGTCAAATCAGTTGTATTCCAAAGCATTTAGGCGGGAGCTTTATGTAGAACCCTATTCAGGCGAGAAGAACACACATGCACACCCTTCCATGCAAGAGGGAAGAGGTTTGTCAGTATAAAGTTTCTCAAATCGAGTGCGTCAGGGTGAGATCCCTGTGGAAACCTGTGGACATAGGCGAAATACTGTTATCAATGGTAAGTTCTTACCATAACGTATATTTCTCCGGCTGGGTCCACAGGTTATCCACAGGATAACAATAAGATTTTAAACCTAACGGTAAATCTTTTTACCCTAGTCCGTAGAGGAACCTGGGGACTCCGTAAGGACCATGGGGTATAGACGGGCTCCGAAGGAGACATGGGCACTCTAAGACCTTTTAATGGGCGTGAGCTGGCTCCTCCCTCTATGCCCCTCCTCCAGACCTCAGTTATAAAACTGTGCCCAGAGGAGATGGACATTTCGAGGAAAAGGATTTTGTTAATTAAGGGTGAGATACATACCAGCTCACACCACAAACACACCGTATAACATGGTATATAACTAAACCAGTTAACAGCATGAACAACAGAAATCAGCAACAGATTTATTCCGCACTGGGACGGTCGCCCAGCATCCACTATGGACTATGAGAAAAAGATTTACTGGTAGGTTTAAAATCTTATTTTCTCTTACGTCCTAGAGGATGCTGGGGACTCCGTAAGGACCATGGGGATTATACCAAAGCTCCAGACCGGGCGGGAGAGTGCGGCTGTCTCTGCAGCACCGATTGAGCAAACAGGAGGTCCTCATCAGCCAGGGTATCAAACTTATAGAATTTTGCTAAAGTGTTTGAATCCGACCAAGTAGCTGCTCAGCAAAGCTGTAATGCCGAGACACCTCGGGCAGCCGCCCAGAAGAGCGCACCTCCCTAGTGGAACGGGCCTTCACCGATTTTGGTAAACGGCAATCCTGCCGTAGAATAAGCCTGCTGAATCGTGTTACAGATCCAGTGTGCAATAGTCTGCTTGGAAGCAGGACCGCCAACCTTGTTGGCCGCATATAGGACAAACAGAGCCTCTGTTTTCCTAATATGAGCCATTCTAGCTACATAGATTTTTAAAGCCCTGACTACATCAAGGGACTTGGATTCCTCCAAGACATCTGTAGCCACCGGCACTACAATAGGTTGGTTCATGTTAAACGACGAAACCACCCTAGGTAGAAATTGTGGACGAGTTCTCAATTCTGCTCTATCCACATGGAAAATCAGATAGGGACTCTTGTGGGACAAGGCCGCCAATTCTGACACCCGCCTTGCAGATGCCAAGGCCAATAAAATGACCACTTTCCACGTGAGAAATTTTAACTCATTAGTTTGAAGTGGTTCAAACCAATGTGATTTAAGGAACTGCAGTTCAGGTCCCACGGTGCCACAAAAGGAGGTTGGATGTGCAGTACTCCTTTCACAAAAGTCTGTACTTCTGGAAGAGAGGTCAATTCCTTCTGAAAGAATATTGATAAGACCGAACTCTGCACCTTAATGGAACCTAACTTTAGGCCCATATCCCCTCCGGTCTGTAGAAAATGGAGAAAACGACCCAGCTGGAATTCTTCCGTAGGAGCATTCTTGGATTCACACCAAGACACATACTTCATCCAGATATGGTGATAGTGTTTCGCAGTTACTTCCTTCCTAGCTTTAAGTAGAGTAGGGATGACTTCCCCTGGAATACCTTTCCTAGCTAGTATTTGGTGTTCAACCGGCATGCCGTCAAAAGTAACCGCGGTAAGTCTTGGAACACACACGGCCCCTGTTGTAATAAGTCCGCTCTGAGAGGAAGCGGCCAAGGATCTAATGCGATCATTTCCTGAAGATCTGGATACCAGGCCCTTCGAGGCCAATCTGGGACAATGAGTATCGTCTGAACTTTTGTTCTTCTTATGATTTTCAATATTTTTGAGATGAGCGGAAGCGGAGGGAACACATAGACCACTTCATACACCCACAGTATTTCTAGCGCATCCACTGCTATTGCCTGAGCTTCTTGTTGAGTTGTGACGCCATCATGTCTATTTGAGGGAGTCCCCAACAACTTGTTACTTCTGCAAAGACCTCTTGATGAAGTCCCCACTCTCCTGGATGGAGATCGTGTCTGCTGAGGAAGTCTGCTTCCCAGTTGTCCACTCCCGGAATGAATACCGCGGACAGAGCGCTTTCATGATTTTCCGCCTAGCGAAGGATCCTGGTGGCCTCCGCCATTGCTGCTCTGCTCCTTGTTCCGCCCTGGCGGTTTACATGCGCCACGGCTGTGATATTGTCTGACTGGATCAGAACGGGTAGGTTGCGAAGGAGATGCTCCGCCTGTCTCAGGCTGTTGTATATGGCACGTTTATGTGCAGACAAGCCTCCTGGTTTGACCATATTCCCTGAAAGTTTTTTCCCTGTGTGACTGCTCCCCAACCTCGGAGGCTCGCATCCGTGGTCACGAGAACCCAATCTTGAATTCCAAACCTGCGACCCTCTAGAAGATGAGCACTCTGGAGCCACCACAGGAGAGATATACTGGCGCTGGGGGACAGGCTTATCATCTGATGCATTTGGAGATGGGACCCTGACCACTTGCTCAATAGGTCCCACTGAAAAGTTCTTTCATGGAACCTGCCAAACGGAGTGGCCTCATAAGCCGCCACCATCTTTCCCAACACTTGAGTGCATTGATGAATCGACACTCTTTTTGATTTTAGCAGAACCCCGACCATGTTCTGGAGTTCCAGAGCTTTTTCCACTGGGAGAAAAACCCTCTGCCGTTCCGTGTTGTTGTAGCACCCTCAGAGAGAGAGCCACGCTCTTCAGTAATTGTTCTCTTGATCTCGCTTTTATCAGGAGATCGTCCAAGTACGGGATAATTTTGACACCCTGCTTGCGCAGGAGCACCATCATTTCTGCCATTACCTTGGTGGAAAGCCCAAACGGCAACGTCTGAAACTGGTAATGACAATCCTGTACAGCGAATCTCAGGAATGCCTGATGAGGAGGATATATGGGGACATGAAGGTATGCATCCTTTATATCTAGTGACACCATAACCCCCCCCCCCCTCCCTTCCAGGCTGGAGATCACTGCCCGGAGAGATTCCATTTTGAATTTGAATCTCTTCAAATATAGATTTAGGGATTTTAGGTTCAGAATCGGTCTGATCGAGCCGTCCGGCTCCGGGACCACAAACAGGGTTGAATAGAACCCCTTTCCCTGTTGCAACTGGGGGAACCTGGATAATCACTTGCTGTTGACACAGCTTTTGTATTGCCGCCAAAACTATTGCTCTCTCTGGGGGGAGAAGCTGGCAAGGCGATTTAAAAAATCGGCGTGGAGGCACATCTTCGAACTCCAGTTTGTAGCCTTGGGACACAATTCCTATCACCCAAGGATCCAAGTCCGAATGAACCCAGACCTAGATGAAGAGCTGAAGACGTGCCCCCACCGGTGTTGTGCGGTGGATTTGGTAGACGTCGGGGAGGACTTTTGCTCCTGGGAACTAGCCAAAGCTGGTGTTCTTTTCCCCCTACCTCTACCTCTGGCGAGGAAGGATGAACCGCGCCCCTTTCTGAATTTATGAGACCGAAAGGACTGCATCTGGGTTTTCTTTTGCTGTGGGGGAATGTAAGGCAGAAAAGAAGACTTACCTGCGGTAGCTGTGGAAACCAGGTCCGCGAGGCCTTCCCCAAACAGAACTTCACCCTTGTAAGGCAAAGCCTCCATAAGTCTCTTGGAGTCAGCATCCCGAGTCCATTGGCGGGTCCACAGTGACCTCGTAGCTGAAATTGCCATGGCATTTGCTCTTGAACCCAAGAGCCCAATATCTCTCGCAGCCTCCCTCATATATAACGCTGCGTCCTTTATGTGACCTAATGTCAACAAAACACTGTCTTTATCGAGGGTGTCCATGTCAGAAGACAAGTTATCTGCCCATGCTGCAATTGCGCTCCCCACCCATGCCGACGCTACCGCCGGTCTGAGCAGGGCTCCCGTAGTCGCATAAATTGATTTTAAGGTAGTTTCCTGCCTGCGATCCGCAGGATCTTTTAAGGTCGCCGTGTCCGGGGACGGTAGGGCCACCTTTTTGGACAAGCGCGTCAGGGCCTTGTCCACCGTGGGTGAGGATTCCCACCGTAACCTGTCCTGTCAGGGGAAGGGATACACCATTATAATTCTCTTGGGAATCTGCAGTTTCTTGTCTGGAGTTTCCCAAGCCTTTCCAAATAAAGCGTTCAGCTCATGTGGTGGGGGAAATGTTACCTCAGGTTTCTTCCCCTTAAACATACAGACCCGTGTGTCCGGGACAGACGGGTCCTTTGTGATATGTAAAACATCTTTTATTGCAATAATCATGAATTGAATACTCTTTGCCACCCATGGGTGCAACTTTGCCTCATCATAGTCGACACTGGAGCTGGAATCCGTGTCGGTATCAGTGTCTGCTAACTGGGTAAAGGGACGTTTTGGGGACCCTGAAGGGTCTTGTGACACAGTAAGGGCCATGGAGTGACTCCCTGGTTGGCATTTGGACTCTGCTTTGTCCAATCTCTTATGTAATAAAGCCACATTTGCATTCAAAACATTCCACATGTCAACCCAATTAGCCGTCGGCGGTGCCTCCGGAGACAATACTACCATCTGCTCTGCATCCTCCCTAGAAGAGCCTTCCGCTTCAGACATGTCGACACATACGTACTGACACACCACACACACTGGGATATATGGATATGGGGTCAGACCCACAATAAGGCCCTTTGGAAAGACAGAGAGAAAGTATGTCAGCACACACCCAGCGCCCTGTGGTTCTGAAACAAAGTCCCAGACTAGTAAGCGCTTTTATAATAATACATTTTGCACCAAATTAATGTGCCCCCCCCCCCCCCCCCTCGTTTTGCACCCTGTTAATGGTGTACAGCAGGGGAAAGAGTCCGGGAGCATCTTCTCTGCAGCACGCTGTGGAGAAAATGGCGCTGGTTAGAGCTGAGGGAACAAGCTCCGCCCCCTCGATGGCGGGCTTCGGTCCCGCTGTTTCTTTATACTGGCGGGGCTTTATATACTGCCTCAGCAGTATCTATACTTGTGCCAGCCTATATATGAGGTAAAAATTGCTGCCCAGGGCGCCGCCCCTGCGCCCTTGCTGTGCCGTTGTGTGTGTGTGTGTGTGGGAGAAATGGCGTGTAGCACGATCGCTGCGTGGTACCTCACGAAGATCTGAAGTCTCCTGCCACCTTTGAAGTCTTCTTGCTTCCTATACTCACCCGGCTTCTATCTTCCGGCTCTGCGAGGAGGACAGCGGCGCGCTCTGGGACGAACAGCGAGGACGACACCTGTGTTCCGACCCCCTGGAGCTAATGGTGTCCAGTAGCCTAAGAAGCAGAGCCTATCAGTAAAGTAGTTCTGCTTCTCTCCCCTCAGTCCCACGATGCAGGGAGTCTGCTGCCAGCAGGTCTACCTGAAAATAAAAAACCTAACAAAAGTCTTTTCTAGAGAAACTCAATAGAGCTCCCCTAGTTTGTGACCAGTCTCCTCTGGGCACAGAATCGAACTGAGGTCTGGAGGAGGGTCATAGAGGAAGGAGCCAGCTCACACCCATTAAAAGGTCTCAGAGTGCCCATGTCTCCTGCGGAGCCCATCTATACCCCATGGTCCTTACAGAGTCCCCATCATCTTCTAGGACGTAAGAGAAAATGGGATTTCCCAAAGCAATTTTTAGTGGTGAGGACGCTCTTGATTAGACAGGAGAACCTTGCGCCAAATTCAGCGTCATGAGAGGCAAAGGTATCCATGGCATAATGTCTAATGAATGTGTTAATGGATGAGCATGTGGCTGCCTTACATATCTGTTCTGCTGAAGCACCACGTTGTACTGCCCTTGAAGGACCTACCTTAAATGTAGAGTGAGCAGAGACATTAGCCGGAACAGGGAGATCAGCTCGAGAATATGTTTCTGAAATAGTCATTCAAAGCCATCTTGCTAGCGTCTGTTTAGTAGCAGGCCATCCTCTATTGTGAAATCCGCTGTTCAGTAACTGCTCTCTTGATCTCGCTTTTATGAGGAGATCGTCCAAGTACGGGATAATTGTGACACCTTGCTTTCGCAGTAGCACTATCATTTCCGCCATTACCTTGGTGAAAACTCTCGGGGCCGTGGAAAGACCAAACAGCAACGTCTGGAATTGGTAATAACAATCCTGTACCGCAAATCTTAGGTAGGTCTGATGAGGTAGATAAATGGGGACATGAAGGTATGCATCCTTTATGTCCAGAGATACCATAAAATCCCCCCCTTCCAGGCTGGCGATGACCGCTCTTAGCGATTCCATCTTGAACTTGAACCTTTTCAAGTATAGGTTCAGGGATTTTAAATTCAGTATGGGTCTGACCGAACCGTCCGGTTTCGGGACTACAAACAGGGTCGAGTAATATCCCCTTCCTTGTTGAAGCAGGGGAACCTTGACCACCACCTGTTGAAGATACAATTTGTGAATTGCATTTAACACCGTCTCCCTCTCCTGGGGAGAAGATGGTAGGGCCGATTTGAAAAACAATTTCTATGGCCCGGGGATCCACCTGCGAGTGAACCCAGATGTGGCTGAAAACCCGAAGACGTGCCCCCACTGGGGCGGAGTCCTTTAGCGGAGCCCCAGCGTCATGCAGTGGATATTGTAGAGGCCGGGGAGGACTTCTGTTCCTGGGAACTAGCTGTGTTGTGCAGCTTCTTTCCTCTGCCCTTACCTCTGGCAAGAAAGGACACAGCTCGTACTTTCTTGTATTTTGGTGATCGATAGGACTGCATTTGGTAATACGGTGCTTTCTTAGGTTGTGAGGGAATATAAGGCAAAAAATGTGATTTACCAGCAGTAGCTGTGGAGACCAGGTCCGAGAGACCTTCCCCAAACAATTCCTCCCCTCTGTAAGGTAAAACCTCCATATGCCTTTTTGAGTCGGCATCACCTGTCTATTGCTGGGTCCATAGGATTCGTCTAGCAGAAATCAACATAACGTTTTTTCTAGAACCCAGTAGACTAATGTCTCTGAGCATCTCTCATATATAGGACAGCATCTTTTATATGCCCTAGGGTCAATAACATAGAATCCTTATCTAGGGTCTCAATCTCCGCAGATGAGGTACCTGTCCATGCTGCTACAGCGATATAAACCCAGGCCGACGCAATTGCCGGTCTGAGTAAGGTACCAGAATGTGTGTACATGGACTTCAGGGTAACCTCCTGCTTGTGGTCAGCAGGATCCTTGAGGGCAGCCATATCCTGGGATGGCAGCCCTACCTTCTTGGATAAGCGTGTCAATGCTTTATTCACCCTAGGGGAGGATTCCCAACGTATCCTGTCCGTTGGCGGGAAAGGATACGCCATAAGAATCCTCTTGGGAATCTGCAGTTTTTTGTCTTGAGATTCCCAAGCTTTTTCACATACAGTAATTCGTTCAACTCATGTGAGGGGGAAAGGTTACCTCAGGTTTCTTCCCCTTATACATGTGTACCCTCGTGTCTGGGACAGGGGGTTCCTCTGTGATATGCAAAGCCTCTTTGAATGCAATAATCATATATCGAATACATTTTGCCCCTTTTGGCTGTAACTTTGCATCATCATAGTCGACACAGGAGTCAGAATCCGTGTCGGTATCTGTGTCAACAATTTTGGATAGTGGGCGCTTTTGAGATCCCAAAGGTCCCTGTGACATAGGGGCAGGCATGGGTTGAGACCTTGGCCGTACCCTAGCTTCAGCTTTGTCTAATCTTTTGTGCAACAAATTTACATTAGCACTTAATACATTCCACATGTCCATCCAGTTAGGTGTCGGCGTTGTCGACGGAGACACCTCATTCATTTTTACCTCCTCCTCCTCCTGAAAGCATTCTAACTCAGACATGTCGACACACACGTACCAACACACCACACACTCAGGGAATCCTCTTATCTGAAGACAGTTCCCCCACAAAGCCCTTTGGAGAGACAGAGAGAGAGTATGCCAGCACACACCCCAGCGCTATATGACCCAGGAAAAAAACACTATGGGGTATATGCAATTCACGGCGAATCGCGCCAAATTATCGCCGTTTTTTAATTCGACACAATTCGACAGGTGAATTCCGGCAGGTGGCTGCCGGAATTCACCATATTCAATGAAAAACGGATTCGACAGTCCCGCGGGCAAAAAAAGGCCGATTTGCCGGATTTTGCAGCAATTTAAAAAAACGTGAAAAACCCGGAAAAAAAATGGCGTGTGGTCCCCCCTCCAAAACATAACCAGCCTCGGGCTCTTCGAGCTGGTCCTGGTTCTAAAAATCCGGGAGAAAAATTGACAGCGGATCCCCCGTATTTTTAAAACCAGCACCGGGCTCTGCGCCTGGTGCTGGTGCAAAAAATACGGGGGACAAAACGAGCAGGGGTCCCCCGTATTTTTCACACCAGTATCGGGCTCCACTAGCTGGACAGATAATGCCACAGCCGGGGGTCACTTTTATACAGTGCCCTGCGGCAGTGGCATTAAATATCCAACTAGTCACCCCTGGCCGGGGTACCCTGGGGGAGTGGGGACCCCTTCAATCAAGGGGTCGTCCCCCCCCAGTCACCCAAGGGCCAGGGGTGAAGCCCGAGGCTGTCCCCCCCATCCAAAGGCTGCGGATGGGAGGCTGATAGCCTTGAGTAAAATGTCAGAATAATGTTTTTTTTTTCCAGAAGAACTACAAGTCCCAGCAAGCCTCCCCCGCAAGCTGGTACTTGGAGAACCACAAGTACCAGCATGCGGGAGAAAACCGGGCCCGCTGGTACCTGTAGTTCTACTGGAAAAAAAATACCCAAATAAAAACAGGACACACACACCTTGATAGTAAAACTTTATTACACACTGCCGACACACACATACTTACTTATGTTGATACGCCGACTGCCACGGTCTCCGACGATCCGAGGGTACCTGTGAAAAAAATTATACTCACCTCAATCCAGTGTCCGGGAGATAATCCACGTACTTGTTAAAAAAAAAAAACGAACACCCGAACCACCGGACTGAAAGGGGTCCCATGCTTTCACATCAGACCCCTTTCCCCGAATGCCGGGACACCACGTGACTCCTGTCACTGAAGTCCCTTCAGCCAATCAGGAAGCGCTACTTCCGTGGCGCTCACCTGATTGGCTGTGCGCTGTCTGAGCTGTCAGACAGCGCATCGCAAAGCCTCTCCATTACTTTCAATGGTGGGAACTTTGCGGGTAGCGGTGGGGTTAACCCACGGTCAGCCGCTGACCGGCGGGTGACCTCACCGCTAGCCGCAAAGTTCCCATAATTGAAAGTAATGGACGGAGCTGTGCGATGTGCTGTCTGAGTTCAGACAGCGCACAGCCAATCAGGTGAGCGCAACAAAGTTGCGCTTACTGATTGGCTTTAGAGACCTTTCTGTGACAGCTGTCACTGAGAGGTCTCTCTGCATTCGGGGAAAGGGGTCCCATGTGTCAACATGGGACCCCTTTCAGTTCGCTGGTCGGGTCTTTGCGTTTTGTTATTTTGCCAAGTACGTGGATTATTTTCTGGACGTGGATGTACCTCTGGACGCTGGAAGGTGAGTATAATTTTTTCACAGGTACCCTCGGATCGTCGGAGACCGTGGCAGTCGGCGTGTCAACATAGGTAAGTATGTGTGTGTCGGCAGTATGTAATAAAGTTTTACTATCAAGGTGTGTGTCTCCTGTTTTTATTTGGGTATTTTTTCCAAGTACCAGCTTGCGGGTGAGGCTTGCTGGGACTTGTAGTACTACTGGAAAAAACAATATTCGGACATTTTACTCAAGGCTATCAGCCTCCCATCCGCAGCCCTTGGATGGAGGGGGACAGCCTCGGGCTTCACCCCTGGCCCTTGGGTGGCTGGGGGGGGCGACCCCTTGATTGAAGGGGTCCCCACTCCCCCAGGGTACCCCGGCCAGGGGTGACTAGTTGGATATTTAATGCCACGGCCGCAGGGCACTGTATAAAAGTGACCCCCGGCTGTGGCATTATCTGTCCAGCTAGTGGAGCCCAATGCTGGTGTAAAAAATACGGGGGACCCCTGCTCTTTTGTCCCCCGTATTTTTTGCACCAGCACTAGGCGCAGAGCCCGGTGCTGGTTTTAAAAATACGGGGGATCCCCTGCCCAATTTTTCCCCGCATTTTTAGAACCAGGACCAGCTCGAAGAGCCCGAGGCTGGTTATGCTTTGGAGGGGGGACCCCATGCCATTTTTTTCCGGGATTTTACCATTCCATCTATAAAAAAAAAATATTTTTTTTTATATATATAAATAATACTTGTGCCTCCAAAAAAGACAAACCAAGTACCTAATCCCTTCTAATATAAATAGATCTGATATTACCAAGAAAAAAAAACACAAAAAAAACATGTTTTAATTTTTTTTTATTGGTTTCACCCTCCAAAGTGTGGCGGATTGAAAATGACGAATTTGCTGTCTAAAAGCACTGCTGTCGAATTTCCAAACTTGAATTGAATACACTTTGGTCGAATTGCAGCACTTGTATCATTGCAGAAAAGTCGAATTTGCAAAAAGTCGAATTTTGAAAGTCCGTTTTATTGACGAAAAGTACTGACCTGCATTGACTAATTTTTTTTTTTGCCGAAAATGACCCGAAATTCGACAATTTCGGGAATTCGACCGCAATTGCATATACCCCTCTATAATTATGTGTTTACCCAGTAGCACTGTTTTACTTATAATTTCCGCCAACTATGTGCCCCCCCTCTACTTCAAAACCCTCTTTCACCGTGTGATTGAGCAGGGGAAAGTCCGGGGAGCTTCCTCTCAGCGCTGTGCTGTGGAGAAAATGGCGCTGGGGAGTGCTGAGGGAGAAGTCCCACCCCCTCGACGGCGGGCTTCTGTCCCGCTCAAATATACTGTACACTGGCGGGGGCTCCTTATATATACAGTGGTTAGCTGTATATATATAATTTTTGGCAGAAAAGAGGTTTACATGCTGCCCAGGGCGCCCCCCCCCCCTGCGCCCTGCACCCTTACAGTGACTGCCGAGTGTGAGGTGTATGGGAGCAATGACGCACAGCTGCAGTGCTGTGCGTTACCTCAGTGAAGATCATGAAGTCTTCTGCCGCCTCTGAAGTCTTCTTTTCTTCTCATACTCACCCAGCTTCTATCTTCCGGCTCTGCGAGGGGGACGGCGGCACGCTCCGGGACGAACTCCAGGGTGAGACCTGTGTTCTGACTCCCTCTGGAGCTAATGGTGTCCAGTAGCCTAAGAAGCAGAGCCTTGAAACTCACAGAAGTAGGTCTCAGTCCCACGATGCAGGGAGTCTGTTGCCAGCAGGCTCCCTGAACATAAAAAAACCTAACTAAAATACTTTCAGGAAACTCAGGAGAGCTCCCTGAAATGCACCCAGTCTCCTCTGGGCACAGTATTAAACTGGGGTCTGGAGGAGGGACATAGAGGGAGGAGCAAGTGCACACCCAGATCTAAAGTCTTTCTTAAAGTGCCCATGTCTCCTGCGGAGCCCGTCTATCCCCCATGGTCCTTACGGAGTCCCCAGCATCCTCTAGGACGTAAGAGAAAATATTTTCTGCAGACTTGAAGCCAATATAGCCTCCAAGTGAATCATTCATTGTGATGGAATCAGAGACGACTTTGCCCAATTTCTGAGCCATCCGTGTTTCTGTAGACAATTTATTGTCTGTCGGAGATGCAATTCCTGGGATTGTGCCAGGATTAAAAGATCGTCGAGGTATGGAAAAATCCTTATCCCATGCTTGCGGAGATACGCTGCCATAACAACCATGATCTTGGTAAATACTCTGGGAGCTGTGGCTAACCCAAAGGGTAAGGCCTGGAACTTAAAAGGTTGCTGGAGGATGGCGAACCTGAGGTAACACTGATGGGACAATGCTATAGGCACATGCAGGTAAGCATCCTGTATATCCAGAGATACCATGTAATCCCCTGGTACCATGGCCAAAAATATGGAGCGCAACGTCTCCACGTGGAACCTTGGGACCCAAATGTATTTGTTTTAACATTTTGAGATTGAGAATTGGCCGGAATGACCCATTTGGCTTCTGAACCAAAAATAGGTTGGAGTAAAAACCCTGCCCCTGTTGTGCCGGGGGTACTGGAATAATTACCCCGGAATGAAGCAATTTCTGAACTGCTTCTTGTAGTGCTCTGGCCTTCGCCTCTACATGAGACGGGCTGGTGCAAAAAAAACATTTGAGGAGGCTGCTTCTTTAAAGGGAAAACATAACCCAGAGATACCACTCCTTGCACCCAAGCATCTGTCGTCTATACCATAAGTCGAGAGCTGCATGTATGGGTTAATAGTGTACCCTATTCCTGAGGTTGAACCTGTCAGGTATACTGGATAAGGCTTGTGCAAACATAGCCCAAGGTGGATCTATTTGTCGTTGAACAGGGATCTGCCTTGCAATCTGCTGAAACGCAAAACAATTTGCGCATAACCCATCATGTGCCAGATGCTGAGCTGATAACCCCACCTTACAGGATAAACATGTTATGAGTGTTGGTGTTACTGTTATTGTAACCTCGTCACTTTTGCTGCTCTTAGACATGATAATCAGCTTTTCACAGTATACTACACAATCTGTGACTGTAATCACTTTACATGTATAAAAGTGATATCAATTTCACCCCAACCCAAGCACGAGCATTGAGGCTCAGAAGAAACCACTGACAAACATACATAAAGTCAGCACTCACACTAGCAGTCAGTCACATGATATATATTAGTCTTATGAGCATATTATCAACTACGAACACATTTCAAGTATGTAGGAGTACATATTATTGCATTCTGTTCTATACAGTTATTTAACGTATTCAGATGCATTGCGAATAAAACCACAGTAATGTACACAGACTCATATGCAATAGGCACTAAAATGTAACTATGCATATTGACAAAAGTAGATAGAAATTTAGTGCTGTATAACCCGTACTCCAGTAGAGTGGGATACAGGTAGACTCACCCCACTTCCAGGATCAATCAATACGTTCACGAACGCTGAGTGGATCCAGACGCTACTAGTGTACACTACCGCTCCGGTAACTTTTTAGTGGACACAGATGCTCAGTGAACATTAGTGCATGCAGACGCACCCGTCTGCGACCCGATCTCCTAGCGGAAAACTTAGTGTATACAGACGCAGCGGCCTATGCTTGCGACAGAGTCCCCTCGTGGTAGCGTCAGACGGAAGTGAGGCAATCAGTTTATGGCGGGAGACACACGGAAACTGGTCAGGAACTGGGGGGAGGAGCGACCAGGAGAGAGTCTGACTCCCCACTGCTGACATCAACCCTAGGGATCGCCACTTCAAACTAATCCTAGTGCCTTATGATTTCTAAGGCCTAGCGCTGGAGCACCCGTGGTGGTGGCGTGCTAGCTACTGTTTGGTAGTCTCCCCCCAAACAGTGCGGCTGTGTCCGTATTCCCCTTCTAAGCGGAACCGATGCCTTACATTCTCCACATGTTCCGGCCACAGCCTGGTAACGTCTGCTGGACCTGCTAGTATATCCAACACAGACGCCCGTCGAGACAGCACTTGTACCGTGGGTAAGCGTTGTTGCGACCCGTCGGAGAGTTGTTGGAGCGACTCTTTCCAATATGCGTGTAAGACGCTGTTAGGAAAGATCACTCAAAAATCAATGTAGTAAGACTGTAAAAAAAAAAATTTCAAAATATTAGGGCTGCCAAACACAGCACCCTGTGACCGTGGTCCGGACTCCTTCCGCACCAAACAAAAAACTGATTTGACTGAGTCGGTGGACGGGGATATATGGATGTGGAACCAGCCGGAGAAAATAGTGAGTGTAAGACACATTTATGTATGTAGTAAGGCTACTGGGAGACCTTAGATTGAGCAATATTGGATCTGACCATTACATTCCCAAAAGTCATAACCTCATAACTGCACAGAGAAGGAACTATTATTCACAAGTAATCCGGAATGTGTTCATCATGAACAAGTCCACAATTACCATCTGAAGGTTACACAATTATTTCAAGTCTACACAACTGATATTTGAGAAAAAAACCTTTAACAGAAAACTCCCCTGAAGAAGTCACTATTGATGAAACGCGTTGGTTGACACGCAATTTGGATTTAGAGTGAATTGGAGTGGATAAGAACAAGCCCACCCATGCAAGGGTGACAACAAGTGCAAAACGCTTGTCTTATGATTATACAGATTATGTACTTGTGATAAGCTTTTACTCTGTTTTACTTGAAGTTCTAGATTCAAATTTCATTTTGTTTCTGAATCTTATACTAACTGTATTTGGTGATCTCAGGTCTACTGTATAGCAGGAAATATTTCATACCTGCATCATCTAACAAAATGCATATAAATTAGGCACTCCACAAAAAATAATAATAATTATATTATATGCATACATACATATATACACATTTATATATAATCACTAATAATAAACTTCTGCTTGTTACTTTTATTAACATTATCGTGTTGTGTGTAATAACTCTCTACATGTGATATTTGTCATGGATAGCCTTGTGTTATAAACAACCAATTGAGAACAGGGCTGATGGCGGAGGAGGGTGTAGGATAAGAGATTGCTGTAGTGACTGAGCAATGAGAATATGTGACTTCTGTAATAAGTGTTTATTACTCACCTGTGCTGATATCTGTAGGGATCTCCTCCTCCTTACACTGCTGATCAACCCTCACATACGTCTCTTCTTCTCCCTCTATATCTTCTGCCTTTATATCAGTCACATATGTCTCTTCTTCTCCCTCTATATCTTCTGCCTTCATATCAGTCACATACGTCTCTTCTTCTCCCTCTATATCTTCTGCCTTTATATCAGTCACATACGTCTCTTCTTCTCCCTCTATATCTTCTGCCTTTATATCAGTCACATACGTCTCTTCTTCTCCCTCTATATCTTCTGCCTTCATATCAGTCACATACGTCTCTTCTTCTCCCTCTATATCTTCTGCCTTTATAGTAGTCACATACGTCTCTTCTTCTCCCTCTATATCTTCTGCCTTTATATCCATCACATACGTCTCTTCTTCTTCCTCTATATCTTCTGCCTTAATATCAGACAGACGTTCTACCTAAATAACCAGAAAAAAAAAGGATTTATGGTAAGAACTTACCGTTGTTAAATCTCTTTCTGCGCGGTACACTGGGCTCCACAAGGATAAATTCGGGTGTAGAGTAGGATCTTGATCCGGGGCACCAACAGGCTCAAAGCTTTTGACTGTTCCCAAGATGCACTGCGCCGCCTCCTCTATAACCCCGCCTCCGTGCACAGGAGCTCAGTTTCGTTAACCAGCCCAATGTAGTAGCAGGTATCAGAGACGACAATCGCTTGTAGCCAAGTACACCGCAAACTCACCACAGGAAAGGGTGTCAGCGGCTATGCCAATACCAACCCAAAGAAGCGAAGTGTGTCAGGGTGGGCGCCTTGTGGAGCCCAGTGTACCTCACAGAAACAGATTTAACAACGGTAAGTTCTTACCATAAATCTTGTTTTCTGCTGCGGGGTACACTGGGCTCCACAAGGATTAACATCGGGGATGTCCTAAAGCAGTTCCTTATGGGAGGGGAAGCACTGTAGCGGGCACAACAACCCGGTGTCCAAAGGAAGCATCCTGGGAAGCAGCGGTATCGAAGGCATAGAACCTTATAAACGTGTTCCAGCGGACCACGTTGCCGCATTGCACAACTGTTCAAGGGTTGCACCATGGTGGCCCGCCCAAGAAGGTCCAACCGACCGAGTAGAATGGGCTTTAATGGTAGCAGGAACCAGACGACCAGCCTGTACATAACCATGTACAATCACCATTCTAATCCACCTGGCCAAAGTCTGCTTGGAAGCAGGCCTGCCACGTTTGTGAAAACCAAACAACACAAAAAGAGAATCAGATTTCCTAAAAGAGGCAGTTCTCTTCACATAGATACGGAGAGCCCGTACCACATCCAAAGACCGTTTTTTGGAAGACAACTCGGGAGAATTAAAAGCCGGAACCACAATCTCCTGGTTAAGGTGGAAGGAAGACACCACCATAGGCAAATAACCCGGCCGCATTTTAAGAACCGCCCGGTCACGGTGAAAAATGAAATAGGGAGACTTACAGGATAAGGCACCCAAGTCCAATACCCTTCTATCTGAAACAATCGCCAGCAAGAAGAGGACCTTAAGGGACAGCCACTTAAGGTCAGCAGAGGCAGGAGGCTCAAACGGAGACTCTTGCAAGGCCTCCAAAACCACCGACAAGTCCCAAGGGGCCACAGGTGGCACATATGGAGGCTGAATCCGCAGCACACCCTGAGTGAATGTATGGACATCAGGTAGGGTAGCTATTTTTCTCTGACACCAAACCAACAAAGCAGAGATGTGAACCTTGAGGGATGGCAGAGATGTGAACCTTGAGGGAGGCCAGACGCAGGCCTAAGTCCAGGCCCTGTTGTAGAAAGGCCAATAGTTTGGCCGTACTCAACTTGAAAACGTCATGATTATGAGACGCACACCATGTGAAGTAAGCATTCCAGACTCTATGGTAGATCCGAGCAGAAGCCGGCTTACGGGCCTTCAACACAGTTTGAACGACCACCTCAGAGAAACCCTTGGCCCTCAGGACGGAAGCTTCAAGAGCCATGCCGTCAAAGCCAGAAGGGCCAAATCCTGGTAAACACAAGGGCCCTGAACGAGGAGGTCCGGTCATTGTGGAAGTAGAAGGGGATGATCCCACGAGAGACCCAGTAGATCGGAGAACCAGTGCCATCTGGGCCACGCTAGAGCAACCAGAAGTAGGTTTCCGCCTTCTTGCTTGAACTTCCGTATTACTCTGGGCAGGAGTGACACCGGAGGGAACACATACGGTATCTGAAAGTTCCATGGAATTGCCAGAACGTCCACGAACGCAGCTTGAGTATCCCTTGTCCTTGCTCCGAAGACTGGACCCTTGTGATTGTGTCGAGATGCCATCAGGTCCACATCTGGAAGGCCCCACTTGTCCACGAGGAGTTGAAACACTTCTGGATGGAGGCTCCACTCTCTCGCATCTACGTCCTGATGAATGAGAAAGTCCGCTTCCCAGTTTAGGACCCCCGGAATGAACACTGCTGATATGGCTGGCAGATGACGTTCCACCCACTGAAGAATCTGTGATACTTCCCTCAATGCCATGCGGCTTTGAGTGCCGCCCTGATTGCTGTACGCCACCATAGTGGCATTGTCCGATTCTACTTGAAAAGGTCTGTTCTGTATGAGATGCTGGGCCATTGTCAACGCATTGAACACTGCCCGCAGTTCCAGAATATTTATCGGGAGTAGAGACTCCTCCTTGGTCCACCGACCCTGAAGAGAGTGCTGTTCCAACACTACTCCCAAACCTCTTAGACTGGCATCCGTCGTCAGCAGGACCCAGTTGGATATCCAGAAGGGACGGCCCCAGCACAACCGTTGGTTCTGGCGCCACCAGCATAGTGACAGGCGGACCCCCAGAGACAAGGAGATCATGTGAAACCTGATACGGTGAGGCAGGCCGTCCCACTTGGACAGAATCAACTTCTGCAGAGGGCGAGAATGGAATTGAGCATACTCCACCATGTCGAAAGCCGACACCATGAGACCTAGCACTTGCATTGCCGAATGAATCAACACTTGCAGACGAGATAGGAAGCATTGAATCCTGTCCTGAAGTTTCAGGACTTTCTCCTTAGACAGGAACAACTGCTGGTGGTGAGTGTCCAATAACGCTCCAAGGTGTACCATGCTCCGAGCAGGAACCAGGGAGGATTTCTTCCAGTTGATCAGCCACCCATGGGCTTTCATGCACTGGACCGTCAGATCGAGATGACACAAGAGAAGATCTGGGGAATTCGCCAGGATCAACAATTCATCCAGACACGGTAGGATCCTGACCCCTTGACGGCGGAGTGAAGCAGTCATGACCGCCATAACTTTGGTGAAAACTCGGAGAGCCGTTGTCAAACCAAAGGGTAACGCCCAAAATTGGTAACGTAGGTTGCACACCGCAAACCTCAGGTACTGCTGATGAGATACCGCAATAGGAATATGCAGGAAGGCATCCTGTATGTCCAGGGAGACCATAAAGCCCCCAGGCTCAAAGGCCATAACAACAGAGCGCAGAGTTTCCATACGAAACTTGGGAGACCCGCACATGCTTGTTCAAGGACTTCAGATTGAGAATGGGCCGTGAGGACCCGTCCGGTTTCGGGACTAGGAACAGCAATGAATAGTACCCGTTGCCTCTTTGATCTAGAGGCACCTGTACCACCACCCCGGTGGACAGGAGGGAGTGCACCACCGAATGCAAAGTGTTTGCTTTTGCCGAATCCAGAGGCACATCTGTCAAACAAAATCGATGAGGGGGACGATTCTTGAAGGGTATGGCGTAACCTCGAGCGACGACTTCCCTTACCCAGTTATCCGAAGTGGTCTGCAACCATTCCTGGGCAAAACCTGGAAGTCGGCCCCCCACCTTGGAATCCCCCAGTGGGAGGCACGCCCCGTTATGTGGCAGGCTTGTCAGTTTTGGAAGCAGGCTGATGGGCGGCCCAGGCACGATTCGGTCTGGGCTTGGCAGGTCTGGAAGCACGAGCTTGCTTTGGGCACGCCTGACCTTTTGCTTTTCCTGGAGGACGAAAGGGCATAGGGAAAGTACTTTTAGCCTTCTGTGCGGAAGGAGCCGTACTAGGTAGGCAAGCAGTTTTAGCAGTAGCCAGATCAGCCACAATCTTATTGAGGTCTTCTCCGAAGAGAATGTCTCCCTTGAAAGGAAGCACCTGCAGGGTTTTCTTGGAAACCACATCCACCGAACAGAATCTCAACCAAAGGATACGTCTTGTCAAGTCAGACGTAGTAGCAGCCTTGGTCTCGAGCACCCCGGCATCGGAGCCCGCCTCCTTAAGGTACAGAGAAGCCGTGGTAATATACGAGACATTGTCGAACATAGTCAGACGCATTGGAAGGCAGTTCCGCCTCAAGCTCCTGAGCCCACGCCTCAACAGCTTCAGCAGCCCAAGTTGCTGCAATGGATGGCCTATGCACAGCCCCCGCTAGGGTATAAATCGCTTTTAAACAACCCTCCACACGTCTATCCGTCGGTTCCTTCACGGAGGTGACGGTAGTTACTTGTAGAGCAGAGGAAACAACCATTTCCTCCATTACGTCTGCGGCCTCACTACCACGCAGTGTGGGAGAAGCCCCAGCGTCATTGCCACGTGTAGCAGACATAAGAGCGTGCACAATATCGGGCAACCTGGTACAAGGTGTAGCAGCAATATACCCAGCAAGAACACCCGGTGATGTGACTATGACAGCACAAACCGGGAGTTTAAGAGATATAAATCAATATGGTGACTATAAATCACAAGGAAAAATACACAGCAACTATATCTTGTGATACAATCCTATATTATACAGAAAGAAATCTGATACACTTAGTCCCTCAGGTATAACAATATAGGAATTGCCCGCTGAGTGAAATACCCTTTACTAGATCGCTGGATCGCGGTAAAGTGCGGCCAAAGAGACCCCTTACCTCCCCCGTACCTGCGGCCCCACGATCCGGGAGGACGGCGGCGAGTGTGTGACTGATGTTGTGAAAGAACCGGAGCATCCGCTGCAGTGACCCGGCAACCAGGACGCGGGAGTATACAGAGCCGCTGGGAGTGATGGAGCTGCAGTCAGGGACGTCTGTGAGACGTTGCCGGCTGCAGCCCTGTTACTCTGTCAGAAGAATCTTCAGTCTTTTCCTTTACAATAAACCCATCAATAGTCTGCCTAATGCAGCACCCCTGTTATGTGCCTGCTTACTGCAAGACACCAACTTACAGACTGAGCTCCTGTGCACGGAGGCGGGGCTATAGAGGAGGTGGGGCTATAGAGGAGGTGGGGCTATAGAGGAGGCGGGGCTATAGAGGAGGCTGGGCTATAGAGGAGGGGGGGCTATAGAGGAGGCGGGGCTGTGCATCTTGGGAACAGTCAAAAGCTGTGAGCCTGTTGGTGCCTCGGATCAAGATCCTACTCTACATCCGATGTTAATCCTTGTGGAGCCCAGTGTACCCCGCAGCAGAAAATCCAATGGCATTTACATAGTGATTAAACTGAGGTGTAACAGTATAATATCAGTGTATAAGACACACAGCTCCTCTACAGATCATATAGTGACAGTCACTTTGGTATATTGGGGAGACCCTAAATCCCACCTACCTGATCCTCCTGTGGGATCCTGTGATTCTCCTCTGTACAATCCTGGGAATACAGAGGACGGGGACATCCCTCTGGGGTATCTCTGTTACTGGGCCCATCTGTGGGAGACACACAGTGACTGAGTACAGTGTATATATGTGATTATCAGATGATGTGTGTATATAGGGGCCCCCATACCTGTTCTCCCCTGTACAATACATGACAGTCTCCTCTTACCCAGTGATGTGAGGGGCCGGTGATTCTCCATCATCACGTCCTTGTACAGACCCCTGTGTTCCTCTATATACTCCCCCTCCTGCATGGAGACATAGACAGTGACATCCTGACACCTTATAGGAACCTGACACACACAGTGATACAGTCATCACCCAGACACGTCCCCCGGTGTTACTGTATAATGTCCCATTCCCAGCAGTCATTTATCCAGTCATCACCCAGACACATCCCCCGGTGTTACTGTATAATGTCCCATTCCCAGCAGTCACCTCTCCAGTCATCACCCAGACACATCCACTGGTGTTACTGTATAATGTCCCATTCCCAGCAGACACCTCTCCAGTCATCACCCAGACACTTCCTCTGGTGTTACTGTATAATGTTCCATTCCCAGCAGTCACCTCTCCAGTCATCACCCAGACACACACCCCCGGTGTTACTGTATAATGTCCCATTCCCAGAAGTCACCTCTCCAGTCATCACCCAGACACATCTCCTGGTGTTACTGTATAATGTCCCATTCCCAGCAGTCATCTCTCCAGTCATCACCCAGACACATCCCCTGGTGTTACTGTATAATGTCCCATTCCCAGCAGTCACTTATCCAGTCATTACCCAGACACGTCCCCCGGTGTTACTGTATAATGTCCCATTCCCAGCAGTCACCTCTCCAGTCATCACCCAGACACATACCCTGGTGTTACTGTATAATGTCCCATTCCCAGCAATCACCCAGACATGTCCCCTGGTGTTACTGTATAATGTCCCATTCCCAGCAGTCACCTCTCCAGTCATCACCCAGACACATCCCCCGGTGTTACTGTATAATGCCCCATTCCCAGCAGTCACTTCTCCAGTCATCACCCAGACACGCCCCCCGGTGTTACTGTATAATGTCCCATTCCCAGCAGTCACCTCTCCAGTCATCACCCAGACACATCCCCTGGTGTTACTGTATAATGCCCCATTCCCAGCAGTCACCTCTCCAGTCATCACCCAGACACATACCCTGGTGTTACTGTATAATACCCCATTCCCAGCAGTCACCTCTCCTGTCAGCAGCTGAATGATCTTGTTGGTGAGTTCCAGGATCTTCTGGTCACTGTGTCTCTCATGTATCAGTGAGTGAGGTGGAGGCACCGTGATGGGGCTGTGGGTCCTGCTTAGTCAACCTGACACACGAGGATGGCTGCTGGGTGTCTCACACTCACCAAAGGTTGTCTTCACTACTGTATTACCCTGCAAAATGGGGGAGACATCAATATTGCTAAAAATACTCCCAGATCCCTTCAGCTCCCCAGTCATGTCCCTGCATTATTACTATAGATATAAGTGATGTCACTGTGACGCTCCCAGATACCTTCACCTCACCAGTCATGTCGCTGTATTATTACTATAGATATAAGTGATGTCACTGTGACATTCCCAGACCCCCTCACCTCCCCAGTCATGTCCCTGTATTATTACTATAGATATAAATGACGTCACTGTGATGCTCCCAGATCCTCTCACCTCCCCAGTCATGTCCCTGTATTATTACTAGAGATATAAGTGATGTCACTGTGATGCTCACAGATCCCTTCACCTTCCCAGTTATGTCTCTGTATTATTACTATAGATATAAGTGACATCACTGTGACACTCCTAGGAGTCTGATATACATTTGCTTCATACTGCTCCAATTATCATCTGTTACACATACCAGGGATATTATGGTGTCTGCTTTTATACATCCTAGATTTTGAGCAATATTTTCAATCCCCACAATTACATATAATCAAATTAATAATAGTAATAATAAATAAGAATTTACTCACCGGTAATTCTATTTCTCGTAGTCCGTAGTGGATGCTGGGAACTCCGTAAGGACCATGGGGAATAGCGGGCTCCGCAGGAGACTGGGCACAACTAAAGAAAGCTTTAGGACTACCTGGTGTGCACTGGCTCCTCCCCCTATGCCCCTCCTGCAGACCACAGTTAGGAAACTGTGCCCGGAAGAGCTGACACAATAAGGAAAGGATTTTGATTCCCGGGTAAGACTCATACCAGCCACACCAATCACACCGTACAACTCGTGATACTATACCCAGTCAACAGTATGAAGAACAACTGAGCCTCTCAACAGATGGCTCAACATTAACCCTTTAGTTGGACAATAACTATATACAAGTATTGCAGACAATCCGCACTTGGAATGGGCGCCCAGCATCCACTACGGACTACGAGAAATAGAATTACCGGTGAGTAAATTCTTATTTTCTCTGACGTCCTAGTGGATGCTGGGAACTCCGTAAGGACCATGGGGATTATACCAAAGCTCCCAAACAGGCGGGAGAGTGCGGCTGACTCTGCAGCACCGAATGAGCAAACTCAAGGTCCTCCTCAGCCAGGGTATCAAACTTGTAGAATCTTGCAAATTGCCGGTCCCAGTATAGTACCTGAGTGTGTATATACAGACTTCAGGATAGCCTCCTGCTTTCTATCCGCAGGCTCCTTTAGGGCGGCCTTATCCTGAGACGGTAGTGCCACCTTTTTTGACAAGCGTGTGAGCGCCTTATCCACTCTAGGGGATCTCTCCCAACGTATCCTGTCCTCTGGCGGGAAAGGGTACGCCATTAGTAACTTTTTAGAAATTACCAGTTTTTTATCGGGGGAAGCCCACGCTTCTTCACATACTTCATTTAACTCCTCAGATGGGGGAAAAACCACTGGTTCCTTTTTCTCCCCAAACATAATAACCTTTTTTGTGGTAACTGGGTTAATGTCAGAAATGTGCAACACATCTTTCATTGCCGTAATCATGTAACAGATGGCCCTATTGGAATGTACATTAGTCTCTTCATCGTCGACACTGGAATCAGTATCTGTGTCGACATCTGTGTCTGCCATCTGAGGTAGCAGGCGTTTTTGAGCCCCTGATGGCTTTTGAGACGCCTGGGCAGGCACGGGCTGAGAAGCCGGCTGTCCCATGTCATCAAACCTTTTATGTAAGGAGTTGACACTATCACGTAATTCCTTCCACATATCCATCCACTCAGGTGTCGACCCCGCAGGGGGTGACATCACATTTATCGGCATCTGCTCCGCCTCCACATAAGTCTCCTCATCAAACATGTCGACACAGCCGTACCGACACACCGCACACACACAGGGAATGCTCTGACTGAGGACAGGACCTCACAAAAGCCCTTTGGGGAGACAGAGGGAGAGTATGCCAGCACACACCAACAGCGCTAAATAACACAGGGATATACACTATAACTGAGTGATTTTCCCAATAGCTGCTTATATAATTGATATTGCGCCTAAATTTAGTGCCCCCCCTCTCTTTTTTACCCTATTGAGCCTGGAAACTGCAGGGGAGAGCCTGGGGAGCGTCCTTCCAGCGGAGCTGTGAGAGGAAATGGCGCCAGTGTGCTGAGGGAGATAGCCCCGCCCCTTTTTTGGCTGACTTCTCCCGCTTTTATAATATTAATGTGGCAGGGGTATTTTACACATATATAGCTTTTTAGGCTATATTATGTGGGTTTGCCACTTGTTAAGGTACTCTAATTGCTGCCCAGGGCGCGCCCCCCCCCCCAGCACCCATCAGTGACCGGAGTGTGTAGTGTGCATAGGGAGCAATGGCGCACAGCTGCAGTGCTGTGCGCTACCTTAATGAAGACCGGAGTCTTCAGCCGCCGATTTCCAGGATTCTCTTCTTGCTTCTGGCTCTGCAAGGAGGACGGCGGTGCGGCTCCGGGACCGGACGACCGAGGCTGGGCCTGTGTTCGATCTCTGGAGCTAATGGTGTCCAGTAGCCTAAGAAGCCCAAGCTGGCTGCAAGCAGGCAGGTTCGCTTCTCTCCCCTAAGTCCCTCGTTGCAGTGAGTCTGTTGCCAGCAGGTCTCACTGAAAATAAAAAACCTAAAATATACTTTCTTTTTAGGAGCTCAGGAGAGCCCCTAGTGTGCATCCAGCTCGGCCGGGCACAAAAATCTAACTGAGGCTTGGAGGAGGGTCATAGTGGGAGGAGCCAGTGCACACCAGGTAGTCCTAAAGTTTTATTTAGTTGTGCCCAGTCTCCTGCGGAGCCGCTGTTCCCCATGGTCCTTTCGGAGTTCCCAGCATCCACTAGGACGTTAGAGAAATAATAATAACGACACTAAAGGCTGCTCCCCAGTATAAAATTAATAACAGATGTCTTTAAAAGCAGGACACCTCAGACCATTCCTCCTGTATTGTAGGACATCACCACCACTCCCAATGTATAATAATAATAATAATACCAGGACACCACAAGATGCTGTCCCTGTATAATAATAATAATAATAATAACAACAAGACACCACAGGCTGCTCCCCCTGGATAGTAAGACGCCATTACCTGATCTCTAAGGACACCGAAGATTCCTCTGTGTGGAATGGAGTACAGTGACCGGAAGTAGGGAATGATTCGCACAGGCCGCTTCCTAGTTACTGGCCCCTCCCCTCCAACACACCTCCCACAGCCCGCCCTCTCTAATGAATATTACAATACATGTCCTTAGTGCAGGATGCCGGCGGCCATTTTCTTGTAGACCAGTCCGGCAGCAGCAATAGGTTCCCTGGCCGTGTAGTGACGTCAGGAGCGGCGGCCATTTTCCCCTGGTCTGAGCTCCGCCTTCCTTCTATCATTCCCACAAGGCAGCAGGAGCAGAGAGCAGCCATTGCTGTGTCTGGCAGCAGGTAATGATATTATTATTATTATTCTATAGGCTGAGCAGCTCTGGTGTCAGGTTCTGTACTACAGGGGGAGCAGCCTCTGGTGCCTTGTTATAGTGCAGCTGGAGCAGCCTCTGGTGCTGCATTATCCCTGTACAGGTGGCTGACACTCTAGTGTCCTATTACTGTAATACAGGTGGCGCAGACCCCGCCGTTACCGTAATACAGGTGGAGCAGACCCCGCCATTACCGTAATACAGGTGGAGCAGACCCCGCCGTTACCGTAATACAGGTGGAGCAGACCCCGCCGTTACCGTAATACAGGTGGAGTAGACCCCGCCATTGCCGTAATACAGGTGGCGCAGACCCCGCCATTACCGTAATACAGGTGGTGCAGACCCCGCCGTTACCGTAATACAGGTGTCGCATACCCTGCCGTTACCGTAACACAGGTGTCGCAGACCCCGCCGTTACCGTAATACAGGTGGCGCAGACCCCGCCGCTACCGTAATACAGATGGCGCAGACCCCGCCGTTACTGTAATACAGGTGGCGCAGATCCCGCCGTTACCGTAATACAGGTGGCGCAGACCACGCCGTTACCATAATACAGGTGGTGCAGACCCCGCCGTTACCGTAATACAGGTGGTGCAGACCCCGCCGTTACCGTAATACAGGTGGCGCAGACCACGCTGTTACCGTAATACAGGTGGTGTGAACCCCACCTTTACCATAATACAGGTGGCGCGGACCCCGCCATTACCGTAATACAGGTAACGCGGACCCCGCCGTTACCGTAATACAGGTGGCGCAGACCCCGCCGTTACCGTAATACGGGGAACGCAGAACCCTCCGTTACCATAATACAGGGGGGCGCGGACCCAGCCATTACCGTAATACAGGTGGCGCAGACCCCACCGTTAGTGTAATACAGGTGGCGCAGACCCCGCCGTTATCCTAATACAGGTGGCGCAGACCCCGCCGTTACCCTAATACAGGGGGGCGCGGACCCCGCCATTATCGTAATACAGGTGGCGCAGACCCCACCGTTAGTGTAATACAGGTGGCGCAGACCCCTCGCCGTTACCGTAATACAGGTGGCGCAGACCCCGCCGTTACCCTAATACAGGTGGTGCAGACCCCGCCGTTACCGTAATTCTATACAGAGATAGGGGTCTGTGTTGTATTAATATACAGGGGCGCTGTATTAATATACAGGGGAGCGGCATGTGTGTTCTTACTCTACAGGGGGACCCCACCGTTACTGTAATACAGATGGAGCAGACCCCGCCGGTACCGTAACACAGGTGGCGCAGACCCCGCTGTTACAGTAATACAGCTGGCGCAGATCCCGCCGTTACCGTAATACAGGTGGCGCTGACCCCACCATTACCGTAATACAGGTAGTGTGGACCCCGCCGTTACCGTAATACAGGTGGCGCGGACCCCGCCGTTACCGTAATACAGGTGGCTCGGACCACGCCGTTACCGTAATACAGGTGGCGCAGACCCCGCCATTAACGTAATACGGGGAACGCAGAACCCTCCGTTACCGTAATACAGGGGGGCACGGACCCCACTGTTACCGTAATACAGGTGGTGCAGACCCCGCCGTTATCGTAATACAAGTGGTGCAGACCCCACCGTTAGTGTAATACAAATGGCGCACACCCCGCCGTTACTGTAATACAGGTGGTGCAGACCCCGCCGTTACCCTAATACAGGTGGCGCAGACCCCGCCGTTACCGTAATTCTATACAGAGATAGGGGCCAGTGTTGTATTAATATACAGGGGAGCTGTATTAATATACAGGGGAGCGGCATGTGTTGTCCTACTCTACAGGGGGAGCGGCCTGTGTTGCCCTTTTATACAGTGGGAGGGGTCTGTTGTGTCTTGTTACTATTATATAGGGTGAGCGGCATGTATTGTCTTTCTATACAGAAGGAGTGGCCTGTGTTGTCATAATATACAGGGGTAGCATTCTGTGCTATCGTAATATACAGGGGTAGCATCCTGTGTTGTCATAATATACAGGGGTAGCGGCCTGTGTTGTCATAGTATACAGGGGTAGCATCCTGTGTTGTCATATTATACAGCGAGAGCGGCCTGTGTTGTCATAATATAAAGAGGTAACATCCTGTGTTGTCATATTATACAGGGGTAGCATCCTGTGTTGTCATAGTATACAGGGGGAGTGGCCTGTGTTGTCATAATATAGAAGTGGAGCGGCCTGTGCTGTCATAGTATACAGGGGGAGTGGCCTGTGTTGTCATAATATACAAGGGTAGCATCCTGTGCTGTTATAGTATACAGGAGGAGCAGCCTGTATTGCAATAATATACAGGGGTAGCATCCTGTGTTGTCATAATAGACAGGAAGAGCAGCCTGTGGCATCCTACTCTACAGGGGGAGCAGCCTGTGGTGTCCTTTTGTTATTATTATTTTATTATTATTATTATACAGGAGGATCAGCCTGTGGTGTCCTGCTATTATTATACAGGAGGAGCAGCCTGTGGTGTTTTGTTATTATTATACAGAGGGAGCAGCCAGTGGTGTACAGTTGTTATTATTATTATACAGGGGGAGCAGCCAGTGGTGTCCTATTATTATTATACAAGGGAAGCAGCCTGTGGTGTCCTGTTATTATTATTATACAGTAGGAGCAGCCTGTGGTGTCCTGTTATTATACAGGATGAGCAGCCTGTGGTGTCCTGTTATTATTATATTGGGGAAGCATTATTATTATTATTATTATTATAATACAGGCGCAGCAGCCTGTGGTGTCCTGTCATTATTATTATTATTATTATACAGAAGGGAGCAGCCTTTGGTGTCTTTTATTATTACCATAAAGGGAGAGCAGAATGAGGTGTCCTGATGTTATTAGTATAATACGGGGGGAGCAGGTTTTTTTGTATGGTTATTATTATACAGGGACAGCAGCTTGTGGTGTCCTGGTATTATTTTATTATTATTATTATTATTATTATTATAATACATTGGGAGTGGTGGTGATGTCACAGTGATTTCACTTATATCTATAGTAGTAATACAGGGACATGACTGGGGGAAGTGAGGGGGATCTGGGAATGTCACATTTACATCACTTATAACTATGGTGATAATACAGGGACATGACTGGGGAGGTGAGGGGACCTGGGAGCTTCACAGTGACATCACTTATATCTACAGTAATAATACAAGGACATGACTGGGGAGGTGAGGGGATCTGGTAGCAGTGATCGCACTAAGCCCCAAAAAAATTGGGTCCCAGGGACCCCTCACTTTTAAAAATTGGGGTCCTGGCTGTCCTTTTTTGGGTTCCATCGGAATACAGGTTCTTATTAATCTTATTAATGATTCCAATATAAAAATACAGACTTCATTTTGACACTACAAAAGTGCTGCAAGGGGGAGGAGGGGGGAAGGGTGACAGTGCTGCTGGGCTGTGTAGCATACAGGACACTCTGCAACAGGGCTGTAAGTACACATTTTGGTGGCCTTTCGCAGAAACTGAATTGGTTCTCCTGCACCCACAAAGTGAAGAAAGAAAGAACAGTTGCGCGCAGCAAAAATTTAGGTTCATGTTTTCGTGGAGAAGGGGCATGGCCACATCACAGTAGTGCCGCTTGTACACACTGCACCATGTAGGACCTCCCATACATGTTTTACACATTGCGCCAGGTAGAGCACGTTATACACATTGCAGCAGGTAGAGCACGTTATACACATTGCACCAGGTAGAGCACGTTATACACATTGCACCAGGTAGAGCACGTTATACACATTGCAGCAGGTAGAGCACGTTATACACATTGCAGCAGGTAGAGCACGTTACACACATTGCGCCAGGTAGAGCACGTTACACACATTGCGCCAGGTAGAGCACGTTACACACACTGCGCCAGGTAGAGCACGTTATACACACTGCGCCAGGTAGAGCACGTTATTCACAATGCGCCAGGTAGAGCACGTTATACACATTGCAGCAGGTAGAGCACATTATACACATTGCAGCAGGTAGAGCACGTTATACACATTGCAGCAGGTAGAGCACGTTATACACATTGCAGCAGGTAGAGCACGTTATATACACATTGCACCAGGTAGAGCACGTTATACACATTGCAGCAGGTAGAGCACAATATACACATTGCGCCAGGCAGAGCACGTTATACACACTGCGCCAGGTAGATCACGTTATACACACTGCGCCAGGTAGAGCACGTTATTCACAATGCACCAGGTAGAGCACGTTATACACATTGCAGCAGGTAGAGCACATTATACACATTGCAGCAGGTAGAGCACGTTATACACATTGCAGCAGGTAGAGCACGTTACACACACTGCGCCAGGTAGAGCACGTTATACACACTGCGCCAGGTAGAGCACGTTATTCACAATGCGCCAGGTAGAGCACGTTATACACATTGCAGCAGGTAGAGCACATTATACACATTGCAGCAGGTAGAGCACATTATACACATTGCAGCAGGTAGAGCACGTTACACACATTGCAGCAGGTAGAGCACGTTATACACATTGCACCAGGTAGAGCACGTTATACACATTGCACCAGGTAGAGCACATTATACACATTGCAGCAGGTAGAGCACGTTATACACATTGCAGCAGGTAGAGCACGTTATACACATTGCAGCAGGTAGAGCACGTTATACACATTGCACCAGGTAGAGCACGTTATGCACATTGCAGCAGGTAGAGCACATTATACACATTGCAGCAGGTAGAGCACGTTATACACATTGCGCCAGGTAGAGCACGTTACACACATTGCGCCAGGTAGAGCACGTTATACACATTGCAGCAGGTAGAGCACGTTATACACATTGCACCAGGTAGAGCACGTTATACACATTGCACCAGGTAGAGCACGTTATACACATTGCACCAGGTAGAGCACGTTATACACATTGCAGCAGGTAGAGCACGATATACACATTGCAGCAGGTAGAGCACGTTATACACATTGCACCAGGTAGAGCACGTTATACACATTGCACCAGGTAGAGCACATTATACACATTGCACCAGGTAGAGCACGTTATACACATTGCACCAGGTAGATCACATTATACACATTGCAGCAGGTAGAGCACGTTACACACATTGCAGCAGGTAGAGCACGTTATACACATTGCACCAGGTAGAGCACGTTATACACATTGCACCAGGTAGAGCACGTTATACACATTGCACCAGGTAGAGCACGTTACACACATTGCAGCAGGTAGAGCACGTTATACACATTGCAGCAGGTAGAGCACGTTATACACATTGCAGCAGGTAGAGCACGTTATACACATTGCAGCAGGTAGAGCACGTTATACACATTGCAGCAGGTAGAGCACGTTATACACATTGCACCAGGTAGAGCACGTTACACACATTGCAGCAGGTAGAGCACGTTATACACATTGCAGCAGGTAGAGCACGTTATACACATTGCAGCCGGTTAGAGCACGTTATACACATTGCAGCAGGCAGAGCACGTTATACACATTGCAGCAGGTAGAGCAGGTTATAAACATTGCAGCAGGTAGAGCACGTTACACACATTGCAGCAGGTAGAGCACGTTATACACATTGCACCAGGTAGAGCACGTTATACACATTGCACCAGGTAGAGCACGTTATACACATTGCACCAGGTAGAGCACGTTATACACATTGCACCAGGTAGATCACATTACACATATTGCGCCAGGTAGATCACATTACACATATTGCGCCAGGTAGAGCACGTTATACACATTGCAGTAGGTAGATCACGTTACACATATTGCACCAGGTAGAGCACGTTACACACATTACGCCAGGTAGAGCACATTATACAGATTGCGCCAGGTAGAGCACGTTATACACATTGCACCAGGTAGATCACATTACACATATTGCGCCAGGTAGATCACATTACACATATTGCGCCAGGTAGAGCACGTTATACACATTGCAGTAGGTAGATCACGTTACACATATTGCACCAGGTAGAGCACGTTACACACATTACGCCAGGTAGAGCACGTTATACACATTGCAGCAGGTAGAGCACGTTATACACATTGCAGCAGGTAGAGCACATTATACACATTGCAGCAGGTAGAGCACGTTATACACATTGCAGCAGGTAGAGCACGTTATACACATTGCAGCAGGTAGAGCACGTTATACACATTGCAGTAGGTAGATCACGTTACACATATTGCACCAGGTAGAGCACGTTATACACATTGCAGCAGGTAGAACACGTTATACACATTGCACCAGGTAGAACACGTTATACACATTGCAGCAGGTAGAGCACGTTATACACGTTGCAGCAGGTAGAGAATGTTATAAACATTGCACCAGGTAGAGCACGTTATACACATTGCAGCAGGTAGAGCACGTTATACACATTGCAGTAGGTAGATCACGTTACACATATTGCACCAGGTAGAGCACGTTACACACATTACGCCAGGTAGAGCACATTATACAGATTGCGCCAGGTAGAGCACGTTATACACATTGCAGCAGGTAGAGCACGTTATACACATTGTACCAGGTAGAGCACGTTATACACATTGCAGCAGGTAGAGCACGTTATACACATTGCAGTAGGTAGATCACGTTACACATATTGCACCAGGTAGAGCACGTTATACACATTGCAGCAGGTAGAACACGTTATACACATTGCACCAGGTAGAACACGTTATACACATTGCAGCAGGTAGAGCACGTTATACACGTTGCAGCAGGTAGAGAATGTTATAAACATTGCACCAGGTAGAGCACGTTATACACATTGCAGCAGGTAGAGCACGTTATACACATTGCAGTAGGTAGATCACGTTACACATATTGCACCAGGTAGAGCACGTTACACACATTACGCCAGGTAGAGCACATTATACAGATTGCGCCAGGTAGAGCACGTTATACACATTGCAGCAGGTAGAGCACGTTATACACATTGTACCAGGTAGAGCACGTTATACACATTGCAGCAGGTAGAGCACGTTATACACATTGCAGTAGGTAGATCACGTTACACATATTGCACCAGGTAGAGCACGTTACACACATTACGCCAGGTAGAGCACGTTATACACATTGCAGCAGGTAGAGCACGTTATACACATTGCAGCAGGTAGAGCACGTTACACACATTACGCCAGGTAGAGCACATTATACAGATTGTGCCAGGTAGAGCACTTATACAAAATAATCCATCTTTCAGAAGATATGAGGTAGTAATGTACATTGATAATATGCTAATGCCATCATTCAATACAGTATGACTAAAAGGTGACCAGTACTATTTTACATCGATGATAGTTACGGTAAAGACACTACAACAGCAATGTTTGCAGGAACACAGTGTATAGGGATTTCATTTGTCACACAACACGTATTCTGCTCTCTCAGAACAACTTTAGCTAAGGCCACATAACAAGGAGGAGGCCATGACCACAGAGCACACTGTCAGTCACAGCAGTCGCGCAGCCAGGAGGATGCTATGAACGGTGCAGACCCCTCCAGGGATCCTGCACACAAACTTTGGAGGAAGGCACTGAGAGAGGGGTCCTGTGGCAGGCAGAGGCTCGGCTGTCCCTGCATTACAGGACATCAGCCTCCGGATTTTTGTCTGGGCACAATAGCACATCCTCCAGCATCCTCCATCAGGTGTAGTGTAGGTTCGGGCCAGGTGAATCCTGGGTCTCGCAGGGAGCGGGTGCGCTGTGGTGTACGGGAGAAGCCTGAGACTACACTGGTGTGCCGCCTCCCGCTGGCCGGTGCTGACCCTGCGCTGTGCTCTCCTCTTACCTTCAGCAGATCTCCTTCTTTCCATCCCCCTGACTGTACGGCGCCATGGAGTACTGGGCGGACGCCACTCACACTGGGACCCGCTGGTGCTCAGGCCGGGCTGCCACGGGAGGAGCGCTGATAGCCGCCAGTGTCTGTTGCCATGGAAACGTCCCGCCGCCGCCGCTGCACAAACATATACAGACACAGTGCAGCCAGAAGGGGTGGGGCCGGCGAGGTTAAGTTGGGAGGCGCCGGCAGGAGAGGGGGCGGTGTGCGCGCGGAGCAGAGTGAGGGGAGGCGGGAGTGAATACACCCTCGATGGTCTCTTCCCCTTCCTAGTTCCTCCCTCTGCTGCCGTGGAGACGAAAATTCACTGACAGCGCAGGACAGCGCTGCTAAGTCAGAGCGCGTCCTGAGGGACCCTGCGGGTTTTTAATTGTGAGTCCCCACAATCAATAATTGGGTAAAATACGCCCCATAGCGCGTTTTTGCGATCACTGTTCATCTTCACTTGTGGGATCAAATGAAGAGAAAGTGCCAGAGGGTTCAGGTAGGGAATTGAGCAGGTCACTGGCTGAGGAAGAGCGTACCATTTCATCTCGGATTTTATCAATCTTATCCTTGAAGTAGGAAGCAAGTTCTTGTGCACTGATAGTAACTAGTGGGGGAGGTGAGGGAGGGTAAATAAGTGATTTAAATGTATTAAAAAGTCGCTTGTGGTTGGTGGCATGAGAAGAGATTGGAAATATGTTTGTTTGGCAGTGTCCAGTGCCTGATGATAGGAGTGGTAGGTGGTCTTATATGTGAGGAAGTCACTTGGATTCTGAGATTTACACCACTGACATTCTACTTTACATGACAGTTTTTATAGGTGTCTTGTTGATTTAAAGTGCCACGGTTGGCAACTAAGCCTACGTGGAGTGTGATGGGTAGGTGGAGCCACTTCATCAAGGGCACTCTCTAGGGTCTTGTGCAGGTGGGATACAGCAGTGTCAGATGTGGTAAATGTAGAGATTGGTGAGAGCAGTTGTTGCAGAGAAGTGGAAAGTTGTTGAAAATGTATATTGTTAGTATTTCTGCGGGTTAGAGGAGGCTTGCTAGGTTTTAGTGTCATATAATTTAGAGTAATAGAAGAGATTGTGAAGGTGATCAGGATGTGATCAGAGAGAGGGAAAGAAGTGTTAATGAATTCAGAAACTGAGCAGAGCCTGGTGAACGCAAGATCAAGGCAGTGGCCCTTCTGGTGTGTAGCGATGTCAGACCATTGGGTGAGGCCAAGAGAGGAGGTTAGAGAGAGGAGTTTGGAGGAATGAACAGATTGTGGACTGTCAAGAGCTATATTGAAATCGACCAATAAGGATGGTGGAGATGTCAGAGGAGAGGAAGTGAGGGAGCCAGGCAGAAAAATCTTCTAGAAATTGTTGTTTGGGTTGCCCAGGAGGGCAATAGATAGCTGCAACACGCAGGGAGAATGGGGGGGGGGGGGGATCCTGATAGAGTGAACTTCAAATGATGTGAATGCGAGTGATGGAACCTGAGGTAGAACAGTGTATTTGAAAAATTGGGACAGTAATATTCCAACCCCACCACCTTTACTATTACCAGGCCTCGGGGTGTGTGTGAAGTGGAAGCCACCGTGTGACAATGCTGCAGGGTAGGCTGTGTCTGATTGTGTGAGCCAGGTTTCTGTTATAGTCAGCAGATTAAAGTTGTGAGATATAAAGAGGTCATGGATGGATGGTAATTTGTTATAAACAGAGCGTGCATTCCATAAGCCACATTTTAGTGACTTGGAGGGGGATGGCACGTGATATTTATGAGGTTAGACGGATTTCTATGTTGTTTTGAGATAGCTGAGTGTGAGAGGGACAGGTGGTTGGGACCTGGATTTGGTGACATTGCACCAGCTAATAAAAGCAGAAGAGTGTTATGATTCCCGTACTCCAGACCAGAGGAGATCTTACGACAGAGGTCTGAGTACTGGGAAGATATGCTGGTAGTGGGAGCAGGAGAGCCTAGTAACCCCTGGCGCCCTAACTCCGTTGTCTCGCCCGTGTTATCAGAAATCCCCTGCGAGACTATGGTTGCTTGAGCCCATGGCAGCCGCGTTCGAAGGGCGGATTATGTCTGCCCAACCCCGATGCCCCCGCAGGTCTTAATGGGAGACAAGGGGAAATCCGAGACAGGGTGATAACAAGGGGCCCTCTGACTAAGCAACCAGGCCAGGGGTTACAAGCTAACTAACTTAAACCAAGGTATGTGCGGACTAGCCGCCAGGGAAAAGGACAACCAAAGATCCACTGATCCGTTACTCCTATCCAGCACCGCTGGATACCGAGTGGATCTGTGGGAGCGGAATCCTCCGCAAAAGCTCCAGAACACAAATATACTAAATAATAAACAGTAAGCGGACAAGCCGCAACACACGGCTGCGCCGCGACTCACGAACACCACAGGATGTTAAAGGTGCTCGGGCAGACTCCAGGAATAGATGACAAATATCCGAGTACAGGACCACTGAGGACAGGAACAACCGGATTGAGCAGGACTGGAAACTCTCTGCAACTGACAAAGGCAAACAGGAAGCTATCACCGGCGTCTGTGAGAAGTCCAAAGGGTGCTTATAAGTGTGAGCTCCCCAATCAGGAGCCAGACTGGTTCATCACAATTAATGCCGTGCAGCTTGCATGCTGCACGGCCAGCACACCATGATACAATCAGCACACCATGATAAGATTAGGGCAGACCCAGCAACGGGGAACGCGGCTGAACGTGGCGTCCCCGTTGCTAAGGTCAGAGCGGCTCCGTGCGCCCGGCGTCTAGCGTTGCCAGGGAGCCGGCGGCTGCACGCGCCCAGCGTCCCTGGTTGCTAGGCGCCGGGCCGCACCGACGAGCGGACCCCGGCGCCTAACAGTACCCCCCCCTTGAGGAGGGGTCAAGGAACCCCTAAAGCCAGGTTTCTGATGAAATTCTCGAAAAAATGCCCTTTTGAGCCTCGGGGCATGAAGATCCTCATCCAGGACCCAAGACCTTTCCTCTGGCCCATAACCTCTCCAATGTACCAAAAAATAAAGCCGACCCCTGGACAACTTGGAATCGAGAACCTTCTCCACCAGGAACTCCTGCTGACCCTGTACATTTATTGGTGATCTCCCCTGAGATATTTTACGAGGAAATCTACTGGACGAAACATATGGTTTCAGCAATGAGCAATGGAAGGTATTTCCGATCCGTAAAGTTTTTGGTAAACGTAACCGGAAAGCAACTGGATTGACTTTTTTGATAATGTGAAATGGTCCAATAAATCTAGGACCCAATCTGGCTGAGGTTTGTCGAAGTTTAATGTTGCGAGTCGACAACCACACCCTGTCTCCTACTTTAAAAGTGCACGGCCGCCGGAGCCTGTCAGAAAATTTTTTTTCCCGGAATGCTGCTTTTCTGAGAGCCAGGTGCACTTTTTTCCAAATAAGTTTAAGATGAGAGGTCAGGGCCAGAGAGGAGACAGAGGAATGTTGAAAAAATGAATTAGCCCTGGGGTGAAAACCAAAAACTGCAAAAAATGGAGACACATTGGTGGAGGAATGACAGGCATTATTATAAGCAAACTCCGCCAATGGAAGAAACTCAGACCAGTCATTTTGGAGTTTGGCCGAGTACAAACGCAAATATTGTTTTAGAGATTGGTTAACTCGCTCAGTCTGCCCATTGGACTGGGGATGATAGCCGGACGTTAAAGATAATTTCATCTTTAACGAAGCACAAAAAGACTTCCAAAATTGAACAATGAATTGTGGACCCCTATCAGAAACAATATCAGTGGGTAAGCCATGGAGTCTGAAAACATGGCGGAGGAACAAGACTGCCAATCCCTGGGCAGATGGCAATCGGGGAAGAGCAATGAAATGGGCCATTTTGCTAAAACGGTCCACTACCACCCATATGACTCGGCATCCGGCTGACGGAGGGAGGTCCACTACAAAATCCATGGAGATATGTGACCATGGCCTAAGAGGAACATTCAAGGGCATAAGTTGACCTATAGGCAAAGAACGGGGAACTTTATGCTGTGCACAGACCTGACACGAAAAAACAAACTCTTTAATGTCTTTGGAAAGACCAGGCCACCATACTGAGCGGGAGACTAATTCCAAAGTCTTAGCGATTCCCGGATGCCCGGCAACTTTGCTATCATGAAACTCCGTCAAAACAGTTGCTCTCAAAAACTCAGGGACAAAAAGACGACCAGCAGGAGTATTTCCAGGAGCTTGATGTTGAAGCAACTTTAACTGGGTAAATACATCCTGTGTGAGGCCTGCCCGAATGACTGAAGACGGAAGTATGGAAGTAACAGGACTGTTGTCTTGAACTGGAAGAAAACTGCGTGACAGGGCATCTGCCTTAGTATTCTTGGAACCTGGCCTGAAGGTGATAATGAATTTGAAACGAGTAAAAAATAAAGCCCAACGAGCCTGCCGGGCATTCAGTCGTTTAGCTGATTCAATGTATTGAAGATTTTTGTGATCAGTCAAAACTGAAATGGTATGGATCGCTCCTTCAAGCCAATGTCTCCACTCCTCGAAAGCCCATTTAATAGCCAGCAATTCCCGGTTACCAACATCGTAGTTGGATTCAGCAGAAGAGAATTTCCTGGACATAAAGGCACAAGGATGTAATTCAAGGGAATCCGGATCCTTCTGAGAAAGGATTGCCCCTACTCCAACCTCCGAGGCATCAACCTCGACAATGAAAGGCAATTCTGGGTTGGGATGTCTAAGGACAGGGGCTGAGACAAAGGCTTGTTTCAAGGCCTGAAAAGATAACTCAGCTTCGCGTGACCAATTGGTAGGATCTGCTCCCTTCTTAGTCAGTGCCACAATGGGAGCAACTAGGTCAGAGAAAGAGTGAATAAATCTTCTATAGTAGTTCGCAAACCCTAAAAAGCGCTCAATTGCTTTTAAGTTGGTGGGTTGCGCCCAACTAAGGATGGCTTGGAGCTTCTTTGGTTCCATACGGAATCCCCGAGGGGAAATAATGTACCCTAAAAAGGATACCTCCGTGACATGAAATTCACACTTCTCCAGCTTGGCATATAGGTGATTTTCACGTAATTTCTTTAGCACCTGACGCACCTGGGTAACATGTTGTTCTACAGAGTCAGAATATATCAAAATATCGTCTAAGTAGACTACAACGAATCTTCCAAGAAACTCACGGAGCACATCGTTAATGAGATCCTGGAAAACTGCCGGAGCGTTAGACAGGCCGAATGGCATAACCAGATACTCATAGTGGCCTGACTGAGTACTGAATGCCGTTTTCCACTCATCCCCTGACTTGATTCTGATGAGGTTATATGCTCCTCTTAGGTCAATCTTAGAAAAAATCACAGCCGAACGTAGCTGATCAAAGAGGACAGAGATCAGCGGCAGAGGGTAAGTATTCTTTACTGAGATTTTATTCAAAGCTCTAAAGTCAATACAGGGTCTGAGTGAACCATCCTTCTTCTCTACGAAGAAGAAACCTGCACTTAAAGGGGATTTAGATGGCCTGATAAATCCTTTCTCAAGGCTTTCTTTCACATACTCATTCATGGCCACAGTTTCAGGACCAGACAATGCATATAACCTTCCTTTAGGCAACGTGGCACCAGGAATTAGCTCAATGGCACAATCATAAGGCCTATGGGGAGGCAGAATATCCGCATTGCCCTTGGAAAATACATCAACAAAATCCTGGTTTCTCTATCGTCCTAGTGGATGCTGGGGTTCCTGAAAGGACCATGGGGAATAGCGGCTCCGCAGGAGACAGGGCACAAAAAGTAAAGCTTTTCCAGGTCAGGTGGTGTGCACTGGCTCCTCCCCCTATGACCCTCCTCCAGACTCCAGTTAGATTTTTGTGCCCGGCCGAGAAGGGTGCAATCTAGGTGGCTCTCCTAAAGAGCTGCTTAGAAAAAGTTTAGCTAGGTTTTTTATTTTACAGTGGTTCCTGCTGGCAACAGGATCACTGCAACGAGGGACTGAGGGGAGAAGGAGTCAACTCACCTGCGTGCAGGATGGATTGGCTTCTTGGCTACTGGACATCGAGCTCCAGAGGGACGATCACAGGTACAGCCTGGATGGTCACCGGAGCCGCGCCGCCGGCCCCCTTGCAGATGCTGAAGTCAGAAGAGGTCCAGAATCGGCGGCTGAAGACTCCTGCAGTCTTCTAAAGGTAGCGCACAGCACTGCAGCTGTGCGCCATTTTCCTCTCAGCACACTTCACACGGCAGTCACTGAGGGTGCAGGGCGCTGGGTGGGGGCGCCCTGGGAGGCAAATGTACCTATATAAAAGGCTAAAAATACCTCACATATAGCCCCCAGAGGCTATATGGAGATATTAACCCCTGCCTGGATTCTCTAAAAAGCGGGAGACGAGCCCGCCGGAAAAGGGGCGGGGCCTATCTCCTCAGCACACGGCGCCATTTCCTCTCACAGCTCCGCTGGTCAGGACGGCTCCCAGGTCTCTCCCCTGCACTGCACTACAGAAACAGGGTAAAACAGAGAGGGGGGGCAAATTTATGGCGATAATTTGATATACAAAGCAGCTATAAGGGAGCACTTATTATAAGGCTATCCCTGATATATATATATAGCGCTTTTGGTGTGTGCTGGCAAACTCTCCCTCTGTCTCCCCAAAGGGCTGGTGGGTCCTGTCTTCGTTAGGAGCATTCCCTGTGTGTCTGCTGTGTGTCGGTACGTGTGTGTCGACATGTATGAGGACGATATTGGTGTGGAGGCGGAGCAATTGCCAAATATGAGGATGTCACCCCCTAGGGAGTCGACACCTGAATGGATGCCTTTATTCATGGAACTACGGGATAGTGTCAACACGCTAAAGCAGTCGTTTGACGACATGAGGCGACCGGACAATCAATTAGTGCCTGTCCAGGCGACTCAAACACCGTCAGGGGCTGTGAAACGCCCTTTGCCTCAGTCGGTCGACACAGACCCAGACACAGGCACTGACTCCAGTGGTGACGGTGACGAATCAACCGTATTTTCCAGTAGGGCCACACGTTATATGATTTTGGCAATGAAGGAGGCGTTACATTTAGCTGATACTACAGGTACCACTAAACAGGGTATTATGTGGGGTGTGAAAAAACTACCTATAGTTTTTCCTGAATCAGAAGAATTAAATGACGTGTGTAATGAAGCGTGGGTTGCCCCTGATAAAAAGCTACCTCCTAGGGTGGACAAGGCGCTAACACGCTTATCTAAACAAGTGGCGTTACCCTCTCCTGAGACGGCCGCACTTAAAGATCCATCAGATAGGAGGATGGAAAATATCCAAAAAAGTATATACACACATGCAGGTGTTATACTACGACCAGCTATAGCGACTGCCTGGATGTGCAGTGCTGGGGTAGTTTGGTCAGAGTCCCTGATTGAAAATATTGATACCCTGGACAGGGACAATATTTTACTGTCGTTAGAACAAATAAAGGATGCATTTCTTTATATGCGTGATGCACAGAGGGATATCTGCACACTGGCATCACGGGTAAGTGCTATGTCCATTTCGGCCAGAAGAGCTTTATGGACGCGACAGTGGACAGGCGATGCGGATTCAAAACGACATATGGAAGTTTTGCCGTATAAAGGGGAGGAGTTATTTGGAGTCGGTCTATCAGATTTGGTGGCCACGGCTACAGCCGGGAAATCCACCTTTCTACCTCAAGTCACTCCCCAACAGAAAAAGGCACCGACTTTTCAACCGCAGCCCTTTCGTTCCTTTAAAAATAAGAGAGCAAAGGGCTATTCGTATCTGCCACGAGGCAGAGGTCGAGGGAAGAGACAGCAACAGGCAGCTCCTTCCCAGGAACAGAAGCCCTCCCCGGCTTCTACAAAAGCCTCAGCATGACGCTGGGGCTTATCAAGCGGACTCGGGGACGGTGGGCGGTCGTCTCAAAAATTACAGCGCGCAGTGGGCTCACTCGCAGGTAGATCCCTGGATCCTGCAGATAATATCTCAGGGGTACAGGTTGGAATTAGAGACAGATCCACCTCGCCGTTTCCTGAAGTCTGCTTTACCAACGTCCCCCTCCGAGAGGGAGACGGTTTTGGAAGCCATTCACAAGCTGTACTCTCAGCAGGTGATAGTCAAGGTACCTCTTCTACAACAAGGGAAGGGGTATTATTCCACTCTTTTTGTGGTACCGAAGCCGGATGGCTCGGTAAGGCCTATTCTAAATCTGAAGTCCTTGAACCTGTACATAAAGAAGTTCAAGTTCAAGATGGAGTCACTCAGAGCAGTGATAGCGAACCTGGAAGAGGGGGACTTTATGGTATCCTTGGACATCAAGGATGCGTATCTCCACGTTCCAATTTACCCCTCACACCAGGGGTACCTCAGGTTCGTTGTACAAAACTGTCACTATCAGTTTCAGACGCTGCCGTTCGGATTGTCCACGGCACCTCGGGTCTTTACAAAGGTAATGGCCGAGATGATGATTCTTCTTCGAAGAAAAGGCATATTAATTATCCCATACTTGGACGATCTCCTAATAAGGGCAAGGTCCAGAGAACAGCTAGAGATGGGATTAGCACTGTCTCAAGAAGTGCTAAAACAGCACGGGTGGATTCTGAATATTCCAAAATCCCAGTTAATGCCGACAACTCGTCTGCTGTTCCTAGGGATGATTCTGGACACGGTTCAGAAAAAGGTTTTTCTCCCGGAGGAAAAAGCCAAGGAGTTATCCGAGCTTGTCAGGAACCTCCTAAAACCAGGAAAGGTGTCTGTACATCAATGCACAAGAGTCCTGGGAAAAATGGTGGCTTCTTACGAAGCAATTCCATTCGGCAGATTCCACGCAAGAATTTTCCAAAGGGATCTGTTGGACAAATGGTCAGGGTCGCATCTTCAGATGCACCTGAGGATAACCCTGTCTCCAAGGACAAGGGTGTCTCTTCTGTGGTGGTTGCAGAGTGCTCATCTATTGGAGGGCCGCAGATTCGGCATACAGGATTGGATCCTGGTGACCACGGACGCCAGCCTGAGAGGCTGGGGAGCAGTCACACAAGGAAGAAACTTCCAGGGAGTGTGGACGAGCCTGGAAACGTCTCTTCACATAAACATTCTGGAACTAAGAGCAATATACAATGCTCTAAGCCAGGCAGAACCTCTGCTTCAGGGAAAACCGGTGTTGATCCAGTCGGACAACATCACGGCAGTCGCCCATGTGAACAGACAGGGCGGCACAAGAAGCAGGAGTGCAATGGCAGAAGCTGCAAGGATTCTTCGCTGGGCAGAGAATCATGTGATAGCACTGTCAGCAGTGTTCATCCCGGGAGTGGACAACTGGGAAGCAGACTTCCTCAGCAGACACGATCTTCACCCGGGAGAGTGGGGACTTCATCCAGAAGTTTTCCACATGCTGGTAACCCGTTGGGAAAGACCAATGGTGGACATGATGGCGTCTCGCCTCAACAAAAAACTGGACAGGTATTGCGCCAGGTCAAGAGATCCGCTGGCAATAGCTGTGGACGCGCTGGTAACGCCTTGGGTGTACCAGTCGGTGTATGTGTTTCCTCCTCTGCCTCTCATACCAAAAGTATTGAGAATTATACGGCAAAGAGGCGTAAGAACGATACTAGTGGTTCCGGATTGGCCAAGAAGGACTTGGTACCCGGAACTTCAAGAGATGATCACGGAAGATCCGTGGCCTCTACCTCTAAGGAGGGACTTGCTTCAGCAGGGTCCCTGTCTGTTTCAAGACTTACCGCGGCTGCGTTTGACGGCATGGCGGTTGAACGCCGGATCCTAAAGGAAAAAGGCATGCCGGAAGAAGTCATTCCTACTTTGATTAAAGCAAGGAAGGAAGTAACCGTGCAACATTATCACCGAATTTGGCGAAAATATGTTGCGTGGTGCGAAGATCGGAGTGCTCCGACGGAGGAATTTCAACTGGGTCGATTCCTACATTTCCTGCAATCAGGATTGTCTATGGGTCTCAAATTGGGATCTATTAAGGTTCAAATTTCGGCCCTGTCGATTTTCTTTCAAAAAGAATTGGCTTCAGTCCCTGAAGTCCAGACCTTTGTTAAGGGAGTGCTGCATATACAGCCTCCTGTGGTGCCTCCAGTGGCACCCTGGGATCTCAATGTGGTTTTGGACTTTCTAAAATCTCATTGGTTTGAACCACTAAAAAAGGTGGATTTGAAATATCTCACATGGAAAGTGACCATGCTTCTAGCCCTGGCTTCGGCCAGGAGAGTATCAGAACTGGCAGCTTTATCTTACAAAAGCCCATATCTGATTTTCCATTCGGACAGGGCAGAACTGCGGACTCGTCCGCATTTTCTCCCTAAGGTGGTGTCAGCATTTCATCTGAACCAGCCTATTGTAGTGCCTGCGGCTACAAGTGACTTGGAGGACTCCAAGTTACTGGACGTTGTCAGAGCATTAAAAATATATATTGCAAGGACAGCTGGAGTCAGAAAATCTGACTCGTTGTTTATATTGTATGCACCCAACAAGATGGGTGCTCCTGCGTCTAAGCAGACGATTGCTCGTTGGATCTGTAGCACAATCCAACTTGCACATTCTGTGGCAGGCCTGCCACAGCCTAAATCTGTAAAGGCCCATTCCACAAGGAAGGTGGGCTCATCTTGGGCGGCTGCCCGAGGGGTCTCGGCATTACAACTTTGCCGAGCAGCTACGTGGTCAGGGGAGAACACGTTTGTAAAATTTTACAAATTTGATACTCTGGCTAAGGAGGACCTGGAGTTCTCTCATTCGGTGCTGCAGAGTCATCCGCACTCTCCCGCCCGTTTGGGAGCTTTGGTATAATCCCCATGGTCCTTTCAGGAACCCCAGCATCCACTAGGACGATAGAGAAAATAAGATTTTACTTACCGATAAATCTATTTCTCGGAGTCCGTAGTGGATGCTGGGCGCCCATCCCAAGTGCGGATTATCTGCAATAATTGTACATAGTTATTGTTAACTAATTCGGGTTATTGTTGAAGGAAGCCATCTTTCAGAGGCTCCGCTGTTATCATACTGTTAACGGGGTTTAGATCACAAGTTGTACGGTGTGATTGGTGTGGCTGGTATGAGTCTTACCCGGGATTCAAAATCCTCCCTTATTGTGTACGCTCGTCCGGGCACAGTACCTAACTGGAGTCTGGAGGAGGGTCATAGGGGGAGGAGCCAGTGCACACCACCTGACCTGGAAAAGCTTTACTTTTTGTGCCCTGTCTCCTGCGGAGCCGCTATTCCCCATGGTCCTTTCAGGAACCCCAGCATCCACTACGGACTCCGAGAAATAGATTTATCGGTAAGTAAAATCTTATTATTCCCCAGGAATGGGTGCGGGAACGGCGGCAGCTACTCGGATAGGAAGCGTAATACATTCTTTACTACAGATGGTACCCCATTGTAAGATCTCCCCCGACTGCCAATCAATGATGGGATTATGAAAGGCCAGCCAAGGGTGACCCAGAACCACTGGAACTGCTGGACAATGTGTAAGGAAAAACTCAATCTTTTCAGAATGCAGAGCTCCCACCGAGAGTAAAACAGGAGGTGTACATAGAGAAATAACCCCATTGGACAAGGGACTCCCATCTAAACCATGCATGGTGACACACCTACCCAAGGTTAACTGAGGAATACCTAAGGCCTTGGCCCATGTTAAATCCATAAAGTTCCCTGCAGCTCCACTGTCCACAAAAACAGAGACCGAGGAACAGAGGCTGCCAAAGGAAACTTTAGCAGGAACTAACAGTGAATTATTTGAGGAGATGAGCTGCAGACCAAAGTGAACCCCCTCACAACTCACTTGGTCAGGAAGTTTCCCGACTTGTTCGGACAACTACGGGCAAAATGTCCCTTACCTCCACAGTATAAACAAAGACCAGAATTTTGCCTCCTGGTTCTTTCTTCAGGAGACAATTTGGAGAGACCTATCTGCATAGGCTCCTCCATGTCAACAGGAATGGAAAGAACACAAGGAGCAGTCCCGACAGATGCCCCTTTTTCAGCCCTCCGCTCTCTGAGCCGACGATCTATCTTAATAGAGAGCTCCATGAGTTTATCGAGAGTCTCAGGAGCGGGATACTGAAGGAGACTGTCTTTTATAGATTCAGATAAGCCGAGGCGAAACTGACTGCGCAGGGCTGGGTCATTCCATCCACAGTCGTTCGACCAACGGCGAAACTCTGTACAATAATTCTCTACGGGATTCCTACCCTGTCTAAGAGCACGCAACTGACTCTCAGCGGACGCCTCTCTATCAGGGTCGTCATACAATAGCCCCAAAGATTTTAAAAAGGCGTCTACAGACGACAAGGCCGGGTCGTCTGTCTTTAAACCAAAAGCCCAGGTCTGAGGATCCCCCTGAAGCAGAGAAATAATAATTCCAACCCGCTGAGCCTCTGTACCTGAGGAGACTGGTCTTAAACGAAAATAAAGTTTACAAGACTCTTTAAAATTAAAAAACTGTTTTCTATCCCCAGAAAAACGGTCAGGCAGATGCATTTTTGGTTCAGGGATGACCCTCGGGGAAGTCCGTAACAGATCTTCCTGTGACCTCACCCGGAGGGACAGATCCTGAACCATCTGAGTAAGTTCTTGAATCTGACTAACTAGAAGCTGGCCAGGATTTGGCCCAACACTGGCGGGATTCATAAGGCCGAAAAATCTCCCAACTGAATAAGTGAGAAAAAATTAACTCCTGTTAATTAAAATTTTTTCTTTTGTCTGGCCGGTGATAATGTTATGATTCCCGTACTCCAGACCAGAGGAGATCTTACGACAGAGGTCTGAGTACTGGGAAGATATGCTGGTAGTGGGAGCAGGAGAGCCTAGTAACCCCTGGCGCCCTAACTCCGTTGTCTCGCCCGTGTTATCAGAAATCCCCTGCGAGACTATGGTTGCTTGAGCCCATGGCAGCCGCGTTCGAAGGGCGGATTATGTCTGCCCAACCCCGATGCCCCCGCAGGTCTTAATGGGAGACAAGGGGAAATCCGAGACAGGGTGATAACAAGGGGCCCTCTGACTAAGCAACCAGGCCAGGGGTTACAAGCTAACTAACTTAAACCAAGGTATGTGCGGACTAGCCGCCAGGGAAAAGGACAACCAAAGATCCACTGATCCGTTACTCCTATCCAGCACCGCTGGATACCAGAGTGGATCTGTGGGAGCGGAATCCTCCGCAAAAGCTCCAGAACACAAATATACTAAATAATAAACAGTAAGCGGACAAGCTGCAACACACGGCTGCGCCGCGACTCACGAACACCACAGGATGTTAAAGGTGCTCGGGCAGACTCCAGGAATAGATGACAAATATCCGAGTACAGGACCACTGAGGACAGGAACAACCGGATTGAGCAGGACTGGAAACTCTCTGCAACTGACAAAGGCAAACAGGAAGCTATCACCGGCGTCTGTGAGAAGTCCAAAGGGTGCTTATAAGTGTGAGCTCCCCAATCAGGAGCCAGACTGGTTCATCACAATTAATGCCGTGCAGCTTGCATGCTGCACGGCCAGCACACCATGATACAATCAGCACACCATGATAAGATTAGGGCAGACCCAGCAACGGGGAACGCGGCTGAACGTGGCGTCCCCGTTGCTAAGGTCAGAGCGGCTCCGTGCGCCCGGCGTCTAGCGTTGCCAGGGAGCCGGCGGCTGCACGCGCCCGGCGTCCCTGGTTGCTAGGCGCCGGGCCGCACCGACGAGCGGACCCCGGCGCCTAACAAAGAGTGAGATAAATATTGGTGGATGTTTGCGAGTGTTTATTCTGGTGGCCAATTGTGGTTGTCAAAGTACTTGCAGAGAAGTAAGTATAAAGCTCATGAGTGGTTAGAAGAGGGGAGTGGAGAATAGAAGCTGTAATGTGCACAGAGGGGTGAGTTTTAGGGTGAGTGGAGAATGTGTTACATTTGGTGAGAATTCCATGAATTGAAATAAGAAACAGTAGTTTGATGAACATGCTGTGGTCCTTTGTGAGATAATTTTGGGTTAAGTGGTGTAGGAATAAGTTTTCTCTTACGTCCTAGAGGATGCTGGGGACTCCAAAAGGACCATGGGGTATAGACGGGCTCCGCAGGAAATCAGGCACACTAAAAGACTTTAGACTGGGTGTGAACTGGCTCCTCCCTCTATGCCCCTCCCCCAGACTCCAGTTAGACTTTGTGCCCAGGAGTGATGGGTCACACACTAGGGGAGCTCTACTGAGTTTCTCTAGAAAAGACTTTTGTTAGGTTTTTTATTTTCAGGGACTTGCTGGCTACAGGTTCCCTGCAGCGTGGGAGTGAGGGGAGAGAAGCAGGACCTACTTCTGTGAGTTTCAAGGCTTCTGCTTCTCGGCTACTGCACACCATTAGCTGCAGAGGGTTCAATCACTTGGTGCGCCTAGCTGCTTGTTCCCAGAGCCACGCCGTCCATCCCCTCACAGAGCCAGAAGAAAGAAGTCGGGTGAGTATGTGAAGTACAGAAGACATCAGGACGGCAGAAGACTTCAGAGATCAGGTAACAGCACAGCGGTAACGCTGTGCTCCATGCTCCCTCTCATTACACCAACGGTATTCACTTGGGTGCAGGGCGCTGGGGGGGGGGCGCCCTGGGCAGCATGTCTCTGGAGTCAGAAGGCGGCAGAACGTTGGGGAAGGCTGCGGTACTCTCCACAGACCCCCGCCGCCATAAAAATTCATTTTTTACATGTTTAAATTTGGCGGGCCGGAGCCCGTCGGGAAGGGGCGGAGCTTCGGTCCGGAGATCACCGGCGCCATTTTCTCTCCACGAGGACAGAGAGGAGACGCTGCGGTGGACCTCCGGGGCTCCTAATAGCAAGTATTAAGGGGCAATCTTTACTGGTGGGGCCACAGTCGGGTGATCCAGAAATTGTTAAGGCGCTGAGATATATATATATATATCTATCGTGTATAACGATATATAGGCGCCGGGGTGTGGGCTGGCATACTCCCTCTGTGTCCCTTACCTGGCTTCTATTGTAGGCCTGTGACCTACAGAGTTGTGTAGGTTGTGAGCAGTGTCGGTACTAGGTGTCGACATGTCTGAGGCTGAGGTTTCTTCCCCGGAGGATGGGGGAGTGGATGCAGGGCTCGACTTAGGAATGTCGACGCAGCCGGCTCCTGACTTAGTGATGTTGTTAAGTACACTGAATTCCAGTGTCACTTCGTTGTCAAAAAGATTAGATAAGTCTGAGGAGCAGACCCAGGTATGGAGAAGATCCATGGAAGAGGCTTTGTCCCAGGTCCAGACCCCATCTGGGTCACAAAAGAGACCTTTTAATAAGGTTGATACTGATACCGACACGGATTCTGATTCCGATGTCGATTTCACGGAAGCAGCGGTACATCCCCGCTTACTTAAAAGCATTCATTACATGATTGTAGCTATAAAAGAGGTTTTGAACATTTCTGACGAACCTGCAGTGCAGGAAACAAGGATTTGCTTGTTCAAAGGGAAAAAACCTGAGGAAAAATTTCCTCCCTCTCATGAAATGAATGCTCTTTGTGAAAAGGCTTGGGAGTCGCCGGATAAAAAATGGCAGATTCCTAAGAGAATTTACATGGCGTATCCCTTTCCCTCAGACGACAGGGAAAAATGGGAAACATCTCCAACTGTTGACAAGGCTTTATCTCGTTTGTCTAAGAAAGTGGCGCTTCCGTCTCCTGAGACTGCGACTCTAAAGGATCCGGCGGATCGCAAGCTGGAGACGTCTCTGAAGTCCATTTTCACTAATTCTGGCGCGTTGCTCAGACCCGCTGTGGCGTCCGTATGGGTGAGTAGTGCCATTGCTAAATGGGCTGAAAGTTTAGCAAATGAAGTAGAGACTCTAGATAGAGATAATGTACTACTAACTCTTGGTTATATTAAGGACGCTGCGGATTATATGAAGGATGCGGCAAGGGACATCTGTCTCTTGGCTTCCAGAACCAACGCCATGTCCGTATCTGCTAGGAGAGCCCTGTGGATCCATCAATGGAATGCGGATGCCGACTCCAAAAAGAATATGGAAGCACTACCATTTAAAGGTACTGTCCTGTTCGGTGACGGCTTGGCTGACCTGGTCTCAACCGCGACCGCGGGTAAGTCCTCATTTCTTCCTTATGTCCCCACACAACAGAAAAAGGCACCACATCCACAGATGCAGTCCTTTCGTCACAACAAATACAGACGTGGAAAAGGCTCGGCCTTTCTCGCCTCCAAGGGTAGAGGGAGGGGACGAAAATCTACTGCAGGGTCAAACGCACAGGACCATAAGTCCTCCGTTGCCCCTGCCAAGCCCGCCGCATGACGCTGGGGCTTCCCTGGGGGAGTCCGAACCGGTGGGGGGCCGACTTCGAAGTTTCAGTCAGGTCTGGTTTCAATCAGATCTGGATCCCTGGATTCTGGAGATCGTGTCCCGGGGTTACAAACTGGAATTTCAGGAGTTACCTCCTCATCGGTTCTTCATTTCGGCATTACCGGCTTGTCTTCTAGACAGGGAGGTAGTGCTAGCAGCAATTCAAAAACTATGTCTGCAGAGGGTCATTGTTCCCGTCCCCTCTTCTCAGAGGGGGGAAGGGTTCTATTCGAGCCTCTTCGTAGTGCCGAAACCGGACGGTTCGGTCAGACCAATTCTAAATTTAAAATCCCTCAATCCATACTTGAAAGTGTTCAAGTTCAAGATGGAATCCCTTCGTGCGGTCATTTCCAGTCTGGAGGGGGGGGAGTATATGGTGTCAGTCGACATAAAAGATGCCTACTTACATGTCCCAATATACCCTTCGCATCAGGCCTTCCTCAGGTTTGCGATACAGGACTCTCATTACCAATTTCAGACGTTGCCGTTTGGTCTTTCCACGGCTCCGAGAATTTTCACCAAGGTCATGGCAGAAATGATGGTGCTGCTTCGCAAACAGGGGGTTTCCATTATCCCGTACTTGGACGATCTCCTGATAAAGGCGCGGTCCAAGGAACGGTTACTAAAGGATGTGGAGTTGTCCCTGTCGGTTCTGAAACAACATGGTTGGGTCCTAAATTTACCAAAGTCACAGTTGATTCCGACCACACGTCTTCCATTTCTGGGTATGATTCTGGATACAGGGGTGCAGAAGGTATTCCTTCCAGAAGAAAAGGCTCGGGAGTTACAGACGATGGTCAGGGACCTTCTGAAACCGACACGGGTGTCAGTACATCATTGTACCCGGGTTCTGGGGAAGATGGTCGCGACGTACGAAGCCATTCCCTATGGCAGGTTTCACGCCCGGGTATTTCAGTGGGACTTACTGAGCAAGTGGTCAGGGTCCCACCTACACATTCACCAGAAGATCAGTCTGTCCCCCAGAACCAGAATATCCCTACTATGGTGGCTAAAAGTGGATCACCTCCTGGAGGGACGCCGCTTCGGGATCCAAGAGTGGGTACTGCTGACAACGGACGCAAGTCTCCGGGGCTGGGGCGCGGTCACCCGAGGAAGAAATTTCCAGGGAAGATGGTCGACCCAAGAAGCCTGTCTCCATATAAATGTTCTAGAATTAAGAGCCATTTACAACGGCCTGCTCCAAGCAAAAAGTCTTCTCCAGGGTCATCCGGTTCTGGTACAGTCAGACAACATCACAGCAGTGGCCCATGTAAACCGCCAAGGCGGAACAAAGAGCAGACCGGCGATGGGAGAGTCGACAAAGATACTTCGCTGGGCGGAACAACACCTCAGCGCACTGTCGGCGGTCTTCCTACCAGGGGTGGACAACTGGGAAGCGGACTTTCTCAGCAGACACGATCTTCATCCGGGAGAGTGGGCTCTGCACCAAGAGGTTTTTGCAGAAGTGACAGATCGCTGGGGAATTCCAATGATAGACATGATGGCGTCTCGACTCAACAAGAAGCTCCCGAGATACTGTTCCAGAGCAAGGGACCCACAGGCCACGGCAGTGGACGCCCTGGTATCGCCGTGGATATTCCGATCGGTGTATGTGTTCCCTCCTCTTCCGCTCATTCCAAGGGTGCTGGCAATCATTCGTCGAACAGGGGTTCAGGCAATTCTGGTCGCACCAGACTGGCCAAGAAGGGCCTGGTACCCGGATCTTCAGAACCTGGTAGTGGACGATCCTTGGCCGCTTCCTCTAAGAGAGGATCTGTTGATGCAGGGTCCGTGTGTGTTTCCAGACTTACCGCGGCTACGTTTGATGGCATGGAGGTTGAGCGCCAGATCTTAGCTCGCAAGGGTATTCCCAGAGAGGTCATTCCAACTCTCATGAAGGCTAGGAAGGAGGTTACGGCGAAACATTACCACCGTATTTGGAGGAAATACATTTCCTGGTGTGAGGTTAAAAAGGCCCCGGTGGAGAAGTTTCACTTGGGCCGTTTTCTCCATTTCTTACAAGCAGGGGTAGATGCAGGCTTGAAGTTGGGTTCCATTAAGGTGCAGATTTCAGCTCTGTCAATTTTCTTTCAACGAGAATTAGCTACCATTCCAGAGGTGCAGACGTTTGTGAAAGGCGTGATGCATATCAATCCTCCATTTGTACCACCGGTAGCACCATGGGACCTTGAGGTGGTCCTGAGATTCCTTATGTCTTCGTGGTTTGAACCTTTGCGGAAGGTTGATTTAAGATTTCTCACTTGGAAGGTGGTTATGCTGTTGGCACTGGCATCTGCCAGACGAGTGTCAGAATTGGCAGCATTATCGCATAAGAGTCCGTATTTGATTTTTCATGCGGATAGAGCGGAATTGAGGACTCGGCCACAATTTCTTCCAAAGGTGGTTTCGTCTTTCCACATTAACCAGCCTATTGTGGTTCCGGTAGCTTCGGAGGTTGGGGCGGTTCCAAAGTCCCTAGATGTGGTAAGAGCGTTAAAGATTTACATCTCCAGGACAGCCGTTGCTAGGAAGACTGAAGCGTTGTTTGTGTTATATGCAGCAAACAAGCTTGGACATCCAGCGTCGAAGCAAACGATTGCTCGCTGGATTTGTAATACGATTCAACAGGCTTATTCATCGGTTGGGTTACCGGTACCGAAGGTGGTGAAAGCCCATTCCACTAGGAAGGTGGGTTCTTCTTGGGCGGCTGC